>NC_022018.1:55350142-55359194 GCF_000317375.1 Microtus ochrogaster
CGAAAAATAATAAAAAAAAAAAAAAACCTTTCCTCCTGTGGTCTCTAAGCCAAGGACACTGCCTGTCCATAGCATTTCAAGGTCTGTTGACTTTCTCTCCACAGTTTCTAAAACCCCACCTCCAGGCCCCAGCTCTACAGCCAAGATGTGGTGATATCAATTCTCCCCGGGGCTATTAGAGCAGGCTTTAAATACTCCTACTACTCCCAGGTTCCCTCCCATCCTACCACCAGGAGCAATCCTTCTAAATGCTCACTGACCTATGTCCCAGCCTGCTGAGAGCCCTGCGGTGGTTCCCAGATACCCACAGGGCAGCATTCTAGCTCCAAGTCTGGGCTCCCAAGTCCTCCTTTGACAATGTTTCCCAACTATTAACCAGATAGGTCACTCCCTGAGTCATCAGACGACATTAAATTCCTCCCCCTCCCAGTCCACCAGACGCTCTGCCTTTCCCATTGTTCCCTCAACCTAGAAGTTTCTTTCTGGTCATTACCGTTGGGAATTCCCACCCAAGAAGCGACTCTTTTCACCTGGTTGAATAAGCCTTCTCAGGTCCCCTTCTTGTATAAAGAGTCCCATCTACATATACATCCTTAAATACAGTTTTCTCTACAAATCCCCCAGTGAAAGGTGAACGCCTAAGAGAAAAGGTTGTTATTTAATGTGCTCGTCTTCCCAGTCCAGGGAGGACTTGAGGCTGGAGATACAATGATAGCTGGATGATTGGCTAACACAATAAATACATGTACTAATGGAGAGACAGAAGAAGAAGTAGACAGACGGAAATAGGAGCAGATCGTGCACCGTGAGGTCAACAGATGACTGAAAAGACACTGGTGGTTCGTGGGGGAATGAATGGGCGGATGGAGAGAAGGAAGGTTTGGAGAGAGAGAGGAAAGAACCCAGAAGGATGGAGGGGAGGGAAAGGGAAGGAGGGAGGGAGGGGAAAGGGAGGAAGAGGGAGTTTCTAAAACTTGAAGAACAGAGATAATCTCTTCAACTGTCTTTGTGACGCCCCACATGAAGCCTGAGCTTGTACTAGCAGAAGGTGGAGTGACTGAATGATGAAAGCCCCAGGCGACAGTAAGGCTTTCAGACTAAGAAGACTTGATCTCTGTTCTCAGGTTTCCTGCAAGGCCCTGGCAGTGTAAACAAGCATTTCTAATTTCCTCTGTATAAAATGAACCTTCTGAATTACGTAGTTTTCCCCCAATCACTCTGGTTCACCAGTTTGAAGCTGTCCATTCCTAAGACAACGTGGCGAGAAGAAGGGCCACACTGAGCAATGTATGCGTACTTACAATTTGTCCTAGTACAGAGCTGATCCCAGATCTCTGCCAGCAACAGAGAAGAATTAGCACACTCCAGATGACTGGCTGGCGGGAAGCCTTGTGGTGGCAATAAAAGACAAGCTGATGACAGAGCCCAAGGGTACCGAACACTGACACATACTACAGGGCTGTCCACCCCACGGAAAAGGGAAGGAGCCAAGGATCAAAGCCCCGGAGGCCCACCGTTGCTGGGCAAGTGTGTCCTTTATCCAGAAAGGCTGGGTTTTGTTCCCAGAGCATATTTCTGCCCTGATATATTGGCACCAGGACTTCTGTTGTGCTCAGGACTAGATACTGCACTAAAACCCATCCATTACTAGTTACTGTCCGGAGTCCGGATGTGCCCAGCAAGGGCTATGGGGCACACATGCAGGTCCCAGACAGACATCACCTCATCACCTTCTCCTAACAGCACTGTGAGGCAGGAGTGACAATCTTCATTTCAAAGAAGAAAAATGACGGAACTGATAAGGGCAGGCTTAGGTTCTGAACCAAGCACCACTGACGTCTGCCTATGATGGCTGCCGTGTCTGTTGGTAGCTGCTGATCATACAATGATTCAGAGATGTTGGGGTTTGTGCCACAACAAATGACAGTGATGCCTCCCAGAGATCAGGCCCTCTGCGATGTGTTTTCATGCTGCCTTAAGCTGGCAATGTGAGCGATCATTCTCACCTTGCAACTGGGACACTGAAACTCAGATGGTAGGTGAAAAGTCCCAGGTGATAAACAGTAGAACTGAGTCCCAATCCAGAGAGCACCACCCACAGTGGGCTGGGTCCTCCCAATTCAATCATTGATCAAGAAAATGCCCCACAGACTTGTCCACAGGCCAACCTTATGAGGGGATTTCCTCGACTGGCATTCCCTCTGCCAGGTATGTCTAGGCTTGCATCAAGTTGACAAAACCTAACCATGGACATACACATGACTTCCATGAACACTGATCAGCACCCATGTTTGGCTTCAGCTGTTATGGTTTGGAAATATTCCCATAGGCTCGTGTTTTGACAGCTTGGTCCCCAGCTGGTGGTATTGTGGGAGATGGTGGAAAGGTGGAATAGGAGGCAGAGCCGGGTCAGGATTCGGTCACTGGGGCAAGTTTTTGAAGGTTATACTGAGTTGGAGGGCCATTCCTCGTCACCAGGAGGTGGACAACTCAGTCGTCGAGCTCTGCCATGTTGTTCTGTGTCACCTCAGGCCCAGAAATAGACTCAGCATGACCATGGACAGAAACCTCTGAAGCCATGAGCCAAAGTACTCTTTCCTCCTGCAAACTGCCCTCAAATCTGACACAGATGTGGAATGCGGAACTGAGTCAGCCCTGAGTCCTGAGGACAGAGTCCGAAGGGAGGTCCCTTGTGTGTCAAGTGCCTGGTTCCTCCCTACAGAGGAACCAAAGCTCGGAATCAAAGGTCTACTACCCTGATGGAGACAGCTGTACAGCCGTGATGGCTGGCGTATGAGGCAGCTGGTCACAGTTCAGCCATGGACAAGAAGCAGAGAGGAATGAGTGCTGGCTCTCATCTGGCCTCTCCCTTTTCAGTCAGGGTGATCCCAGTCCACAAGATGGCCCCACCTACATTCAAATTGGGTCTTCTCTGTTAAACCGGTAAAAACAAAAAAAAAAAAAAATAAATAAAAACACCTCAGAGAGAAGTGGGGTAGGGGTGTCTCTGGTGGGTGACTCAGGGTTCAAACCCAAGCAATCCAATGCTGGATCCATGCTTTTAAGTGACACCCACCCACACTGTGGGACCCAGCGTTCCCAAGAAGTGGGAGGTATGTTTGGCGATAGCTCTGGCTTTCTCCTTCCTAATGGTTAGTGTCCATATACCCGCTCTGGGAAGAGTCTCAATAGAAGTGAAATGGACAAGTCCCAGTACTTTAAAAAGGAAAAAGCTGAAACTTTGGAGTCAGGCACGCTGCTTGGAATACCTGCTTGGACCATCTTTGGGCCCTATGCATCTTACTATAGCTTCCTATCAGTCTTGACTGTCAACTTGACTTCATTTACAATCACCAAGGAGACTCTCTCTGGGTACCTGTGTGAGGGGTAACTGAGAAAGTACGCTGTACCTTTAAGGAGCTCAGGGCTGACTCAGTGGTTAAGGGCACTGACTGCTCTTTTAGAGAAATCAGGTTCAATTCCCAGCACTCACATGGCGGCTCACAGCTGTCTGTAACTCCAATTCCAGGGGCCCTGACACCCTCATGCAGGCAAAACATGAATGCACATAAAATAAAAAATAATATAATATATATATATAAAAGAAATTCTTGGAAAAAAATTTAATGTACTTTTAATGTGGGGGCACCATCCTGTGGGCTGGGGGGGGGGGTTACAGCCCGACTAAAGAGGGAAAGGGAGAAGGCCAGATGAACACCGGCACTCAACACCCTCCACTTCTTGTCTGTGGGCACTGTGACCAGCTGCCACATTCTCTGGCCGCCATCCACACCGGTGCATCCATGGGCTGCACCCACAAGCCACGAGCTAAAGATAAACCCAATAAGAAGTCTCTAAGTTATGCTTTTCTCTCTTTTTTTTTTCTGTGCATTTGGTTTCAGCCATAAAAAAATTAACTAATACAATCCCTCAAGCCCCACTTTCTTTGGGGCTGGAAGAGATAATATGTAAAACTCACAGGCGGGGTTTTCAGAGCACCTTGCAGAGGCGTGCGCATCTCTATGTGAGGCTGTCTACAGATATGGGGTCTGGAGGTCAACCCCGGTGTGGTTCCTTGGGTCCTATCCATGTTGTTTTTCCAGACAAGTTGCCCTCTCTTAGACAGGGTTTCTCTGTAGCTCTGGAACCTGTGCTCCTTAGACCAGGCTGGCCTGGAACTCACAGAGATCTGCCAGGCTTGCTCCATCATGGCCTGGAGAAAGGGTCCCTCTTAATGGCCTCAAGTATGCAGATTTGGTTGGCTGGTCAGTGAACCCAGGGGGTCTACCTGTCTCTGCCTCCAGGGCACTAAATACAACCACGCTGGGCTTTTTTCCACGTATTCTGGGGAACAAACTGAACAAACCGGAGTCTTTGCTATTGCATGGCAAGCACGTTACCCACCGAACTATCTGCCCAGGCACTTCTTGTGGATGTTACAGGATAAATCAATATACTGTGCTTGGCATGAGCTGTAGCTCCGAAACCTATGAGGTACTGCTGTAGTCTTTCTTCCCCTCCCCACACTTCATGACCTTGGAAGGAAAACCATCTCTGAAATGTTCCAGTCAGTTGTTGAGTGGGCCCCTAGAAACGCTGCTCCGGGGCAGCCTTCAAAATGGATTAAGGATCAGTGGCTTACTTTAACACGCTACACACAAGATCAAAGAGTGCAGGGAAGAGCTGGGAAGCCGGGAGGGTGCAAGATGGAGCAGACCGCAAGTAGTTGGCAGAGCTGCAGGGAGCAGGCCCGCTTTCCATACAGCCTGTCTTCCAAAATTAAAACGCACACTTCACCTGCTGCTGACCCCTGGCGTAAGGCAAGCGGGAACTCTGAGTGTTTTCCAAAAGCAACAGTACGTGCACAGCGGGGAAAAAAGGCTGGGCTGTCCGAGGCAGGTGCACAGTCCAGACAAAGCTCTACAACAGGGAATAAAGGTTGAAATCATAGACAGCCCCACTGCACCCTGGAGCAGTTTCCGCCTTGCCTCTGCTGCCCTCTAGCGGTCACACGGGGACCCAACCGACCCGAGGGAGGATCCCTGAGCTTTGAACCTGAAAACCACATCCCCTGTTCTCCTCCTTCAGCCGCTAGCCTAGGTCCCTTTCTCCTTGGACTCTGCTACAGCCTCCCTAGGGGTACCAATAAGCTAACAAACAGCCTCCTGCTGCTGGACGCTTGCCTGTAGGACCTGCTCAGGAGTCACAAGCAACCCAGAATTCTTACAACTTTCTTTGAAACTAGGTAGTTTACAGAGGAGGAACCTGAGGCTCCCAAAGGTTAGGGAGAAGGCCAAGGCTGCATATGTGTGGAAGATCTGCAGTGTAATTTGTCTTCATGCTGGAGCTGTGTCCTTGCACAGCAGCAGCAATGTTTCCTGGACAGTGCTGGGGATTTAAACTTGGAGACTCGGTTACTAGCTGATGGTGAGATTAGACAGCGGTAAAAATTAGGAGGCGGAGCCTAGTCGGAAGAAGTAGTTCACCGGCGCAGGCCCTTAAAGAGGATATTTCCATCTCCATCCCCTGTTTCCTTCAGTCCCTTCTCCTCCTTCCTCTCCCTCCCTCAGCTGAAGTAAACATTTCCTTTTTAAGTTCCACTGTAAAACTCCGGGGCCAGACCTAACAGCGGGGTCTAAGCCTCTTCAGCAGCTTCTCTGAGCTGCACGCTCTGCAGCAGCCTCCAGCATTTCTTCCTTCTGATCTGCGAGTCTCTACACTACCCCAGGTGGTCTTTCTAACACAGAACTTCCGACTGCTTAAAGACCAGCAAGGCACTCAAGCTGACCCCTTAGCTCAACCGCTGGCCCCTTCACAGCCAGCCAAAAGTGCTTCTCCGTCACCCCTCCTCCCCTTCTGCCAGAGAGAAGCTGGGCTGGAGCAGAGAGTCTAACAGAGGAGGTGCCTTCGGTGTTGTGTGAGATCCCCAGGGTTGAACACATCGGAGAACATTCACACCTCACGGGTGGAAAAGCCCCTACTTAGGGATGTTGGAGTTTGCAAAACAAAATCCTGACGCCATGTGGCATTGCAGCCCAGGTGCTTTCAAGCCAAACAAGCCAAAATGATGACAACGGATTACAAGTCGAGTCAGGGTTGCACGCCTGAGGATGCCCAGACACCGAACAGAGCCCCAATGCACAAATCTCATTCCAGACCTCCCTTGCTGTGAGCCACATAGGGAGAGCCCAGAGTCTGCAGATGAACAGGTAATCCAGGAACAGGGTTATTACACAGGGGCTTCTTACTGTTTGGGCCAGAAAAATGTTATAGGACCATGGGTGTCTTATGGTTTCTATCCCTGTGAAGAGGCACCATGACCACGGCAACTATTACAAAGCAAACATTTAATTGGGATGGCTCAGTTTCAGAGGTTCAGTCCATTATCATCATGATGGAGAGCATGGCAGCATGCAAGCAGGTGTGGTATTGGAGGAACAGCTGAGTGTCCTACATCTTGCAGGCAACAGGAAGTGGACTGACACTGGGTGGTATCCTGAGCACAGGAAACCTCAAAGCCCGCCCCCACAGTGACACACTTCTTCCAACAAGGCCATACCCACTCCAACAAAGCCACACCTCCTAATAGTGCCACTCCCTATGAGATTATGGGGGCCAATTACATTCAAACTACCACAATGGGCATATAACTATATAAAATAGGAATACAAATATAAAACACTAAAAATAAAACAAATTTATTTATGTATGTATTTATTTATTTATTATGTAGCGATGACTGGCCTGCCTCTGCCTCCCAAACACTGTGATTAAAGGTGTGAGTCATGACACCCAGCCAAGAGCGTGTTTTTAATGTTGGGAGGCGTTTTTTGGTGTATTCCTGCGACTGGTGCCTGAGGAGGCCAGATGGCATTGAATCCCTGGAACTGTAGGAATAGATAATTGTGAGCTGTCGTGTAGGTGCTGGGATTTGAACCTGGGTCCTCTGGAAGAGCTCAAACCCACTAAACCAAAAAAAAATTATTTTTAAATTTTTTTGGCATACATATGTTATCATTTATTAAAAACTAAAGCAAGGCCAGGTGGTGGTGGTGCACACCTTTAATCCTAGTACTTGGAGGCAGAGACAGGTGCATCTCTGTGAGTTCAAGAACAGCCTGTTCTAAAGAGCCAAGTTCTAGGACAGCCAAGGCTAAACAGAGAAACCCTGTCGAGAGAGAGAGAGAGATAGAGAGACTAAAGCGAATTTTCCTACCATTGCACTGTTTATTTTGTATAAAGAATAAAATATTAGCTGAAATTGTAGGCTATTTTCCATATTTTACAGAGTTGATATTTTCATTTAAAATGGTCAATACTGAGAGCATCATTTCACATACTCAGTACAAAATGACCAAAATACATTTAGAAATTGTTGTAAACTCTATTCTAATTCAAAGTCAAAATTCATTTATTGATTTTTAATGAAATAAGTGAGAAAGTCAATAGCAATTTTTAAAATAAAATGTTCTAACACATATAATTCAAAGATAGACTAATATGATGCTTACATGCTGAGAAATATTAGAAAACATTGAAATCTTTGTTCTCCGTAATTAAATCATCTCATTTAAGAGCATAAAACTTTGCCTGTACCACAAAAATTCATAACGAGCAGAAGTCTCAAATCTGAGCTGTGATATGTGAGGACCAATCGTTGGCACTGTGTAGCAAGACAGTACACAACACAAAATGTACAGTTGTATGTTTAAAAAAAGGAAAAGGAAGGAAGGAAGGAAGGAAGGAAGGAAGGAAGGAAGGAAGGAAGGAAGGAAGGAAGGGCGGGCTTCCATCTTCCATATCTTTTTATGTGTGGCTGCAACCAGAACATGTAACTCATACTTAGGGTGGGTCTTGCCAGCTCAAACAAATCCAGTCAAGAAACCCCCTCACAGGTGTGCCCAGCTGCTTGGGTTTTAATGGATTCCAGATGTGGTCAGGTTGACAACCAAGATTAGCCATCACAACCATGACCACACTGAATTATAACCACTTCTGTGCCAGCCCAGGAGCTCCTGAGATGGAGACTATTGATCTTCACATCTGAATCCTTAGTGCTCAGGTTGGCACCCGATATGTATCGAGGCTGAATGGACTCGCGGGCCTTCACCTGTCTTTTGTCTCCAGCTCACCAAGCCAGACTTCACTTTCCTCTGGATACACAGTGAGCGCACTGGCATCTTCCCTGCAGAGAACCACATGAACCCCGAAGTCGACAGGAAAACCCCTACAGTTCCCGAGCTTTTTTATCTATGCCACTGTTAGGGCTCATCTACTTGAAGCTGGATTTGTGGTCCAAGGCAGAGTCATAACACAGTGGGAGGAACATGGGCTTCAAAGCAATGTACTGATCCTGGATCCTGGACACAATCCTAACCTCTTACCTAATGGATACCACCGGCTGCTTTATCACGCTTTCCCCGTACGAGCCCAGCCGAGAGAACTCAGACACTTTCTAGCCGTCCGCAACAAAGACAGTGAGAATGTTTAAGGCTGAGCAAGCCCTGCAGCTGCCAGGCTGGAGATGACGCTGCCCATCACAGATACTCCAGAAAAAACTGCTCCAAACAGCATCCCAGGCCGTATGACCTGCAACATCTCATTCTAGGAGGAACACTTTTCAAGTTGGCTCTAATCCCCATTCTGGGTGAAGTTGAGGCCAAGTTCTAGTTGCCTGCTCAGGGCATCACAGGGTGTTCTGACTCTTGCTCCATCTGCCCCACTCCCTGCCTGGTGTCCCTCCAGTGACATTAACAGCAGAGTAGGAAGATGCCTGTGTTTACCGCAGCATGGCAGCTGCTGATGGCGTGGTGACTAAGCATACACAGGCGATTCTGTTACTAGGGCACTGTTATCTGGGTGACTTTTTCACACTCGGTCCTCTTTCCCTACATTACAAGAGCTGAAGATATTAGGTGTCTTTAAATCACAACTAGGGTTTGGGAGTGTAGTTCAGCTGCAGAGTGCTTCCCTAGTATGTGTGAAGTCCTGGATTGAAGATCAGAAAGAAAGAAAGAAAGAAAGAAAGAAAGAAAGAAAGAAAGAAAGAAAG
>NC_022018.1:55359304-55365232 GCF_000317375.1 Microtus ochrogaster
AGGGTCCAATTGGCAATAATTTCAAACATTAAAAACAAAAAGTAAATCTTAACTACTAACTAAACAGTTTTGAATATATTATTCTTTTAAAAAGTCTGAGGGAGAGGGAACTGGGATTGGTATGTAAAATGAGAAAAAAAAACTTTTAAAAAATATAAATAAAGTCTATGGTGAATTCAATGACAGTGCCCCACAGGCGTGGCCCCCAGTTGGTGGTCCCGTTTGGGAGGCTGAGGAACCTTCAGAAGGCTGGAAGAAGGACAGTTAGGGATGGCTTTGAGTCTATAGCCCTGCCCCATATCCACCACACTCTCTGCTGTGTTTGTCACTGAAAATGCGATGCTCAGCTGCCCGCTCTGGCTGCCTGCTGCCGTCCTTCCCCAGCCATTCTGGGCTCTCTCCCTGTGGAACCATAGGCCAAATCTTCTGTAAGTTGGTTACGGCATTTTATCACAGCAATAAAAAGTAACTAATGCAGTGTTAAGGCTGTGTGAAGAGATACTGAGAAGCACTAAATGTCCATTTACAAATCCCTTCCCACTCCACACCATCCTTATTAAAGCCTACACTAGACTTTGGGTGATGGGCCCAGGCCATAATGAAAACTCTTCTTATGGCAGCTAAGTCTACACAGCATGAGCACAGCCTAGCATGTGCTATACTTGCACATGCTATGATGTTATACTTGCATGTGCTATGATGCTATACCTGCACATGCTATGATGCTATACCTGCATGAGCTATACCTGCATTGCTATAATGCTATACCTGCATGTGCTATGTTATACCTGCATGTGCTATACCTGTATTGCTATAATGCTATACCTGCATGTGCTATGATGCTATACCTGCATGTGCTATGATGCTATACCTGTATTGCTATTTTTTAACAAACATCTATAATATGCCAGGCATTTTAATGCCAACATACTCCACCCCAGATACTGTGATAATATTAACACTCTAAGGCTCAGTGGGGAGCACAGTCCAGTGTGTGAGAGGTTCTGGGTTTAATCTCTAGCACTATAAAAAAAATTTAAAGGATAGTCTTAGTTAAGCTCCTATCACTGTGATAAAGACTATGACCAAAAGCAACTTGTGGGGGAAAAGGGTTGAATTGGCTTACATACCCTGGGTCACAATCCACTGAGGGAAGCCCAGGAACCTGGAGGCAGGATCTGACGCAGAGACCATGGACAAAGACTGCTTTCTGGTTTGCTTTGGTGGTTTGTTCAGCCTGATAAAACACCCAGAACTACCAGCTCAGGGGTAGTACCGCCCAGTGAGTTGTGTGTTGCAGAATTGTATTTTAAGAGGTATTACATTCATTTATGCTGTGGAATATTTGTTTACTGATATAAAGATGCATTCTATTCTTTTTTTTTTCCTTTGGGTTCTTCAAGACAGGGTTTCTCTATGTAACTTTAGAGCCTGTCCTGAAACTCGCTCTGTAGACCAGGCTGGCCTCAAACTCACAGAGATCCACCTGTCTCTGCCTCCGAGTGCTGGGATTAAAGGCGTGCGCCACCACCCAGTGTATTGCATTCTTTTATGTTGCATTTGTTTAGCCGTGAGGCTGTGTTACTTTGCCTCTCTAGAACACCTGATTGGTCTAATAAAGAGCTGAACAGTCAATAGCTAGGCAGGAGAAAGAATGGGTGGGGCTGGCAGACAGAGAATAAATAAGAGAAATCTGGGAAGAAAAAATCAAGGATTGAGAGAAGAGAGGAGGATATCAGGGGCCAGCCACCTAAATAAACTGCAAGCCATGGAGTAAAAAGTAAAGGTATATAGGACAGAGAAAGATAAAAGCCCAAAGGCAAAAGGTAGATGGGTTAATTTATGAAAAGCTGGCTAGAAATAAGCCAAGCTAAGGCTAGACATTCATAAGCAGGAATAAGTCTCTGTGTATTTATCTGGGTACTGAGTGGTGGGCCCCCAAAGAGCAGAGTAAAAAGTAACCAACTACAGTTGGGCCCCCATCAATCACCAACCAAGAAAATGCCACACAGGTTTTCCCACAGGTCAATCATATAGACATTTGCTCAATAAAGTTTACTTCATTCCAAATCACTTATGCCAAGTTGACATAAATATAGACAGCACAAGCCGGGTATTGGAGGCACACACCTTTAATCCCAGCACTAGGGAGACAGAGGCTGGCAGATCTCTGAGTTCGAGGCCAGCCTGGTCTACAGATCAAGTTCCAGGACAGCCAAGGATATATAGGGAAACCTTGTCTCAAAAAATCAAAATCAATAATAATAATAATAGCCAGCACAGAGAACAAAATCATGAAGGTGAAGTAACTTGTCCAGATTCCTCCAGAAAGAGAATTTGAGCCCAGGTCCCCATCTCTTCCTGCTCACCCAGTACCCTACCAACCCAGGACCTGACACTCCCATGTCCCTCCCCACCCAATCCTCTCCCCCACTCCACCTGACCATCTTCTCCACCACAGGACACCTTGCTGTGCTGCCAGCTGCAGTACCCTCCCTCAGGTGGCCTCTGCTGCACATGTGACCCCACTGTACTCAAGACCTCTCCTTCCTCCACATCTACCCCTCCTAGGTGCCACAGCTACCTGGAGATTTGCCTCCTCCCCCATACCACCCACTGGCACACAGCATTGAGTTGCACTCTCCTTGCTGTGCACATGCAAACCCCTCACAGACCCAAGCAGGCTGAAAGCAAACAGTCCCTCTGCCATGTCAATGTGCCACCCGCTGGGCCAGGTGTGATGGCTGAGCCTTCTCCATAGCACCCACAACTCGCTGGGCCGGGTGTGATGGCTGAGCCTTCTCCATAGCACCCACCCCTGGGTGATTAATGTGGCCCATTCAGCTGTGGGGGGACTAAACAAGCTGAGGGGCAGGAGGGACAAGGTCTCTGCAGCCAGCCCCTGTGCTCACTGGGAGCTGCCCCACCTCGCTCTAGGGAAGAGAGTTATGAAGCATAACTTTCCCTCACTTCCCTGTCCTCTCAGCCCGCGGGAAGGGAACTCATTAGTCCATAGCTTCATGATCAAAGTGGTTCTGCTCCATCACGACTGGCAGGTTCAGAGTAAGAGATGTCACATGGACCGTGCCAGTGTCAGGGGGAAAAGGCAACAGCTCATGTGCACATAGGTATACTGAGTCTGCAGTGAGCTCCAGTGTGTGGTTTCCCGGCTCCCTGATCTTTTAGACGGTGTACCTTTCTACTCTGTGAGGGCTTTTTCCTTCCACAGAGGGTCGACAGTCCATGGTTTGTTCTTTCCAGGATTAAGTCTCTGGGAATGGACTCTGCCCTTCAGAGAGTTAAGGGACTCAAGGACATACCTAACACTTGTTATATTTATATATTTTATGTGTGTTTTATCTGCGAGTATATATGTGTGCCACATGTGCAGTGTCTGTGGAAGCCAGAGATGTTGTGAGCACCCTGGAACTGGAGTTACAGAGTCGTGACCTGCCACATGGGTGCTCTGCATGGCATCAAGTGCTCTTAGCTACTGAGCCAACCCTCCAGCCTCTCCCTACCACTCTTTAAACTGAGTGCATCACACTATACTCCAGCCAGTTCCTAACAGGCACAGGGCATTTGGACACACACGGGCCTTTCAGGGATTGGTGTTTCCCGCCTCCCTTCTACTATGCCACAGCTGTCTCCTGGTGAGCAGTGCTGACCCTCACCAGGCTCGGCCTGTTCTTCTGATCCACTTCTCTGTCCTTGGGGATACCAATGTATGACCAGGACTCCCCGCCCTTCCTGTTTCTCCTCTCTGCCAGAACTCTACCAACCCTTGTCCTTGCATAGATTAGAGGCAGGACAAAGCCTCCTCACACGATCTTACCAGGTAGCAAGGGGGATCCCCCACATACATCCCCAACCCCCGCAACATATCCATCATAGTACCAGGGCTGCTACAGAAGTACTGCAGGCCTGGCTGGCCTGAAACTGCACAGACTAGGCTGGCCTCTGCCTCCTACGTGCTAGGATTAAAGGTGGGAGCCACTATGCCCAGATAAAAGTTCCTTCCCTTTAGCTTTTTTTTTCCTTCAGGCCAATACCATGATAGATCAGGGAATAGTAAATCCCAGTTTTAAATTGCCAACTTAAATCCAGTCCTTAGCCACCCTTCAGCCTCCCACTAGCTCTGCACTACAGAATGCACCCGAACCATGGGAAGCATGTCATGCATGTGACACCAAAACTTCCTAGGTTCTAGGAAGTTCAAGCGCTGTGCAAAGACTACCACTACGGGGAGCTCTTCTCGAGTGGACTAGTGCAGGTGACAGCTAATCTCTAAGAAATAAGCAGTGTGCACCACACTTTAGACAATCTGAGGGAGAAAAACTCCCACACAGATGAGGGGAAAATCAATTGCACAAACCCTCAACATCCTTTCCCAGTGCGAAGGGAAACAGCTAAGTACAGTAGTGGTCACAGGAATTAGAAAACAGGAAGAGTGCCCACAAGAACACCAGTGACATGAACACCACTGGACTTAAATAAGGGTGGCAAGGAAGGTTGACAGGCTGCTGGGAAGCTGAAGAAACAACACCCAGCCCAGGACTGGGAGCAGCAGGTCACCTCACTAACCTGGGACGGCAGTCAAGGTTTTAGGACCAAGGCCTCCTTCCTGTGAAACACGAAGGACAGTCTTCAGAAACAAAGTTAAGGTTTGTATGGCCTTCCAGCAGACCTGGATCTGAACATAATCCCGTTGTGACTAGCAGTGAGTTACCTATAATTCCCAAGACCAGAAAGCCAAAAATACCCTCCTCAGAAGGCAGTAAGAACTGGTAACAGCCAAAATGCTCATCATCCCAGACACAGGGAAGGCTGTAACTAAAAATGTCTTTAAGACTTAAGTCAGGCACATATCTGTAACCCCAGCACTCAGGAGACTGAGGCAGGGGGACTGCTTTGAATTAGAGGTCACCCTGGTGAGTACCAGTTCAGGCAGGGTTACACTGCCCAGCCCTGGCAAGTACCGCTCCTAAGAAGCTAGGCATAATGAAGCAAAATGAGCTAGAAAAGACCAATTATTAAATGTTGATTTGTTGACTTAGTGAGGCACTCACAGCACGGCTTGTACTGCCTGCTCGCCAAGCATGACTTCACTTAACTCCCCGGAACAGAAGGACCTGGTCAAGGCTGAAACAACGGAGCGTTGCCCCTAACAACCTGCCTGCCAGTATGCTTCTGTAAAATCTCCATTGCTTCTTCACACTGAGAATGCAAACTGGACCCAGGCCTGAGGCTTTCAGAAGCTGGCCTGGCTTCCGTCCACTCTCACTGGTATCAGAGTGCTTATTCCAGAAAGATCCCTACAACAGACGTGCTATCTGCCTGTAATAGTAGCACTTGGGAGGTTGAGAACTTGTGTCAAAAACAAAGAATAGCATACTGACTTACCTCCATCTCCTGTTTGTTGCCAGGAAGTTCAAAGTCATTTAAATTAAGTCATCCATGTAGGTCCTCACTTTTCATATATTTCCTTTTTTAAAAAATTCCTTTTTATGTATGTGCGCTGGTGTTTTGTTTGCATGTCTATATGAGGGTGTTGGACACACTGAAGCTGAAAATACAGTTGCAGGAATTGAACCAGGGTCCTTTGGAAGAACAGTCTCTTAATCTGAACCATCTCTCTGGTATTTGCATTTTTCTCAATCTGATTTTGTATTTGTTTCTGTTTTACAATGTTTCTCTATGTTTGCCCTAATTTGTTATGTACAAAATCAGGTAGAAGGAGGTCAAACACACACACACCATGTAATTAAAGTACTACCGCAGCCCAGCACTACAGTTCAGAGTTCTTTGTTAGAATGTTACACAGGATTATAAACTCTACCTCTCAGACTTAAAAACAAAACAGGGGCTGGAGAGATGGCTCAGTGGTTAAGAGCATTGCCTGCTCTTCCAAAGGTCCTGAGTTCAATT
>NC_022018.1:55365482-55378653 GCF_000317375.1 Microtus ochrogaster
AAAAAAAAAAAATTTAAAAACTTCAGCAGCTGACTGGAATAAAAATAGTAACATCATAACTTTAGAAGCATTATAATAAAAAGTTTTATTAAATGCTCAATTCTTTAAATTATTTTTAAAAATCCCATCCCTGTCCTGCCTTCTCTCTAAATAAGCACTGCCTAAGCACTGCCTAAGTTGTGCTCAGCAAACTCTGCCATCGATCTCAAACCCGGAACAGGGCTCCCACAGGGGACGTGTGCTGGTCACGTGATGGCTAACCTTGGGTATCAGCTCGACTGCACCTGGAAATCACTGAACCCACCCAGCAGGGCACATCGCAGAGATTTCTCTTGATCATTTGAGGTCGGAAGACCTACCCTAAATCCAGGCCACACATTCTGTTGGCACCCGACACCCTAAAAAAAGACATGGAGAAAGGAAGATTTTGCTTTTTGCCTGCTTGTTCTCACTCTCGTTGCCAAGTTCATCTATCCTGTTGCTGAGACATTTCTTTGCTGGTATTAGAACCTACTTCCTCAGGACTCCAGTGTAGGCTGAAGATCAGAAGCTCTCTAGGGATCCCTCTGGACTCTAGCACCAGAATAGACAGACAGACAGACAGACAGACAGACAGACACACACACACACACACACACACACACACACACACACACAATCAGTTCTGTTCCCATAGAGAACCCTAAAATGGATCAGGACCCACACTTGTATAGCCCTCATTAGCTTACTGGCAATTGGGGAGGGATGGAAACAGCTAACACAAAACACCAAAAACAAAAACCAGGAAAAGAGGCTGGACAGGGTGGAGAATGTAGCTAAGTGGTTAGCACTTGCTTAGCCTTGTAAGGTCAGTTCTAGTCCAGAACCACAGAGAGGATTAGGGATGCAGTCCAACCACAGCGTTGTAATCTACGACAATTTATAAACACTCAGAGTGCCCACAAAGTCCAGAGAACAGCAGACTGCACAAAAGAAGGTCTCCGCCGCTCTCAGGAGTCATTCGGGAGCCCAAACAGCTTCACAGTGCCAGCTTCCCGACTGCTGTCATATTTGCCATCTTTGTCATCGCAGGCAAAGGCCAGCAGAGGCCTCTTGGGGTGCCAAGCCACGGTGAAAGTCGGGGACTCACACTGCACCTCCCACAGCTTGTCCCCTACAGAAATCAATATAAAGAATGTTATTTTTTTAATAACTTATTTAATTTTATGTCCATTGGAGTGAGGATGTGAAATTCCCTGGAACTGAGCTACAGACAGCTGTGAGCTGCCATGTGGGTGCTGGGAATGTTTGAAACCGGGTCGTCTGGAAAGGCAGCCAGGGCTCTTAACCCCGAGCCATCTCTCCAGTCCCCATAAGGAATATGATTAAGCAGCACATTCATTAAGTCCTCACAGAGAATACAAAGCATAGAGATGTCACACACAGGTAGGTGACAGGCTCTATACTCCCCAGAAGAACAATGGACAGCTATCATTGGTACCTTATACAGACTGACTTCACCGAATCAAACTGCCCAGTAAAGCAGCTTTTTTTTTTTTTTTTTTTTGGTTTTTTCGAGACAGGTTTTCTCTGTAGCATTTTCTTAACTAGTGATTGACAAGTAAGGGCCCTGCTCAATTTGGGTGGGGCCATCCATGGGTTAGTAGTCCTGGGTTCTATAAGAAAGTAGGCTGAGAAAGTTACAAAGAACAAGCCAGTAAGCAGCACCCCTCTGTGGTGTCTGCATCAGCTCCCGCCTCCAGGTCCCTGCCCTGTTTGAGTTGCTGTCCTGACTCCCTTTGATGATGAACAGTGATGTGGGAATAAACCCCAAATCGCTTTGGTCATGGTGTTTCATCACAGCAACAGCAACCCTAACTAGGATAAATACCCCAGTGATTTACTGCAGAACTTAATCACCAGATGACATACAATCCAAGCCACCAGCTCAAACAGACTACTGCAAATTGTGTGGTGTGTCAGAAATAATTCTATTAAAATAAGTTCTATTCTATACATTATCAGGAATAAAATAAAAGCTCATTCTTACCTTGTTTCAACCCACCAAAAATAGGAGTTATTTACTCCAATAAAAATACATAGACAGGAAAAAAAAAAGACTGAAAAGAAATGTACAAAAAATTAGCAATAGTTATCTCTAAATTATGGACCTAAAAATGTGAAACTGGCAAAGTAGCTCATCAGATACCAGCGTTTACTAAACAAAGCTGGTGATCTGGGCTCCACCCACTATCACTCACTATCAGTAACTGTTCTGTAGACCTATATAACCAAGGTCACATGAAAACTCTCAAGCAACTGTACCTGCCCCCTTTGGGCCACGGCTGGTGAAAGTTTAAGAAGCCTGCCCTAAAGGCCCTGCATTGCTGAGTGGTCGGCTACGCTCACCCAAGATTAAAAGCCTTTATCTCTTTAACACACAGGCCCACTATCCTCTCAAAGTACTTTGCATACCGCAGATGGTTCAATTAGGACTGTGAGGCCAGTCTGCACTGTCAACAACCCATGAAGGGGGTCTCCCTGAACTTCAGTTTAGGAGGCATGCCTGGGAGGGGCTTTCTTAACTGAGTTCCCTCAGGTGGGAAGACCCCCCCTGGAATGTGAGTTTTGGGGGCTGGCCCCTGGACTGAACGGAGGAAGGGAAGCTGAGCACAGATGGCTGGCTCTCTGCTCTTGGTCATGATGTAATATGTTCTGTCTGGCTCCCGCCGTGACGGTCTGTAACTAACTGTGAGCCAGAACATCCTTTCTTTAGGAAGCTGCTTTCATAAGAGCGTTTTATCACAGCTACAGGGAAAAACCAAGACAGATTATCCCACAACTTGGTGAGAATCATGCAAAATGCAACAAAAAGGTGAACACTCCATGCTTTCTCGCATTTGGGGTGCTAGATTTTACAAATACATAAAAGCATGTATTTACAAACTACTTCAAAGTAGAAGCAAAACTGGGGAGCACAGAAAACTGACAGGAGAAGCCAGAAGGGGGGAGGGCAGTAGGGCTTGGGAGAGAATGCACACAAATGCCCAGCTCTGTGTCTCTTATTTAAAAAGCTTTTTGCCCAAACATGATTGTGTATCACTTTAATCCCAGCACTCAGGAAGCAGAAACAGATGGATCTCTGTAAGTTCAAGGCCAGCCTCATCTATATCAGGAGTTCCAGGCCAGTTAGAGCTACAAAGTTAGACCTGTCTCAGAAAACTACACTTTTATAATGAAGAACTAATAAATGCAAAGCCACTTCCCTTCAAACATGGCACCTCTTCCTGTGCTTTCATCCCATCACTGTGTGAAACTGACAGTCATATCAACAAACTGGTCTCAAGACAAGTCCATGTCAGATAAGCTGGTGAAGTAGCATGGTGCAGAGCTGAAACATGCCAACAAAGGCCTGAGGCCAGGTATCAGACACAAGGACCACACAGTTACCTGTCTCCACTTCAGCTATGTCAATGAAATGGTCCTCTGAGGCCGACGCCAGCATCTTCCCATCGTGGCTAAAACTCAGGGTCCTTACCGGCCAATCCAGCCTATGAGAAAAGGAACAGAAACATCAGAATTGCCCCAAGGGAGGCAGGAACAGTTAGTTTACCCGACAGGAAAGGCGGCAGAGCTCCTTACCTGGAGAAGCACCGCACGCACACTAACTCATCGACATCCCAGAGGCTGACCAAGGCGTCTGCACTTCCTGTGGCGAAGTATTTCCCCATAGGGTCAAACTTGATACAGATACAGTTAGAAGGATGGGCATTGATGGACTGCACAGGCTTTAGTTCAGGGTAGCTGACAAACAAGACACACAGCCATCAATGTGCAGAAAGGGACCATGGCACTAAAACACCAAAAGAAAAAAAAACTTCCCTAAAAGAAAGATTTGCTCAAGTCACTAAATGAGCACAACACAGGCCTAAGTGAACCTATACCATTTAACATCAAGATAAACTGGTGAGGTTACTGGACTTCGCAGAAAACCACATCACCTCTGGGCTTTCTGAGAGCACCACTTTATAGCAGAAATAAAAAAGTAAGAGTAGCACACCCAAGACACAGAAGAAAAAAATGAAGCCAGGACTGTTATACCTAGCAAAACTATCCAATACAAGAAATACAAAGAAAGCACAGTAAAGTACCTACAGGTTTATAAACATATCACTCCTTCAGTATGATGACTTCTGTTCTGTTTAACTTGGGATGTACAGCAAACTCCACCCTCTCCACCACAGCTTCTACGCCCCTCTGTCTTGCATGACTCACTGATATAACTGATACAGCCATAGACCCTATGGACCTGAATTTTAGTGCCATGTTTTCAATTACTTATAGAACAAATATTTACTGACATCCCACCATTAAGACAGGCATTAGGTTAGGCAACAACAATTCAGTGGAAAACAAGACAAGCACAGCCTTTCCACCATGAAAATGCTAGTATAATGAGATAGAGATAAATAAAACACACACTATAATATAGAATTGAGAAATGCTTCCTACAGGAAGTTAGAAAGTGCATAAGATACACTAAAACCCTCCTCTTATCTCAGAGAGAAATCAGGATAGAAGGATGGGAGTTTACAAGGCAAGTTTCAGGACAGCCAGAGCTGTTACACAGAGAAACCTGTCTCATAAAATAAGAAAAAAAAAAAAGAAGAAAGAAATGGATAGAAGTGACTTGGCTAGAGGGAAAATAATATTTGAGTTGAATTTTTTTTTTTTTTTTTTTGGGTTTTTCGAGACAGGGTTTCTCTGGGGTTTTGGAGCCTGTCCTGGAACTAGCTCTTGTAGACCAGACTGGTCTCGAACTCACAGAGATCCGCCTGCCTCTGCCTCCCGAGTGCTGGGATTAAATTTTAAGGGAGTCAATTAGCCACAATTCAAGGTACATTAAGTCCCTGGGCCAGCAATCTGATAATTAACTGAATCTTTACAAACTCAGTCCCCTGTCAGTCAAATAGGATGATATAATCGATACCAGTAAGAACTCAATAAAATCCAGACTATCTGCTTCAAATGTGCCTAAAAGAAACTAGGATTTTTTTTCTTTGTTTATTTTTTGAGACAGCAGGCTTTCTCTGTGTAACAGCCCTGGCTGTCCTGGAACTCACACTGTAGACCAAGCTGGCCTCAAACTCATCTGCCTCTGCCTCCTAAGTGCTGGGATTAAAGGCATGCACTACCACTAACTGGCTGAAACTAGAATTTTTAAATATTCTTCTTCAGGTCTTGTAAGATAGGCTCACACCTAACTCATCTCTGTACCTGACATAGCACCCGTGCAGAGGTATGACAGTCCCGCTCAGCCAGAACCCCTCACCTGAGAATGTTGATACAGCCATTGCCATTGGTCAGGAAGAACATGTTATTATCGTTATTCCAGGAGATTTCGTTGACCTCAAACTTGAACTGCTCTTCTGCTTTGGAACGGTGCGTCTTGGCATCAATAAAGGTCACAACGTCATCCTTGTTGCCCACAGCAATGGTCTGCCCATCGGGACTCCAGCAGATATTAATGTTCTCCCCTGGGAACCCAGACACAGTCCGTCACCAACATCACCCTTGCCCAGCCTCCTCCAGAAGCTTATTCTGCTATCCTGGAAAGAAGATCAGAGCTATCTTCAGTGCTCACATCACCAGGTCAATGGACGGAAGCGCCCACTGGCCAAATGGTAACTGTGAGTCTCAGCATTTGTCTAAAGCACCACACCATGTCACTCCCCGGTACCATTCTTGTCATCAAGAGCCAGGCGTCGTGCGCTGAATACATGAAATTAAAATGTTCAACTTCATTGAATTTACTATCTATAGTGCATTTTAAAATCTATCAGAATTTGTTGTGGGAGCTGGGTGGTGGTGGCACACGCCTCTAACTCCAGCACTCGGGGGGCAGAGGCAGGCAGATGTCTGAGAGAACAGCCTGGTCTACAGAGTGAGTTCCAAGACAGGCTCAAAAAGCTACAGAGAAACCCTGTCTTGAAAAACAAAGAGCACTTGTTTTCCAGGAGACCTCAGTTAAATTACCAGCACCCACAGTTCACAACCAGCTGTAAGTTCACTTAGAGGGGATAAGACGCTTTCTTCGGGCATCTGTACAAATGTGGTACACATACTTGGAAATGAAAAAATACAGCCGGGTGGTGGCGGCGCACACCTTTAATCCCAGCACTCTTGGGAGGAAGCGGCAGGCGGAGCTCTGTGAGTTCAACATCAGCCTGGTCTACAAAAGCTAGTTCCAAGACAGGCTCCAAAGCTAAAGAGAAACCCTACCTCAAAAAACCAAATAATAATAATAACAAAAATGCTTCTGAAAAAAAATTTTAAATGACCTCTTGGAGTCAATTATGATAGCTCAAGATTTACAGGATACTATATGACATGAACAGTGTTTAAATGTCATGTACAACTTTTCAATCGCTTCTTCAAAACCAAGACGATCGGAGTTTTAGCCATTCTAACCTGGCAGAACCTCCCGCATTCTTCATGCCTTCGCACATGCTATCCCTTTTTGTACTGTTCCGACTGCTCGCCCTCTCACTCCGACCAGGAATTCCTACAGATAATCAAAAGTACTCAAATTCTCTTCTTCCTTGTCTCCTCCAGGCAGACATACGTAGCCATCCCGATACCCCACAATGTAGAGCACTGGCTACAAAGAACATAGTAAATGGTTGCTGACAATTACCCTAGCTTTCCCAACTAAAGCTCCTCGTTCCAAGGTTACCTTTGGTATTCACGGTGGCAATGCATTTGGTAGTCCTCACATCCCAGATGCGAATGGTTTTATCTCCAGACGCCGTGACAAAGAGGTCAGGGTTGCTTGGATGCCAGCAAAGCTGGTCCACGCTATCTCCATGTCCCCGGTAGTTGTTTTCTTTGACCTGAAAAGAACCCAGATGCCACTTCACACAGATGTACGTGCCTCCACCTGCAACCTAGCTTAATCCAGCCCTTTCCGAAACTTCTGCCCCTGTGAACTGCTCTAAGCTTCGACACTCGCCCTTACTCTTGCCCTTCCTGCCCTCCCTATTTTCTTTTCTACCACCACCATCATCCCAATCCACCTGTCCATTCCCAAAGTCTGTGCTATCATTTTCTTTTTTTTTTTTTAATATTTTTGTCTTATGTGCATTGGTGTTTTGCCTGCATATATGTCTGTGTGATGATGCCGGATCCGATGGAACTGGAGTTAAAGACAGTTGTGGGCTGCCATGTGGGAGATGGAAACGGAACCCAGGTCTTCTGGAAGAGGCAGCTAGTGCTCTTAACCGCTGAGCCACCTCTCCAACCCCGTGCTATCATGTTCAGATAAAACCTCCTCGACACCCTTAGGGACTCTAGCACTCCATCAATTCCCAGCCACTCCCCGTCAGGGATTCCTTCCCAGGGCTCTTGGAGACCCTCACCACTCCCAGCCAATTGATTCAACTTCCCTAGCTCGCAATCCCTTCGCCACACCTCTTTACTGCCACTAGGTTCATACTCAGCTCTCCTCCAGGCGGCCTCACCCCACTCGTTCCCCCCAACTCTTCCAGCCCCATCACACTCTTCCTCATCACCACCACCGACAGGTCACGCTCCTCTCCATTCCTCTGCCCCCTCCTGCAACCTCTTCCCGGCCAGAGCTAAGCCCTACAAGCTCACCAGTCGGTCCTTCTCCAGCAAGAACACGCTGGCAGTCTTGTCGAAGGACCCCGAGGCCAAGCGACGACCGTCGCAGCTCCAGGCCACCGAATGCACCTTGGCACTGTGCGCCGGGAACTCGCGCGTCTTGCTGTGGCCTCGGAACAGTTCCTGCATCCCAAGCACGTAGCGAGACGGGCCACTGCTCATAGAGCACCAGGCCACCATCGAACCGGGACCGGTTTGCGGGGGCGGCGGGGGCCCGAGAATCGACGTGGGTACCGCCATGCCGCCCTCAATGCCGCCCTCAGCAAAGACTGTGTACCGGCAGCTAGACTACTGGGCCTGGCGCCGCTGCTGCGCGCATGCGCACGGAAGAGCGCTGCGTCGCTCGGCGCAGGCGCGTCTTACCTGGGGGAGGGCAGGACTACAAATCCCAGTATGCAACGGGCATCCACTTTCCCTTTTGGAATAGCAATGATTGGTCCCTAAACTTGATTCGTTTGGGAAGAGTTCAACTTTTTTAATGGTCTTCTTACCTGTTTTTCTAGTCTTGCTTATTCGGAGAACCAAGATTAAAGCCTCCAGTTTACCTATCAGTAAGATACCTTTTTTCTTTTTTCCTTTTTGTTTTTCCAAGACAGGGTTTCTCTCTGTAGCCCTGGCTGTCCTGGAACTCACTCTGAAGTCCAGGCTGGCCTCGAACAGAGATCTGCTTGCCTCTTCCTCCCCAGTGCTAGGATTAAAGGTGTGCAACCACCATCACCAGGCTAAAAATATCCTTTTTCTTGTTTTTTTTTTTTTACAAAACCCTCATCCCTCCCCTAAAGCAGGAGGCCATTGCTAGTACTCGCTCCAGGAGAAACGTTAGCTGTTTGTAAATGTAAGGAATTAATAAGAGGCATGGGTTTATTGATTTGGGTTGGGCAAGGTTGCTTGGATGATTTGGGGTTTGGTTTGTTTGGGGGTTTTGTTTTGTCTTTTGGTCTTGGTTTTTAGAATATATTGCTCATGCATGATAGCAATTTTTTTTTTAAAAAGGGTGAAAAGTAAAATGACTGTTTGTGTATGCCACACGCACATCTCAGATCCTTATGTCGCTCATAAAACAAAAAAATTTCTCAAAAAAAAAAAATCCAGCTGAAAGAATCAGTAGTGAGCTCCCGGGATGAGAAGAGAAGAGAAGAGCTGCAAGCTCAGGATAGGGAGGATAGGGGCCATGAGAGGAATATGCTCCACACATAATATATACGTGTGTGAAAACGCCCATATGCAGCCAACTGTGGTATCGCAGGCTTGTAACCCCAGGACTGGGGAAACGGGTAGGCAGAGCCCCAGGACTCACTGGCCAGCTGTCTAGCTTCCTTGGCAAACTCCACGTTAGTGAGAAACCCTGTCTCCAAACAAAACTATCAACATGCCTGAGGACTGACCTCCATGGACTGCACATACACACAGATGTGCAGACACACACCCACAAAGGCACAAACATGTACCCATATGTACATATATATGCAATCTTTTTTTTGGCTTTTTATGACAGGGTTTATGTGTGTAGCTTTGGAGCCTGTCCTGAAATTCACTCTGTAGACCAGGCTGGTCTTGAACTCAGAGATCCACCTGCCTCTTCCAAGTGCTGGGATTAAAGGTGTGCTCCATCACATAAAAGAAATAAAAAGAAAATAGAGGAGGTGGAGAGATGATTCTGTGGTTGAGAGCACTTGCTGTTCTAGCAGAGGATGAGTGTTCTCTCTCCAGCACCCATAAAGTGGCCCACAACTCTTGGTAACTCCAATTCCAAGAGAGCTCCCTCTCTGGCCTCCACTGGCACCAGGCTCCCATGCAAAAAAACACTTATTTACACGGGATTAAATATTTTTTAATAGTGGGGGAAAAAAACAAGCGGCCTTGCAGAGGCAAGGCAAGCGGAGCGTCTTAGCAAGGTTTATAGCAGGATGCAGCGTTCCTTACATAATTCTCTCTTTCATAGATATATACAGACTTTCAATTGTTTGGGGATTGTTTTTCGTCTTTCTTTTTTTCCTTGAGAAAGGGACTTGCAGTTAGTTAGCTCAGGTTAACTCGAGACTCACTAGACAGCTAGAACTGACCTTGAACTTCCGTTCACCCTCTCTGCCTTTCTCCCCCACTGCTGGGATCCTGAGCAGGTATTACCACTCCACGCCAGGAGGGCATTTCCTGTGGGGATATACAGATGTCTCTTCTTCAAGGGTGAGTTTCAAATTATAGAGCTATATAATCCTTTATTCTCGTTTCCTTAATCAATTTATTCTCACAACAATGTGGCAGTGAATATCTTTATACAAACTTGTGAGTGCCACACTTTATTGGGGCAATTTTGCCAAAACAGTTGACGAGGAGTTTCTAAGAATGTGTCCAGCCATGTGAGGAAATATGGTCCTGAATAATAAATGAAGCCACATGTGCATGGAGCGCCTGCTTCCACGTTCTCTTTCCGGTCTCATTGCAATCAGACATGTTTGGAAACTGCGGGGATTTTATATAAAATAAAGTGCCAATGAAGTCACTGAGTCTTTGGGTTGAAAAGTATCTGCTACCTGATTTTTTCCTCTTTACCCTTCTTTTTCAAATATTTTTATGATTACATATTTTTGCATCCTTCTTGTGTTGGAGGCAAAGTGGCCTACCCCAAGTCACAGGACTAACATACGACAAAGCAAAGTATTCTTTTTGTTTGGTTGGTTAGTTGTTTGGTTGTTTTGTTGGTTGGTTGGTTTTTCAAGAAGTGGTTTCTCTGTGTAGCCCTGGCTGTCCTGGAACTCACTCTGTGGACCAGCAGGCTGGTTTCCAACTCACAGAGATCCGCCTGTCTCTGCCTCCTCCCAAATGCTGGGATTAAAGGTGTACACCACCACCGCCTGCCTGGGTTTTTTCTTCCAACTGTTGGGAAAATAACAAACAGTCTGCTTAAACAACAGGGGTACTGTGAGACAAGTTATCAGGAATATAATTATAGATGTGTTGTTCACAAGTTAAAAACTTCAGGCAAAGAAATACGACTGTCCCATAGAAGACAGCCTCAGTGTGGGAACAATTTGTTCCTTGGGGAAGCCTTGGAGGGGTGTGGTTTTGTATTTCAGCACGAGTCATGTGGGTGTACTGTAACACGGAGTATGGAGGTCTCTTGTATCTACTGCTTCATCTTTAGAAGCTGTTCCCCAGCTGTAAGAATCTTTATAATGATAGGGCTTAAGGACACCCGTTGAAGGGTTAACCTGTTAGGTTAGCAATATCCTGGACAGGTTTACACACAGGAACAAGACAAGCACCCAACACACTTTCAGCATTTAACTTCTCCTTTGGACAGAAGTCAGCAGTGTTTACAATATGAGCTAATCTTACCCAGGTGTTAGAATGAAAACATTATCATAGGGAATTTACTTCTATTTATTTCTGTCCTAGACTTGGGTAGTTGTCTTAGTTAGGGTTTCTACTGCTGCAGTGAAACACCATGACCATTTAAAGCAAATTGGGGGGGGGTCTATTTGACTTACACTTCCATATCACACTGTTCATCAAAGGAAGTCAAGATAGGAACTCAAGCGGCAGAGACCTGGAAGGAGGAGCCGATGCAGAGGCCATGGAAGGATGTTGCTTACTGGCTTGCTCCCCATGGCTTGTTCAGCCTGCTTTCTTGTAGAACCAAGACCACTAGCCCAGGGATGGGAACAACCACAATGGACCAGGCCCTCCCCCATCAATCACTGATTAAGAAAATAAAATGCCCTACAGGGCTTGCCTATAATCTGATTTGTTTGTTTGTTCTATCTTTGTCGAGAGGTTTTCTCTATGTATCCCTGGCTGTTCCTGAAACTAGCTCTATAGACCCAGCTAGCCTCGAACTCACAGAGATCCGCCAGCCTCTGCTTCCTGAGTGCTGGGATTAAAGGTGTGCACCACCTCCGCTACTAAAGCCTTATCTTTTGGGGGCATTTTCTTAATTGAGGCACCTTCCTCTCAGATGGCTTAGCTTGTGTCACGTTGACCTAAAGCTATCCAGCACAGTAGTCAATGCAGAGAAGACAAAGCAGGAAGGGGAGCCAGCTTTGATAATACTTGGGAATTTTTGTGTCTTATCTGGAAATTGTGGTCCTGGATCCACCTCTGGAACCCAGCCAGGTGAGTTTAACCTTTAAAGGATCCTCTGAATGAGTGATAGTTTCCAGAATCGGAGGACCTCAGAGGCTGTGGTCTTCCTTGCTTCCCTCCAGATCCCCTCTCTCTTCTGAGGTAGAGTGTGGAGGGGCTGCTGGCAGTCATCCCAGGTAGGTTGGTGAATGGAAAACTTGGTCCCTAGAACAGACATTCAACCTTGGGTTTGTCAGAGAGGGAGGGGTTTGATCTTCCAGTTATGAAGATCGCTGGTGGAAATGGGGACTATAATCCATAAATGGAGCCAGCTGCAGGAGAGGTGTCACCATCACCTGTGGCTTCCCTTAGAGGAGAGGGACCAAGAACCCAGAGGGGCTGGGTCCTATGAGGACAAGTCAGGAGAGAGAAACCCTGAACACAACCAAGAGCAGGGAGGTAGGGCATAGGGGGACCCACTGTGGGTATGGGAAGGCCTAAAGGTAGAGTCAGGAGCAGTAGCTTCAGGAGTCACGGGCAGGGGATAGATAAGGTGGCAGCAGAAACTCAGGGTCAGGGTTCTCAAGCAGTATGGGGGACTTATTCTTCCACATTGCTAAGACCTTCTGGATACCATGTTTATGGTCTCCAGCAGCCAGAAAGGTTGTGTTCCTAGGATGTCTAGCCATGCTCGAATGTAGAGAAACTACTCCGGGTGCCCAGCTCTTGCTGGACTAAAGCCTGGCAGCAACTTCGATGTTGAGCAACCTGGCTCATGCTGTTAGATGTTGCAGATGTTGGCATCTGGCCAACACACACTGAAAGCTGGACAATGGAGTTCCCTTGGAGAAGTGGACTCAAACTCGGATCCCCCTGTTTTGAAACCTAATTTAAAGTTTTGTAATGTTCATTACAAGGGGAAGGTTGAAAGCATCAGTGAGGTTCGGTTTCCCAAGTCTGCCTAAAACTGGAGACGATCAATGGGAGCAGAGAAGTACAGACAAGGGACAGAGACAATGAAGATAAAACTAACAAGCCGGGCAGTGGTGGCACACACCTTTAATCCTAGAACTCAGTGGTGATGGCGCTAGCCTTTAGTCCTAGCATTCAGCGGTGGTGGTGGTACACACCTTTAATCCCAGCACTCGGGAAGCAGAGGCAGGCGGATCTCTGAGTTTGAGGCCAGCCTGGTCTACAGAGCAAGTTCCAGAATAGCCAGGGCTACACAGAGAAACTCTGTCTTGGGGGGAAAAAACACACCCAAAACAAACCCAAAACCAATGGACACAGGACACAGATTGATGGACACCCAGACAAACCAGATTAGGGTGTGTGGTGGCATACAAACCACATACCAGACTCATTTTTCCCACAAGTTCCCTGATTAGTGCCCCAGACTGGCCAGAAGTAAAAAACCCAGGCGCCTCTCTCTCCTCTCTCTCCTCTC
>NC_022018.1:55378753-55380599 GCF_000317375.1 Microtus ochrogaster
AGAAATCCACCTGTCCTGCCTCCTGAGTCCTGGAATTAAAGGCATATGCCACCACCGCCTGGCTATCCAGGTTTCTCTTACCTCCAAAGGTCCCAACTATGAATATCTAGTAATTGAAATTCATGAGCCAATAAGTCAGTCTCTCTCTCTCTCTCTCTCTCTCTCTCTCTCTCTCTCTCTCTGACAGTTTCTCTGTAGCTTTGGAGCCTGTCCTGGAAGCTCACCTCGAACTCGAAGAGATCCACCTGTCCTGCCTCCTGAGTCCTGGAATTAAAGGCATATGCCACCACCGCCTGGCTATCCAGGTTTCTCTTACCTCCAAAGGTCCCAGATACAAGTACACAGATGGACTCCCTCCAAAAGTTTTAAGGGGCAAGTTGGTGGGGGGATAGTCTGTTCGTGGGACTGAGGAATGTCCTCAGTGGTCTCCACTAGGACCAGGAACCCTTGCCTAGGAGGAACTCTACCTCAGGTATTGGGGTTTCTCCCCAGGGATCTCAGTGGTACCCCAAATGTTACAGGAAACTGAAGAGAGACCACCCGAGAGGCCTGAACTAGTCAAGTAACATGGAGCCTTTACTTTCCACCAGCAGAGCTGTCCCCTACAGAATAGAACGAAACAGCTCTGACCTCCAATTTTCTTGAGCTTTTACAGGCAAAAACCATAATTGTGTCACTTACTTAGAAAGGCAGCTGTGGGCATCTGCAGGAAGCAAGTGATTGCTGTTTACAGAAGCAGAAAGATGGCAGTTTAGGGTCAGGCTGTTCTCATAACCTTGAGGTCAGGGACACTCTGTGTAGAAATGTGTGGCTGGTCTACAGGACCAGTTTACCCAAGATTTTAGCACTTAAAGTTTTTCTGAAGAATGCTTTCATGAGATGGGTGTTAACTATAGTTCAGCAACCCGCTACAGTTTTGATGGTAAAGCCCGGATTTTGCTGGAGACACCAAGACGCTAGAGATGCCTGAGCTATGGGATATCTGGCGAGGAGAGCTGCCAACCGGGTGTGGAGCCAGTCCACGAGAGAGAAGTGTGTTGCAGGGAGCAAAGCTGGAAGGAGCTGGGGATCTAGAGTTTGCCCTGCTGGGTTCTGGCTTGCTTTGGTCCAGTGTTTCCTATCGTTTCCCCCTTTGCTTCCTTTGGGAATGATTATATATATTCTGTGCCATTGAATATTGAAGGTATGTACCTTAATGTTTGCTTTTATAAGAGGGTTACAGTTAAGAGATTGCCTTGAGTCTCAGAAGAGGCTTGTACTTTTAAACTTTTGAGACCGTGATAGACTAGACTATGGGGACTCTTGAAGTTATACTAAATGCGTTCCTGTGTTATGATGTAGTTACAAGCCTATGGGGGCCAGGGAGTAGAATGTGGTGGTTTGAATAGGAATGGCCCCAAAGACTCATTTATTTCAATATTTGGTTTCCTGTTGGTAGACTATTTAGGAAGGATTAGGAGATGAGGTCTTGTTGGATAAGATGTATCACTGGGAGTGAGCTTTGGGGTTTCAAAAACCTGTACCAAGCCCAGTCTTCCCCCCTCCTCTCCCTGCTGCTTTCAAATCAGGATATGAGCTCTCAGTGCCGTGCCTGCCTGCCCGCTTCCATGCTCTGCACCATGATAGTAATGGACTAACCCCCTAAAACTGCAAGCAAGCACCAATTAAATGTCCCCTCATAGCACTTGAACAGTAATTAAGACGGAAATACTAAATAAATGTCCATTTGTGAATTCCTTCCCACTCCACACCATCCTTATTAAAGCCTACACTAGACTCTTTTCTATCTCTTTGTTCAGGTGATGGGCCCAGGCCATAGTGAAAGCCCTTCCTACAGCAGCAAAGT
>NC_022018.1:55384290-55385312 GCF_000317375.1 Microtus ochrogaster
GAGGGAGAGAAAAGGAACACTTGATGCCCATGTGGAATGTTAAGAGCTGGTGGACCTAAAGATGGGTGTGGTGACTTGATCCTAGTGAGGTTGAGGCAGGAAGGTCAGGAATTCAAGATCATCTATGCTACACAGTATGTTTGAGGCCAACCTGTGATGTCTGTTTTAACCCTTTTTCCCAAAAAAACTAAGTAGTGGGCCCTGTCAAAGGGTAGGGCTTACAGAATGGAGCAATGGCTCAGCAGTTCAGAGGACGAGATGCTCCTTTAGAGAACCCAGGTTCAATTCCCAGCAGCTCACAATTGACTGTGATTCCAGTTCCAGGGCATATGGATATGCTTGCAGGCAAAATACCCAAGTTTAAAAAAAAAAAAAAAGTGGGCTGGGCGGTTGCCATGCCAGCACAGCAACTCTAGTTCTCTGAGAGACGGACATCGGGATTAACACACAGCACAACTTCAGGTTCTTCAGAGAAGCCTTTATTCCACTTTATCACACAGTATATATAGCCCTCAGCAGGGGAGGCCGAGCCAGCAAAAGCAGAAAGCTCATCACTGTAGGGGTAAACATCTTTAGAAATATTGCTGAAAACAGCAGATTGTTCTTGTTTTTGTTCTTGTTTTCGGAACAACCAACCACAAGAGTGCAAAACAGATCAAGTGGAGGTGCGAAGGCCTGTCCTCAAGGGACCCAGCAGGCAGTGGTGTCACACACCTTTAATCCCAGCACTTGAGAGGCAGAGGCAGGTGGATCTCGGTGAGTCCGAGGCCAGTCTGGCGAGTTCCAGAGTGAGTTCCAGGGCAGGCTCTAAAGCTACAGAGAAACCCTGTCTTGAAAAACTGAAGAAAGAAAAGTGGACTAAGCTGGGTAGAATGATCAACATCGTGATCCCAGGACTCACGGGAGGCCAAATAGGAAGACTGTGAGCTGGAGGCTACCCTAGAGTCTAGAGTAAAACCCTGATGCAGAAACCAAACAGAGTGTGCAGTCCCTAGGCTGTAGAGTAAGACCCTGATGCAGAA
>NC_022018.1:55385756-55392875 GCF_000317375.1 Microtus ochrogaster
AAAAAAGAAAAAGAACCCCAGTTCCTGAACCCTTCCATGGCTTCTTGTCTCGCCGTGTGGTCCCTTCTTACAATCACTGCCACCATGTTGCCTCTGCCATGGTGTGAGGCAGGCAGGGGGATCCTCATATGAGCTAGTGCTGTGCCAGGCAGTTTGGGCTCTCCATCCCCAGGAGTGTGAGCTAAAACCCCTCTTCTTTATAAGTTACTTTCTAAGTCAATTATTTCATTATAGCAATGAAAAATGTGCGATACAGATCTTCCTGTAATCAACAGTGATACAACTTGGCACGGCCTTGGTTTTGGCCATTCTAACTCAATTACTGGTCCGTAACTGACCTCTCCATCCTGCCGGCTTCCTGCCAGTTAAGAAGAACCGCATGGTACATCTGCACTGACAAATTAATAATTGACCGAACAATTATTTTTATAATTTATTTTTTATAATATATTTATTATATATTATTTATAATTTTTATAATATATTTATTTTTATGAGAAGTTGTTCATCTCAATCACTACATGTCACTTCCCTGGCATCGCTTCAAACCTCATTTTCCTGGTGGTTTTCCAGCAAGGCTGTCTGGCCAACAAGCCCCAGTGGGCCTTCCTTCTCAGTTCTTACTCCCCAGCATTCAGGTTACAGGCATGCGTGGCCATGATCAGCTTTTATGTGGGTAGTAGGGATCCAAATTCAGGTCCTACTGCCTGTGCAGCAAACTAATCCCCCAGCCTGTCTTTATCTTCACTTTGCCACCAAGAGGGGTTCAAAGGCAAAGTTTCAGCTCAAGCATTGAATTGTACCTTAAGTCTTGCAAAGGTCTCTCCAGTCTCTTTTCCGGCTTCAGTTCTGACTCCACTCCAACTCAAGACCTTGGCAAGATTTAAGGTATAATTCAATGCTTGATCTGAGACTTTAGCTTCGAACCCCTCTTGGTGACTCAGAAAACAAAACACAGATAAAACAAGCCTTTACCCTTATTGGGGACCATGCTGGTCTTAATACTGGCCAAGCATGAGTTAGAACAGATGAATGGTACATGGGACAAATAAATAGTAGCTTGCATCAAAGCGGAAATACTGTGGTAAGATTTGGATGCTCTCTCTCTCTTCCCCTCTCCCATTTCTCCCCCTCCCCTGCTCCCCCTCCTCTCTCCGTCTCCCATTTCTCTTGTTTGTGTGTATTCATATCACAATTTTATCTTTTCTGTTTGTTTGTTGTGACAGGGTCTTTCTACATATCACTGGCTGTCCTGGAACTTATCATGTAGACTAAGCTGGCCTCAAATTCATGGGGATCCCCCCGCCTCTGCCTCCTGAGTGCTGGGATTAAAAGCATGCACCACCACACTTGGCCCCACAATTATATACATTGTAGTTATTAAAAAACCCCACCGTCTTGGGGCTGGAGTGATGCCTCAAGTTAAGAGCCCTGGCTGCTCTTATAGAGGATCCAGGTTATAGAGCCCCAGCACCCGAATTACAACAGCCCACAACTCCAGCTCCAGGGGACCTGACGCCCTCTTCTGGCTGCAGGGAACCTGACACGCCCTCTTCTGGCTGCAGGGAATCTGACAACCTCTTCTGTCTTCTGAGAAGTCACTGCACTCACTGTGGTGCATAAACATGCAGGCAAAACACTCATACACATTAAAAAGAAAAACTAAAGAAGCAGCTCTGCCATCTCTGCCCATTTTAATTGCTCCACTAAATTTTGATAGCACAGCAGTAGGACCGACAAAACTTGTCAAAAACCCCAGAAGAAAAGGCATGTGACTGACATTACCCATAACACGGTATCTTAGGCTGCCAGGGAATCTTCAGTTGTGATATGGACTCTTTGGAAAGCAGATGGAACCACAAAGCTTTATACAGATCATAAATTCCTGTGGGAAGAGATTAGAGGAACTAACAAAACAAGTCTCACAGAGCCCTGGGGCAAAACCTCAAAGGCCCTCAAGCAGCCAGAGAATCAATTGCTAAAGCTGTAATAGACTTATTCTGTCATTCCCAAGGGGTTTGGGACCTCAGTGATCGCAGGAGGCTGGCTTTCTATCAGGACCTCCTCTCCCTACATTATTAGGTCTGCCTCTCGACACCTTCACAGTTCCTGCTTCCCATCATTATCTTATTTGCCATCTTGGCCAACCGAGGCATTCAGATGTGACAGCTCATGCTAAGGCCAATAAATGGTGTTACTAGTAAAAGAGACTTTTCATTAAGTGCTTGCCTACATTAACTTAGTTAATCTGCTTGCTAACCTGTAAGGACAGGTACAGCTCTTATCCCACTTGAGAGAGAACACACAAGCCAGAATGTGCCAAGCCTACAGACCTGAATTTGATCCCTGGAGCCCACACAGTAGGAGGTCAGAACTGGCTCCCTCCCATAAGCTGTTCTCTGACCTCCACATGTGTGCATACATGTACCCACACACAAAACAAATAAATGTAAAAGCTAAAAATACAGACCCTACAGAACTTTGTTGGGAAAGTATCTGATCATCTTTCTGTCTCTCTCTATGTACACAGTTAGATCTCGAACCCAGGACAAATGGCTAACTGAGGTGCCAATTCAACATACCAGATCAGACACTGGCAGGCAGGCAGGCTCCCAGTAAGTACCTGTTACAGAGCCATCCCAGCTGGCATACCCAGCCCCCGCCCCGAACCTTTCCAGCCCCTGCGTTTCTGATTCCTATATAACCTCAGCCATTTTGGCTACAGTCTCAGTGATCTTGGCCTCCAGGTTCCCAGGTGCTCTTATTGCTCCTTCTCCCTCTCTTCCTTTCTCACTGGCCCCAACCATGGCCTAGTTCAGTTCAGCTGTGGGGTCCCTCATATCTAAATAGACCTCTTCAGTACACACCAAAGAGCATCATGTCCTCATTTTTTTTTCATTCATATACACATGACCTGGTCCAGCCATTCCACTGGAAACATAGAGTGACAGATCACATGGATTATGAGAAGATATGGTTCCAGTAGCATTATTCATAACCGCTAAAAAGTACACAAAACCAAATAGCCATCAGTTTGTAGACAGATAAGGTATGCTCTGTCCGTCAAATGGGATACCATCAGCAATAAAAGGGGCTGAGCACTGGTAAATGCTGCAATGTGGACGAAACTCAGGAAAGAGGCTTGGGCTTGATGAACATATTTTGGGCATCAGATGCTTGTTCCCCAAGAGGATGAGCGAGAATTCTTCAGGAGAGAGAGTAGATTACAAAAAGCAAAGAGTCTATGACTGGACTAGGAGGGGTCCAACATTTAATGGCCTGGGTTGAAGAAAGGAACCTAAGAAGGAAGGGTTGGTAGGTAGATGTTGATGCCATGCCCAAAAGCCAGAGTGTTTCTGAGAAAAGGATGCTGCTGATCAAATTATTCTTTGTATTTAGTGACTGGAGATCATATTCATTATCCATCATGAGAAGCAAATGTGTCTGGGCATGCTTAGTTCAGCGTTATAACGCGTCAGGTTTACTCTAAGTCACCTAAAAGAATTAGTCACAGTGGTTTGGTGACCTTGTCTGGTTTTTTCAAAGAGTTTTGGCTGAAATAACAAAAAAGGACAGTTTGGAAGGCATGGTAGTGGAGTTTCACCTAGAAAATGCCCAGCAGCTAACACTGTGTCAAATATTAATCTTTTAACAAATTAAAACAATAAATAGTTATTGTGTCGTTGCTCAGGGTCTTTCACAAGACTCAGTCTTCAGAACCGCTGAAGGGGCTGAAGATGCCAACCACGGTTGTGGTTATCAGAATGGCTGACGGGGCTAAAGGACCCTTCCTCAAAATGACCCACTCAGAGTTGCTTTCTCCCACAGTGAGAAGCAATCCAAGACAGAGGCTGAAGCCATGATGTCTTTGATTACCCCGGCTCAGAAGCTGGATGCCATTAGGTTGAAGAAACATCATTACCCAGAATATTCAGAGAAGATAGTAGAAATGAAGGGTGAGAGCAACCTCGGGATTCTCTGAGCTCAGAGCAGGGGACATGGGGAAGTCAGAAAATCCAGAATCAGTGAACAGAGATGTTGCCCAGCCTTCATCCACAACAACAGAAGTTTCTGCCTCCAGATAAACCTGGAGAGGTGGTTATCGCAGCGCCTGTGGTAAGGATGAGGCTCAGGGTTCCCACACACAGTCCCACACTGTGACTAATTCTTTTAGGTTACTTGGAGTAAGCCCTCATCCAGCAGTAAATACAAACCCTCCTAAGTCGCTGGCCACAGTGTGTGGGAAACAAATCCGGCACTCACTGAGGTACTAACAAAAAGAATTTCAGGGACCTCTCTGGTGCCAGATGTGATAAACCCAAGCCCCCAAAGGAACAAAGCAGCATTTAAGGATGAGGAACCACTAGGGCAAACAGCGTGCCTGATCCTTCTGCAGCATGAGCCAGGGAGAAACCTCAGGCTTCAGAGCTTGCCTCCTTGCCTCTGGTTCTGCTACAACAATTGCAAGGCTCGGAATGACTCAGAACCTAGTTCTGAATGGAGAAACAGTTAGACATCAGATAAAGACACAGGCTTCAAAGTCAGAATGTTTTCTCAGCACACCAAACAAAGGATCATTTCACCTATGTTACAATATTAATGCAACAAAGAATACTATACGTGATACTTTCCATCAATAAAATAATAGACAAAGAGCTATTAAAATTTTTATATGTTATATCAGAGTTGAAATAACAAACTTAGAAAATATATTAAAGGAATTTTCTCCCTCAGTATCTAAAAAACAAGCGATAATGGTAAACGCACACACACATTCGCAGCATCAGCAAGCGAGATTGGTGGCAGGGAAAAGCAGCAGAAGTTTCTAAAGCAAGTAGGCCCAGCTTAGCTCAGAAACCATGCACCCCACCCCCACCTTGATGCTTGGGGTTGGTAGCATTGGCAAGTAAGCCAATCTCTCTTACTAATACCCTCAAAGCTTACGGGATCCAATGAATGGGAACTCTCCTTCTTGGATCCCTGACCAGGAAGTAATGCACTAGTTTATAAAGACAACTGGGGGAGCCAGGCAGCTGTGGCACATGACTTTAATCCCAGCACTTGGGAGGCAGAGGCAGGTGGATCTTTTTGAGTTCTAGGCTAGCCTGATCTACACAGTGGGCTCCAGGACTGCCAGGGCATATCGTGGAACCGTGTCTCAAAAAATACAGCAACAACAACCAACAAACAAATGTAAAAAAAAAACTAGCCATATAAGTGAATTGAATAATAACAGATCAAATGTCTAGCCATATTGTTATCGCAAATATGTGAGACTGATATACACGCAGTGGTCATTAGTGTGATTGGCCCTGAATGGGAGTCTCAATTCATACTTTTCAGATCAGAAATACAAAATAATTTCACTCTGTGCAGTGATGTTTTGTTTATGTTTTAAGAAATAAAGCTTGCCTGAAGAGCAGAGTGCAGAGCTAAGCTACTAGAGGCCAAGGAGTTGTAGCACACACCTTTAATCCCAGAACTCTGGAGAGAGGCAGAGAGATCTCTGTTAGTTCAAGGCCAACGGGGGTTAAACAGCTCACAGCACTTGGGATCCCACACCTTTTTTTTTTTTAGTTTTTTTGAGACAGGGTTTCAGCCTGTCCTAGAACTAGCTCTTGTAGACCAGGCTGGGCTCGAACTCACAGAGATCCGCCTGCCTCTGCCTCCCGAGTGCTGGGATTAAAGGAGTGTACCACCACCGCCTGGCTGGAATCCCATACCTTTATTCCTAGCACTAGGGAGATGGAGATAGGAGAAGGCTGGGTGGAGAGAGGAATGTAAAACAGAGGGGAGACAGGAACTCAGTGCAGTTTGAGGTTAGGTGGAGACAGCTGCAGTCTGAGGAGACAGTCTGAGGACAGGCTCTCCCCTTCGGTCTGAGCATTGGTAGAGATAAAGGTCTCCCTAGTGCTGGCCGCTCTGCTTCTCTGATCTTCAGCTTTCACCCACTAATATCTGACTCCAGGTTTTATTTATTAAGACCAACTAGAATTCAAGCTACAACTCTGTATTTTGTACTATACTTAGATATACAGGTTAGCCTTATCCAAATCAGTCCTAAATTCTTTTAGTTTAATGTATTGTTTTGTATACAGGCTCTTTAGAACTCTGCTCATGACTTGAGTCCAACAGCCCCTAAGTGGCTCAATGCTGGAATTATGGCCATCAAATACTCCCCAGTTTGGACCACTACTCCTTCATAAAATACAATTTTTAAAATGTATACAAATAATTCAACTTCAAATTACTACTTATGTCTACCTCTAAAAATCGAATTTGAAGGATGGCAAGAAAGGCCAACACACTTAAATGATTCAGAATGGGTTTATTATAGTTTTAATACCATCATCCTCTTGAAATTGTCTTTTTCTTTTAAGCCTATAGTTTACAGAGATGATCTGGGACTTTATCATCAGTCAGCCCGCTACGTCTCACTTCTCCCACCCAGATGATCGGCTGTGTTTACTTCCTCTTTATGGTTGTCTACAACCAATTTGGACCATTACTCCATGACATAATGCTGTTTTAAGCATTTCTCTAAAAATCTAATTTGAGGTATTCGCCCATGATGGAAAGAAAGCTCAGGCCAGGCGGTGGTGGTGCACGCCTTTAATCCCAGCACTCAGGAGGCCGAGGCGGGCGGATCTCTGTGAGTTCGAGGCCACTGAAATCAGGAACAAGTCAAGGTTGCCCACTCTCCATATCTATTCAATAGAGTACTTGAGGTTCTAGCTAGAGCAATGTAACAACAAAAGGAGATCAAGGGGATACAAATTGAAAAAAAGAAGTCAAACTCTATTTGCTGATGATATAATAGTTTACATAAGTGACCCCAAAAATTCTACCAAGAAAATTCTACAACTCCTAAATACTTTCAGTAATGTAGCAGGATACAAGATTAACTCACAAAACCAGTAACCCTCCTTTACACAGATGATAAGTGGGCTGAGAAAGAAATAAGAGAAACATCACCCTTCACAATAGAAACAAATAACATAAAGTATCTTGGAGTAACTCTAACCAAACAAGTGGAAGACCTATATGATAAGAACTTCAAATCTTTGAAGAAAGAAATTGAAGAAGACACCAGAAAATGGAAAGATCTCCCAGGCTCTT
>NC_022018.1:55393060-55394180 GCF_000317375.1 Microtus ochrogaster
CAATCCCTGACTTCAAACTCTACTACAGAGCTACAGTACTGAAAAAAGCCTGGTCTCACAGACATGTTTCTTTAACTTTAAAGACTGCTGCGTGACTTTTCTGGAAGACATAAGCACACATAACTTCACACCAAGTAGGGAACAAACAGACAGAAGAAACATTTCCACCACCTCCAGCTTTAGGCGAGTGTCACTGGGGGTGCTTACAGAACAAGGCAGGACCAAGACCCTCCTCACTATATCTAAGCTGAGCAAGGCATCCCTCCAAAGAGAATAGGTTCCAAAAAGCCAGTTCAGGCAGTAGGGATAAATCCTGGTCTCACTGCCGGTGGCCTCACAGTCTGCTCCAGTCATACAACTGTCACGCACATTCAGAGGGCCTAGTTGGGTCCTATGCTGGTTCCTCCGCTGTCAGTCTGGAGTCAGTGAGCTCCTTTAGCTCAGGTAAGCTGTTTCTGTGGGTATCCCCATCCATGGTCTTGACTCCTTTGCTCATATTATCGCTTCTCCCTCTCTTCAACTGGACTTTGAGAGCCCAGTGCTTTGCTGTGGATCTCTGCATCTGCTTCCATTAGTTGCTGGATGAAGGTTCCATGATGACAATTAAGGTGGTCATCAATCTGATTACAGGGGAAGGCCATCCTCTTCAGTATTGCTTAGGGTCTTAGCTGGGGTCATCCCTGTGGATTCCTGGGAATTTTCCTAGTGTCAGGTTTCTTGCCAGCCCCATAATGACTCCCTCAATCAAGATATCTCTTTCCTTGTTCTCCCTCTCTGTCCTTCCCCCATCTTGACCATCCAGTCCCTCATGTTCACCTCCCCCTCCTCCCTTTCCATCCTCCCTTCTACTCCCATCCCCACCCTCACAATTTTTTCAGGAAATCTTGTCTATTTCCCCTCCCCAGGGGGATCCATGTATGTTTCTCTTAGGGTTCTTCTTGTTATCTAGCTTCTCTGGGTTTGTGGACTATAGGCCGATTATCCTTTGTTTTACATCTAATATCTACTCATGAGTGAGTACATACCGTGTTTGTCTTTCTGGGTCTGGGTTACCTTACTCAGGATGAATTTTTCTAGTTCCATCCATTTGCATGCAAATTTCAAGATGTCGGGTTTTTTT
>NC_022018.1:55395265-55396685 GCF_000317375.1 Microtus ochrogaster
AATGCCAAATGGTGGTGGCGCACACCTTAAATCCCAGCACTTAAGAGGCAGGCAGATCGCTGAGCTTGAGGTCAGCCTGGTCTACAGAATGAGTTCCAGGACAGCCAGGGCTACACAGAAAAACCCTGTCTTGTAAAACAAAACAAAAAACAAAGAGAATTTATAAGTATCTTACTAACTACAAAAGACTACACTGGTCTCTCAGTTGATAGGAGGTTATTTTACTATTTAAGGGGGTAAATCTATGTAGAAGTGACACCTCACAGAATATATGCAAGTACACACATACACACTTCTGGAGAAGACTCATCATTTTTGAAGTCTTAATTAAACAAATTGTTTCAGGTCAAACTCAGGATAACCAAGAAACCGTTAGTGATGTGAAGTACAGTTAGGCACAGTAATTCTGGGGCCAGTATTCATCCCACCTGGTTGGCAAGCTGTTCTTCAGAAGTCCTCAGACAATGCAGTCAAGGACTCTGTGCTTCCCAAGTTGAGGCAGATCGCTGAAGAGAAAGATTTATACAACCAGAACACTGCTGTACCCCTACAGTTATATGACCAATCTCATACCTGAAAATCACTTATTAATTGTAGTCATTTTACCATAAACCCTTTAGCAAAACAGGGGGCATTTGAAATTTCCATTTAGTTAATATATCTATGTGTGACTGACTTCTCCATACCAGATGCTCTGCCTTTTCTATTCACTTGCCAGAGAGTAAGGAATTCCTCATGACTTTCCCCAAGCGAAGAACTCTCTCGATTCATTGACTCACTGATTGACGTGAAGGAGTTTCTGATACTCATGGGAGTAACAAAGAGAGCACCAAAATGGGAGCTTCCTGCAGCCCCTTCCTCCTTAAACTATGCTAAGTTCTCCATGTTTCTGAGCCCCTTGCACAGCTCAGAAAGGGGCTGGCTTTTCTCAAGATGCCCCTCTGGATCCCTCAACAGTAAAAGATTGTTAGCTATCCCTGGAAGGCATTGGTGGGAGTTTCCAGGAGAAAGAGTCTGAATCTGCAGTTTCTGAACTTAGGAGCCCCAGAATGTAACGAAGTACACACAGGGCAGGCAAGAGAGCCAACATTGACTGACACAATGGGAGATCTGTTACTCAAGAAAGCAGAGTGACAACTGCCACGATTCAAGGACAGTCTTGCAAAGAGCATTCTTTCTTGTCTGTGTTTCTTACGTAGAAGAGAAGCGGGGAGAGATAGAGAGGAGATATCACCAACCCTTCCACTGCAAGCAGCAATTGTAGGTACAAATTTACCTGTACTAGAATAAGAGGAGCTATTAAATAGGAGATGAAATATTTCAAGGAGCCGGGCGATGGCGGCGCACGCCTTTAATCCCAGCACTCGGGAGGCAGAGGCAGGCGGATCTCTGTGAGTTCGAGACCAGCCTGGTCTACAGA
>NC_022018.1:55397562-55398741 GCF_000317375.1 Microtus ochrogaster
CACCCTACTCTCACCACTGGACAGGTCTGTCAGACAGAAAATTAACAGAGAAATAAGGGAACTAACAGATGTTATGATTCAAATAGACTTAACAAACATCTGTAGAACATTCCATCCAAAATAAAAGAATATATCTTCTTCTCAGTACCTCATGGAACCTTCTAAAAAATTGACCACATACTAGGTAACAAAGCAAACCTCAACAGATACCAAAAAAAATTGGAATAATCCCCATGTAGCTTATGAGATCACCATGGCTTAGAATTAGAATTCAACAGCAACACTAATTTCAGAAAGCCCACAAACACATGGAAATTAAACAATGCTCACCTGAATCATCAATGGATCCATGAAGAAATAAAGGAAAAAATTAAAGCCCTTCTAAAATTCAATGAAAATGACCACACAACATACCCAAATCTATGGGACACAATAGAAGCAGTGTTAAGAGGAAAGTTCACAGCACTAAATGCCTACATAAAGAAGCTGGGGAAAACCCACACTAGTGAGTTAACAAAATAGAAACAAAGAAAACAATACAAAGGATCAATGAGACCAAGAGTTGGTTCTTCAAGAAAATCAACAAAATAGACAAACCTTTATCCAAACTAACCAAAAGACAAAGAGAGAATATTCAAATTAACAAAATCAGAAATGAAAAGGGGGACATCAGACATGGAGGAAATCCAGAGAATCATTAGGTCATATTTTGAAAACCTGTAGTCCACAAAACTAGAAAACATAAAGGAAATGGACAATTTTCTGGATAAATAGCACTTACCAAGATTAAATCAAGACCAGATAAGAAAATTAAACAGACCTATAGCTGCTAAAGAAATAGAAACAGTCATCAAAAGTCTCCCAACCAAAAAAAGCTCAGGACTAGATGGTTTCAGTGTAGAATTCTACAAGATTTTCAAAGAAGAACTAACACCAATATGCCTCAAATTGTTCCATATAATGGAAACAGAAGGAACATTGCCAAACTCTTGTTAAGAGGCTACAATTACCTTAATACCCAAACCATACAAAGACATTACTAAGAAAGAGAATTACAGATCAATCTCATTCATGAACATTGATGCAAAAATACTCAATAAAATATTGGCAAATCTGGTCTACAAGAGCTAGTTCCAGGACAGGCTCCAAAGCTACAGAGAAACCCTGTCTCGAAAAACC
>NC_022018.1:55399273-55400413 GCF_000317375.1 Microtus ochrogaster
TTTTCTCTACCAAATCTCTCAGGTAAAAAAGCGGCTAGCTTCCTTTTCTACTAATTATTCTGCTTCCTCAGTCAGTACCAGATATTAGAAAAGAGGTTTTTTTTGTTTTTTTTCTTTTAAAAAAGGGGGGTTGAGGATGGTCCCCAAACTCCTATACGGGAATCGGTGAAAATGGCCTTTAAAGTTTTTAATGCCCGAGAAAAATCAGCTGAGTCTTCCCGACAGACAAAGCTACAACAATCTACAGGCCCAGGCCTTAGCAGCTGCCCTAAGATCACAGGAAGGGGGACAAGGGAAGCCAATCACAGGGCTCTATCAAGTGTGACCTAAATGGTCACTTGGCACGATATTGCACTACAGCTGCTCCGAGGTTGTGCCCTATCTGCCAGCAACCTGGACACTGGAAATCACAGTGCCCCCATGTGGGCTTGTCCTCTATGTCAAGCCACGGAGGTCCAGCCTCATCACCATCGGCAGGTGAAACTGTGCCAGCCTTCAAACGTCTCAGCTTTGCAGAAGATTGACGCTGCCCAAACGTGGTATATCCCGTAACCCTCTCCTAGCCTAGGGTCGTGCTACAAGTGGCGGGTAAGTCCGTTACTTTTATTCTCACTCGGGCCTGAAGTTTCAGCTATGGGGGTAGACGGGACCTGTTCATCCCCACTTAAAAATTTGCCACTGCCCTACATTCTTGTAGGACAATTTTTTTTTCTCTCATTCTTTCTTAGCGATACCGGATTGCCCAGCACCCTTACTGGGTGGAGATATCCTTAGACACTTCCCCAAAGCTTTGTTCCGCTTCTTGGAGCCCCCTTTTAACCCCGCCCATGTCCAAGATTCTATTTTACAGGTTCACTCCTCCTGCCAGACCTGTGCCCAGGCCAACCCACAAGGAGCTCTCCACATACACCAGCTTCGTGGACACCAACCGGGCAGAGATTGGCAAGTTAATTTCACCCATATACCTACTCATAAAAAACTTCGTTGTCTCTTAACACTTGTGGACGCTTTTACAGGATGGATAGAAGTGTTTCCAGTCTCCAGGGAAACAGCAGATGCAAAGGCTCCGGGTCACAGAGCTCACATCAGAAGCTCTCAACAGCCGGGCGGTTGGTGGCGCACGCCTTTAATCCCAGCACT
>NC_022018.1:55400744-55408677 GCF_000317375.1 Microtus ochrogaster
GAAGAACAGGTGGTCTCCCTTTCTTCCTCCCAGGGGTTGCGTTCCTGCGGCTTCTCGGTTTCCCCCTCGGGACCACCCGAGAGAGCAGATCTCCCATTAAACCTGGATATTTAAAAAAAAAATCATCCACCATGATCAAGTTGGCTTCAACCCAGACAGAGATGCAGGGATGGAAACACAAAAATCTGTCAATGTAATCCATCATATAAACAAACTGAAAATTAAAAACCACATGATCATCTCATTAGATGCTGAAAAAAGCCTTTGGAAAAATACAATATTCCTTCACAATAAAGATCTTGCAGAGAACAGGGATACAAGGAACATACCTAATATAATAAAGGCAATATACAGCAGCCAACAGCCAACATCCAATTAAATGGAGAGAAACGCAAAGTGATCCCACTGAAATCAGGAACAAGACAAGGTTGTCCACTCAATATTCAATAGAGTACTTGAGGTTCTAGCTAGAGCAATAAAACAATAAAAGAAGATTAAAGGGATACAAATTGGAAAAGAAGTCAAACTTTCACTCTTGCTGATAATATGATAGTTTACATTAGAGACCTCAAAAATTCTACCAAGGAACTTCTACAACTCATAAACACTTTCAGTAATGTAGCAGGATACAAGATTAACTCAAAAAAATATCAGTAGCCCTCCTTCATAAAGATGATAAATAGGCTGAGAAAGAAATCAGAGAAACATTACCCTTCACAATAGCCACAAATAACATCTTAGAGTAACTCTAACTAAACAAGTGGAAGACCTATATGACAAGAACTTCAAATCTTTGAAGAAAGAAATTGAAGAAGACACCAGAAAATGGAAAGATCTCCCATTCTCTTGGGTAGATAGAACTAACATAGTAAAAATGGCAGTCTTACCAAAAGCAATCTACAGATTCAATGCAATGCCCAGGGAAATTCTTCACAGACCTTTAAAGAACAATACTCAACTTCATATGGAAAAACCAAAAATTCAGGATAGCCAAAACAATCCCATATAATAAAGGAACTTCTGGAGGCATCACCATCCCTGACTTCAAACTCTACTACAGAGGTAACAGTACTGAAGACTGCCTGGTACTGGCATAAAAACAGACAGGAGGACCAATGGAAAATACTACAAGAAAACTAATAACTTTTTGTTTTTGAAAGAAAATAATTTCTATGGGGAGAACAAAGGTAAATTCAGATGCCGAGAAACACCACTGTGCACTTGGAGATTTGCAAATGGAGCTTTAAAGACAGGCTGGGTTGGAGATAAACACGTTGGGTGTTGTTAGCATTAAGATAATCACTGAAGCTATGAGAATAGTTGAGATTACGTGAGGAGAAAGTAACATTCGGAAGTGGCCCATGTCAACATGCTGAGGAGCATCATGAAGATTTAAGGACTGGTGGTATGGGAGGTCCTTCCATGTATTGCTTTGATTGGTTAATGAATAAAGGAACTGCTTTGGGCCTATAGCAGAGCTATAGGGGAACAGAGCTGGTAGGGAAAACTAAACAGAATGCTGGGAGGAAGAAGGGCAGAGTCAGGGGACACCATGGAGCCGCTGCTGGAGATGGACGTGCTAGAACTTTGCTGGTAGGCCATAACCTCGTGGTGATATACAGATTAATAGAAATGGGATAAATTAAGATGTAAGAGTTAGCCAATAAGAAGCTAGAGCTAATGGGCCAGGCAGTGATTTAATTAATGCAGTTTCTGTGTGATTATTTCAGTTCTGGGCGGCCAGGACAAATTAAAGATACCTTGCAACAGACTGGGAGTGGAGAGATGGCTCAGCAATTAAGAGAACTTGCTGTTATGGCAGAGGACCCAGGCTTAGTTCCCAGTATCCACATAATTCACAACTTCCTATAACTCCAATTCCAGGGGATTCAGTGCCCTTGTCTGACCTCTGAAGTCACCAGGCATCTGTACATACATACATACATACATACATACATACATACATACATACTAGCAAAACACTCATTCATATAAAATAAAATTTAAAAAATCTAAAATAGTTTTTAAAAACAAGAAACTAAAAATAAATTAAGCAGGGCAGTGGTAGTGCATGCCTTTGATCCCCACACTCAGGAGGCAGAGTCAGGTGAGTTTGAGCCCAGCCTGGTCTACAGAGCAAGTTCCAGAATAACCAAGGCTACACACAGAGAAACCCCATCTCAAAAAACTAAAAGAAAAAAAATTAGGTCTGAGCAGAGGGATAGGAGTTGGGAGAGACTACAAAGAACTGATAAGAGAAATGCAAACACACAAAGACTAGAAAACACAAGGTTTCCAAAAAAGGGGACTTTGGCCCAGAGAGCCAGCGATAGTCCAGCATCCTAGATTCCATCTCCAGTGTGCAAGTATGTGAGCTAAAATGGATGTGTGATAGCAATCCAGGAAGCTCAGATAACTGAATCCCTTCATAGCAATTCACCTATTGGATCTGAAATCCATGCATCAAAAACTACCTGACAACCAGGCCAGCAATCTCTCTCTCCTTCCCCTCCTCTTCCCCTCATTGTGATCTTTATTCTTCTTCCTCCTCTTCTCTTTTTTCTCTCACCCTGGCTGATCTCAGCCTTCAAGTACTAGGACTGAAGGCATGCACCACCGTGCCTGGCTCAGACCAGTGAGTCTTAAAGTGTTCACCAGACTTTAAGCAATGTCAAAGTCACCTGGGAACCTGAAAGAAATACTAGTTTGGGGACCTCACAAAATTCAGTTTCTCAGTCAAAAATGCTGGTGTGACCCAGAAGTTTACTAAAGATTAAAAATACTGCACCAGACATGGCTTAGAGTACCCAACAGCTGTTCCTGCAGGGAAAAACAAAAACAAAACAAAACTCTTTTTGCTAAAGACATTTTAATTTGAATCTATTACTCTATTTTTCAGTTATTTGAGCCCAGTTGACAGGATTTTGCCAATATCCCACATTTTAAAAATAAACATGGGTCCTATTTTGATTTAAATGCCCCTGCCCTCCAACAAACAAACCAAAGAATTCACTACTTACCAACACTTCCCTCTGTGGGAGACAATTTTATCCTTATAACTTCTGCTTGTTCCCCGCAGGAGTATCCATGCACTCTGGGACCCCATAGCTCTCTCTACCTGTGTGCCTTTTCTGCGTTTTAGCCAACTAGGAACTCAATAACTCTTCACATCTGACAGTTTAAATTCCTGAGACACGTGTTGTTAGTGAAACTGCAGATTGGTACAACTTAGGGTAATTTGGCAACATTTGCCAAAGTAACAATAAAAACATAGATTTGATCCAATAATTCCACTTCTGGGAATTTATCCTACAGATCTACCTGCACATACGAAGAAGTGGGGTCTCTTCCCTACCTTAGTCAGAAGTCAGGTCACTTTCTAACCAACTGACGGCTTCAGCCAATAAGACACCAAGCTCAGGTGACCTATCTCAGCCACTCGCGGCCTCCCTAACCTGTTGGAGTCTCCCACACTGTCTGTCAGTAGGAGGCCGCACCACCATCAGTGAGAGGCTCTATCAGTGGCCAGGTCGGCTCACCTCCAGTGACCCCTCTCTGTGGGAATCACACTGCTGGTCACACCTTCCTGCACCTGCAGGCTGGGGGCTAATCACCAGCACCGCACGCACACTGTGGTCAGTTGAGAGCTGGGGTGGACACCCCCTCAACATCAACGTTTTTTCACGCCCGCGAACCGCACGGCCCAGCCTCTCAGTTCTCTACCTCCTTCTCCCGCGCCCAACCCCCCCCCCCGCCCCTTCCTCCTTTCCCTCTCTTTCTTCCCCGGAGGGAAAGGCAGAGCGGCGCCTCCGGGGCTCTGCGACTGTGTCCTCACTCAGGCGCCACTTCCCGGAGGAGCGGTGGGCGGGGCTCGGGGCGGCCGGGGCGGGGCAATGGAGGGGGCGGGGCCGGCGGGGTACTAACCCCAGTGTCGGCTACGCAATCACCGCAGTCGCTTCAGCAGCTGGAACCGAAGTCGCCGTCGCCGGGGTCGCTGGCCGCTTGCGCGTGGCTCAGCCGGGCCCGTAGCTATGGAGGACTTCATCGTGATCTCCGACGACAGCGGCTCCGAGAGCTCGTCCGGGACCCGCTCGGGCAGGGCGCGGAGGTTGCGTCGGGCCCTGTCCCGGACCCCCGGCGCGCTGCCCCGCCGAACTGTGGTGAGTGAGCCCGCTGCGGCTCGCCACGCCCCACGGGACCCGAGCGTCGCCTCCTCAGGGCCTCGGGGTTGCGACCCTGGTTCCTGCCGCCGCGTCTTCCCGCCTTTGGCGGCCTCTGGCCTCGAGGAGCGCTGCGGCGCCGCCGGCACGGCAGGCCTCGGGCTGACCGGCGCGGAGCCCTACAGGGCTGCGCCGCCCGAGTGGGCCGAGCACATGGGCGACAGAGTGGGCACCAGTGCGCGCTGCCGTGCGGTGGCCGGCGGTGGCCCGCGGCCCCGGGTGGCCCCAGAGCTTTGGCAGCGGGAGGAGGAAGTGGGGGTCCTGGCCAGGCCGCAGACGCCGCTAGACCTCGAGGCGGGCGCGCGGGAGCGCGTAATTGTTTGGCTTGTGATGGGGCACAGATGTGTGCAGCGAGGTAACAGGAGCCCCGGCTGCGAGCGAGGGAAGCGCCGCCCTTGGCACGGGGGCGGCTGCGCTCCGGGGCCTAGTTCCCTAGCCAGGGGCCCGATTTTTGAATTGTGGAGAAGGACAGTTTATTTCGCTTTGCAAAAGCGAATCACGTACAAAGCCCGAGGGCGGGGCACTTGCACCTTTGTTTTTCCTCCAGATCCATCTTTGTCCTTGCCCCAGAAGTGGTGAATGAAAATATTGTGGTCTCTGCCTTTCTAGAACCCTCCACAGAAATCTAGAGTACCCTTACTCCTGTTGCTTCGCTTACTCCAGGGGTCATTCTCTGTTCTACCTAATCTGTGTCCTAAATCAAGGTCAGCTGCTGCAGAAGCCCATAATCACTTTTGGAGTGCTCATTCATTCTAGGTTGCCTTTGGGAAGTTGAAGGGATTTCCTACACCCAAATGTAGGCTGTCTGAGTTAGGGGTCCATAGCTGTGATGAAACACCATGACCAAAAGCAATCTGGGGAAGAAAGGACTTATTTAGCTTACACTTCCACATCACTGTTCCTCTCAAAAAGACAGGACAGGAACACAAGAGGGGCAGGAACCTGGAGGCAGGAGCTGATGCAGAGACAGGTGTGGAGGAGGGATGCAAACTGCCTTGCTCCCCTTGGCTTGCTCAGCCTGCTTTCAAAGCCCAAGACCACCTGCCCAGGAGTGGCCCCACCCACAATGGAATGGGCCTTCCTCCAAAAATCACGAATTAAGAAAATGCCTTACAGTCTTCCTTACAGCCCCATCTTATGGAGGCATTTTCTCATCTGAGGTTCCTTTCTCTCAGATCACTCTAACTTGAAACAAGTTGATATAAAACTAACCAGCATAGTAGGAGAGGAACTTAATTTGTGTTTTTGTATTATCCAGCTTGTAGACATATCTTTATTCTGATGCATCTTTTAATAGTACCTTTATTATGGTACGATTCCATATAATAAAATTCATCCATACAATACCTTGGAATGTACAGCCTTCATTTCTCATAAATCATTTACTTCACCACAAAAGGAAGCCTTGTTGCTGTTCTTAAAGTCCACAGTCATCTTTGGGAAAATGAATTTTCACCACTTTGGATTAGAAACATAATTTTACAGTAGAGGTAAGAAATGTAGGATTGTGAGCAATGACTTGCCCATTTCCACTGTCTGGAGAGCTACAGTTTTGTGTGTGCATTACCACAAGGAAATTTCCCTCTATGTGTGCACAAATACTTTTAAGTAATTATTTTCTAATGGGGTTATACAAACTTTTCTTTTCTTCTGAGACAGGGTCTCCTGTAGCTCAGGCTAGCCCCAAATTTGCTGTGTAGCTGAGGATTACCTTGACTTCTGATTCCCCCTCTTCCACCTCCTGGGTATTGAGACTACAGGCATGTATGACTATACTTCGTATATGGGGTGCGAGGGATCAAACCTAGGGCAGACAGGATACAAACTGGGATATTTCCCCAATTCTGAGATTGTAGTAACTTTTTAAAATCTCATAATAATTTTGAGCATTTAAATTGAACATCTCTACCTCATTCATATTATAGGCCATTTTATTGATATTGTTAGCCCCTGTATATAGTATGGATCCTGGTAATTTATCAGCTACATGTTATTCTGACATAAAAAAAATGATACAACTGATCTATTTTGCTACTGAAGACTACAATGGGATGTCTGTAGGACAAGTTCTTTGCAATGGAATATATGCTACCCCATTTTTTGGTTGGATTGTTTCCTTGATCTAGTTTTTTGAGCTTTTATGTATTATGTATATTAGCCCTCTCTTGGATGTATAGTTGGTAAAAATCTTTTCCCATTCTGTGTACTGCTACTTTGTCTGAATGATGGTGTCTTTTGCTGTGCAGATGCTTTTCAGTTTCATGAGGTCCCAATTACTAATTGTTGATTTTAGGTCTTCTCCTGTGTCAATGAATTCAAGGCTATTCCCTTGAATATTCTACTTTCTCTTCTATCAGGTTCAATGTATTCATTTTTATATTGGGATCTTTGATACATTCGGAGTTGAGTTTTGTGCAAGGTGATGTGTGAATGGATCGATTTTCATTCTTCTACATGCAATTGTCTGGTTAGACCAGCACCATGTGTTGAAGAGGCTGTCTTTTTTTCCAGTATGTTTTTCTGGTTTTTTTCATCAAAAATCAGATGTCCATAGGTATGTGAATTTATGTCTGGCTCTTCAGTTCAGTTACATCGTTCAACATGTATGTTTTTGTATTAATGCCATGTGGTTATTACCATAGCGCTATATGTAGTACAACTTGAAATGAGGCAAGGTGTTACCTCCAGCGGTTCTTTTATTGTTCAGAATTGTTTCAGTTATCCTGAGTTTTCATTTTTCCATATGAAGTTGAGAATTGTCTTTTAAAGGTGTGTAAAAAATTGTGTTGGAATTTTGATGGAAATTGCATTGAATCTATAGATTGCTTTTGACAGGATGCCCATTTTTACTATATTCATCCTACTGATCCATGAGCATGGGGTGATCTTTTGGTCTTTTTTTTTTTTTTTGGTTTTTCGAGACAGGGTTTCTCAGTAGCTTTGGTGCCTGTCCTGGAACTAGCTCTTGTAGACCAGGCTGGTCTCGAACTCACAGAGATACGCCTGCCTCTGCCTTCCGAGTGCTGGGATTAAAGGCGTGTGCCACCACCGTCCGGCTTCTTTTGGTCTTCTGATATCTTCTGATACCTGTTGGAGTTGGGGCTGCTTCTCTGGCTGAAGATGTCTACAGGTTCCCAGGGATTGCCTGTTGGAGTTGAGGACTGGGATAAAGCAAGGTGGGGCAGAAGTTAGGAGGGGAAGTGTGTGTAATCCACTGGAGATGGGGGCATGGTGGGTGAGAAGCTGAAGCAAGTTGTCTGCTGCAACACTGGGGGACTGGATTTGGAGGAGAGAGGAAGAGATGAAGATCTTCCATAACTGAGTGAATGTTTTTGTAAATATACTAAATGAACTCATCGAAAATTGGAAAACAGTGATGAATCAAACAGGGAAGTTCAAGACAAATCAACAGACATCACCAAGTTCAAAAACAGAGTGGGAGCTGGAGAGATGGCTCAGTGGTTAAGAGCACTGACTGCTCTTCCAGAGGACCGTGGTTCAATTCCCAGCACCACTCCAAGATCTGACACCCTCACACAGACATACATGCAGGCAAAACACCAATGCAAATGAAACAAAAAAAAACCAGAATGGGCAGGAAGAGTAAATAAAGCTCAGTAACTGCATAGTTATGTAGGATACCAAAGTGTGTAATGGAGTCTTAAAGGAGCAGGTATAGATGAGAGAAATGGTTGGGGTTTTTTTTTTTTTTT
>NC_022018.1:55409427-55429283 GCF_000317375.1 Microtus ochrogaster
TGGAGCCAGGCAGTTGTAGTGTGCATGCATTTAATCCCAACACTAGGGAGACAGATGCAGGTGGATCTCTGAGTGCTGAGAACAGCCTGTTCTACAGAGCAAGTTCCAGGATAGGCTCCAAAGTTACACAGAGAAACCCTGTGTGGAGAAAGGAGACGCTGGAGAGATGGCTCTGTGGTTAAGAGCACTGCCTACTTTTCCAAAAGATCTGGATTCAATTCCCAGTCCCACCTGGCAGCTCACAACCATCTATAACCACAATCTTGGGCGATCAGAAGGCATCAGGATACACATGCATATAGAACACTCTCACACATAAATAATTTTAAGCATACTACAACATACTAAATTTCCAGACTATAATCTCCAGATCAGCAACTGAAAATATAATTAAAAGATGTATAACTAGAAAAATGAGAAATTCAAAAGAGACAGGCAATTAATAGTTACCATAGTCACTGCAAGTAAAAGAAAGAGCAGAAGCAAACATTAAAGATAATTGAGAAATTTAGCACGTTTGGGGATACATCATGCAATAAGGAGTAGACAGAGTTATGATGAAGAACCTTTATGAATCTTGCTAATGCATTTGACTTTAATCCTGAAGTTCATGTCAAACTGATGGTTGAAAATGGAAGTGATTTGTGATGTCTATGTATGTATCTATATGTGTCTGTTGCTGGGATTGAGTGCAGGGTCTTTGTGAGCTAAGCAAGTACTCCAATCCTAAACTATACACCCAACCTTCCGAGTTGCATTTTAGCAGTTGGCTTGGGGTGGGGGGTGAGTTAAATTAAAACCTTTGGAGCTCAGGTCTGTATGTTCAGCTTTCTGCTGGGTATCATCAAAGGCACCAATGCCGTATGGTTCTTTCCTAGAAACTGAGGATTTTGATTTTGCCAAACAATTCCTATTCTAGGACTACGCACATAGCAGATTTGTACTTGACCCTCTCAGAACTCCATGTCTTTGAATCTGTTGACAGATGTGATCTTCACATCTATTAAGAGAAACAGCATGAAAGCAAAGGGAAAGAAGGGTACCAACATGATGTGGGATTCCCCTCTGTATGCTGTGAATCCCCCTGATTAATAAAGAACTGCTTTGAGCCTATGGCAGTGCAGGGCAGAACTAGGCGGGGAAAGCTAGGCTGAATGCTTGAAGAAAGAGGGCGGAGTCAGGAGAAGCCATGTAGCCCCACCAGGGACAGACACCGGAACTTTACCCAGAAAGCCACAACATGTTAGCAATACACAGATTAATGGAGATGGGTTAATTTAAGGTATGAGTTAGCCAGAAATATGCTTTTAAGCTATTGGCCAAACAGTATGGCAAATAATATGATTTCTGTGTGATTATTTCGGGCTAAGCAGCTGGGAACAAATGAGTGGCCTCCCTACAACACCAACAAGGAGTGGGGAAGATGAAGAAAGCTGTTCATGACCACCAAGAAGACAAACTCTTGTATAAAAGTATCATAGTGAAACACTTTTTTTTTTTTTTTTTGGATTTTTCGAGACAGGGTTTCTCTGTAGCTTTTGGTTCCTGTCCTGGAACTAGCTCTCGTAGACCAGGCTGACCTCAAACTCACAGAGATCCGCCTCTGCCTCCCGAGTGCTGGGATTAAAGGCATGCGCCACCCCCCCCCCCAGCCATAGTGAAACACTTTGTATGCTAACTAAACAATAATAACATTTAAAAGTGAGAGAAATTGTATGCTGACTATAGTGGCTATAGTTTACATTGCCAGACCATAATATACTAATAGTGATGGTATCCAACCAGGTGAGAAGACTCCTAGAGACCAACACAGTGTTATTCCAGGCTCATGGCACAATAGGTGGTGACAGTACCTCTGGCTGACATCAACTTATAATTTGATCGACCTGCTGAGGAATGGGAATAAAGATTAGTGGTTTTCCATTAGTTAAAACTCAGACCATTGCTTTTATACCTACCCCTTACTGTTTTAAAAACAATCCCTTTTAATGCTGATCACATCATGGGTGAGGTGTGGTGGTGCATGCCTTTAATCCTCGCACTCAGGAGACTGAAACAAGGTGATATCTGTCAGTTCATGACCAGTCTGGTCTACACAGTGAGTTCCAGGCCAGCCAGAGCTACAAAGTGAGATCCTGTCTCAGAAAAGTAAAGACAGGGAGCTGGAGAGGTGGTTTAGTGGTTAAGAGCATGGCTGCTCTTCTAAAGGACCCAAGTTCAATTCCCAGCACTCACATGACAGCTTACAACTGTCTGTAACTCCAGTTCCAGGGGATGTGACACTCATACAAACAGACATGGAGGCATAGATAACTCATTAAAAAAAAAAAAGAAAAGAAAAACAAAAAGAGTAAAGCTGATTACATATTGGAAAAAGTTAATGCATCCCTAGGTATTCAACAGGAAAGACAGAAAGTTGAATTTTAATATCTGTCCCTACTACTTAGCTCTAGAATCCTTAGGTAAGTAACCTGGTCCCTCAAAACTAATTTTTGAATGTATATAATGGAGATGGTAATACCATCCTGCAGTATCATTGTGAAAATTTAAGAAATCATAGAAAAATGACATGAGTAATCAGGGAGACAAGATAATGGAATGTAAATATTTTTAATTTTATTTTATGTGTGGGTGTTTTGCCTGTGTCTTTGTATCAGCTATGTGTCTTATGTCTATGGAGACCAGAGATCCAGTCCCCTGGAACTAGAACAGCAGATACTTGTAAACCATTCTATGGATGCTGGGAGTCTAACCCAGTCCTCTGGAAGAGTAGTCAATGCTCTTAACTACTGAACTATATCTCCAGCCCCACTACATGTAAATTCAACTGGATGGTTATGTCTTCATCCAGATACAGACTGCACAACATAGTGTGTTCTGCAAGGGTAGTTAGCTGTGCTCTAGGAGATTTAGAGACCCGAAATCCCCGTCAACTTCTTTAGCATTTAATTATAGCTGTACTTACATGTAGATGTTGCCCGTGACTCTAAACATTTTGTGTTTAGTCAAACCTCTCCTGTGATTCTCAAAATGTCCTCCCAGTTTCCAGAAAAAATTACACTTACAAATGCATAGGATAAATGAAAGTTTTTTTCTCTAACCCTTAAAAATTCAATTATCCAGCTAAGTTGCCTACTTTTCTCTCCCTTTTAGGAGTGTACTTTTGCATTTTTTTCCCAATAAATTTGTTCCTATTTATATGTCCATCCTTGAGAGCCTTCTCTGATGAAACTAGGTATCTTTGGGAACTCCTGAATCCTGTGACAATCAATGTGTCTTAGTACCAAGGTCCTCATATTAACTTACCATCTTGCTTAACTTCTTTTGCAGATTATCCTGGAAATTTGTTCTTCAAGTAAAGGTTGCTTTCTGTTTGTGAATATTACAGTTAAAGTAATATTCTGTAGCATAAACAAATGTAACACACCTTTGCCTAGTGAAAATAATATTCCACAACACATTAGCAAAATGTTAACTAAAGAAAATAAAACTAATATTTATGTTATAGAAGATGCATAGAAAACTTGAGATATAGCTCAGAGGGAAATCATTTACCCAGCATGCACCAGGCCCTAGGTTCAATCACTAGCACTGCAGGTATATATAGAAATACCAATGAGATGAAAAAGTAAAGTGATGTTCATCATTAAAAGCTAAAACCTCAGTCTTCTCAAATAAAGTTAATGTGCCCTTCTTTCACTCTTCTCTTCTCCCATCTTTAACAGGACTTCATTGACCTAACTAGAGAGACCAGAACAAGGGCAAAAGACCGTAATGGACTTTGTGTGATTGATCTGACAAGAAGTGAGGAAGAAAATAGACCTATTGCCACTTTTGATTTGACTTTGGAACCTGTAGCTTCCTCTCAGAAGGAGCCACCCTGTCTTCAGACAAGTGTCAGTCTTTCAGGCAAAGAGGTAACAGAAGCCCATAGAGACAGAGACTCTCAGCCTGTGACACAGAGAATCGTCCACAATGATCCTGTAGATCTGGATTTGTTGGAAGAAAACATATTTGAAGGTTCTCGACCCCCTACATCTATTAGCCAGGACTCTGTTTATCCACCAGAGCCAAACTGTAGTTCGATCACGTACAAAGGTGACCTCAGCTTCTTGACAAGCCTACAGCTCTCTTCAGATGTTAGTTCCTTCTCCTCAACAAGCAATAACAGTAGCAGCAGCAATCAGAGGGCCTCTTTGCCATGCCCACAACAGGATGTGCCTTGCCAACCACAAGGCTTGCTATGCCCACTGCAAGCCTTAGCATGCCCACTAAGAGCTTCACCCTGTCCAACACGAGCTTCCTCATGTCCACCACAAGCCTTGTCGGGTCCACCACAAGCTTTGTCATGTCCATCACAAGCCTTGTCATGCCCATCACAAACTGTGCAGTGCCAACTCCAAGCTTTGCCTCATCCACCTCAAGAAGTGCCATGCCCTCAGCAGAGTATGCCAAGCACACATCAGAATTTATCATGGCATCCTCAACACCCACTTTACCCACCCCAAGACACTCTGGGCCTACCTCAAGATGTTCCAGGCCGACCTCAAAACCTGTCATATCCACACAGTGTGACACAACTACAAGACATGCCATGGTCACTTCAGGATGTGCCACTGTCACTACAAGTTGTGCTGCGGTCACTGCAAGATTTGCCACCACTGCTGGAAGATGTGCCACAGTCACCAAAAGTGGGGCAGTTACCAAGATATGTGAAACAGTCATCAGGAGATGTGATGCAGTTACCAGGAGGTTTGATACGGTCATCAGGTGTAACACAGCCATCAGGAAGTGTGATGCAGTCACTAAGAGGTATAACACAGTCATCAGGAGGTGTGATGCAGTCACCAGGAGGTATGACACAGTCATCAGGTGTAACACAGTCATCAGGAGGTGTGATGCAGTCGCCAGGAGGTGTGACACAGTCATTAGGTGTAACACAGTCATCAGGAGGTGTGATGCAGTCACCAGGAGGTGTGACACAGTCATCAGGTGTAACACAGTCATCAGGAGGTGTGATGCAGTCACCAAGAGGTATAACACAATCATCAGGAGGTGTAACACAGTCACCAGGAGGTGTGATGCAGTCACCAGGAGTTGTGATGCAGTCATCAAGAGGTATGACACAGTTGTCAGGTGTAACACAGTCGTCAGGAGGTATGATGCAATCACCAGGAGGTGTGGTGCAGTCATCAGTAGATATGATGCAGTCCCCAGGTGTGTCACAGTCATCAGGAGGTGTGATGCAGTCCCCAGGTGTGCCACAGTCACCAGATGTGATGCGGTCCCCAGAAGGTGTGCCACAGCCACCAGATGTGATGCGGTCCCCAGAAGGTGTGCCACAGTCACCAGATGTGATGCGGTCCCCGGAGGGTGTGCTACCATCAGTTGTAGATACACCACACTTACCAGGAGATGTGTCACACTCACCACAAGGGTTACTGGACTTAGCAAGAGACAAGCCAAAATCTTCCCCAGATGATGTGCAGAATCGTGACACTCCTATGGATATTTCAGCTCCGTCCTCTCCAAGTGGCTCTGCCAGTCCACTGTCTCCGCAGTCTGGGCTCCCTTTCACAGACAACTTAGCCAGAAAAGAGAAATCATTGCCACAGTTTGCCAACCCTGGGTCTGCCCAGATACAAGGACAAATACCGCAAGTTGGGGTATACAATAAACCTTGCCTGCATAGACTGAAATACTTTTTACGACCTCCAGTACATCATCTCTTCTTCCAGACATTAATACCAGATAAAGACACACGGGAGGTAAGTTAGTATACTCACTCCCTTGGGGATTATGTCTGCTCCCATAGGCCTTTGATAAAGTTACTATGACTGGAGTCCACACATTAGAGAATGGGCCAAATAGAAATGGTGTGTGTCTGTCTGTCTGTCTATTTGTGTCTGTGTAGCAGTTCTGGCTGTCCTGGAACTTGCTTGGCAGACAAGGTTAGCCTCAAACTCTCTGAGATCTGCCTGCCTCTGTCCCCCAAGTGCTGGGATTAAAGGCTTATGCCACCACCACCTAGCTAGAAATGAAATTTTTTATCTTCCCCCACTTGAAAGTGGAGTTAGAGCTGTGTTCCAATCTCAGCTCACTCTTTAAAACCCAGCACTGTGCACATCACTTTCCTTGTGAGCCTTAGCCTCCCCTGTCTGTAAAGGAGGGGTAAAAACACACCTCCTAGGGCCGCTAAATGAGATGATATGTGTAAAATACTTGTTAGTCTGACTCGTTGTTGCCCTTCATCAAATTCTTGTCTTCCATTCCTTTCTTCTTCTCTTCCTGATACCATACAATACATATCACAGAGAAAAGACTCTTGTCACTTCCATGTCTGAAGTCACCTCTTGTATTTGGGAGTAGAATTCAATTTTAAAACTTTAATGTGGATATCATTTCTCATGTATCTTCATTGACCTATGGGAACTAAATTAGACATATATGGACAAAAATGTTGTGACAGTCTCATAGCATGAAACCTTTTTGTTATCCAAAACCAAATCCTCAACTTTAAGGTATATCTAAAGTACTCAGTAGTGGTGCACGCCTTTAATCCCAGCACTCTGGAGGCAGAGGCAGGAGGATCTCTGAGCTCGAGGACAACCAGGGCTACACAGAGAAACCCTGCCTCAAAAACAACAACAAAAACTAAATCAAAAGGTAGGTAGGCTAGCAAAATGGCTCAGTAGATAAAGGCACTTGCGCCAAGCCTGGCAACTTGTATCCTGTAGACTGAATCCACTGGTAGAAGCAGAGAGTTGACTCCTCCACATTATTCTCTGACCCCACATCTGCGCTGCGGTGTACACTTGTGCTCATAAACACACACACAAACAGATAATAAATAAAATGTAACTTTTAAAAGTCAACGAAGCAGGACTGGAAAATAGCTCAGTGCTTAGTAGTGTCCACTGCTTTTCCAGAGGAACAAGGTTCAGTTCCCAGCATCCACATAGGGTGGATCAGAACCTCCTGAACTTCAGCTCCAGGGTACTCCACACCCAGACACACATGCACTCATAAAAATAAAAATGAATGTGTTTAAAGTCACCCATAGTGCTATCAGACAATATTTATTATGGATAATTCCATGTATTTCCTTCCCAATTGCTTTTTTTTTTTCCGATACAGGGTTTCTCCGTAGCTTTTTGGTTCCTGTCCTGGAACTAGCTGGAACTAGAACTAGACCAGGCTGGCCTCGAATTCGCAGAGTTCCGCCTGCCTCTGCCTCCCGAGTGCTGGGATTAAGGGTGTGCGCCACCACCGCCCGGCTCCCAATTGCCTTTTATACATAACCATTTTCCTTTTTTTGTTTAGTAATTGATATTTTTTTAAGAATGTATATTTGTTATTGGTTTTGTTGTTTATAAAACCATGTGTGGTGATACATGCCTGTAATGCTAGTGCTTGGGAGCTGTAGGCAGGCAAATCAGGAATTCAAGTGTCTGCTGCAAAAATAGTATCAACCTAGGCTGTATGAGATGAGACCCTCTCAAGAGGAAAAGAGAAGGACTGGAAGGAAGGGAGCGGGAAGAACGTGGTATTCATTCTTCCAACAACAAAACCTTCTCACGTCTGTTTTTTTCTTTTTCATGTATGAGTGTTCTATCTGCACATACAACTTTATGCCAGAAGAGGGCATAAGATCCCACTATAGATGATTGTGAGTCACCATGTGGTTGCTGGGAATTGAACTCAAACTCTGGAAAAGTAACCAGTGCTCTTAACCGCTGAGCTCTCTCCAGCCCCACTCAAGTCTTCTTATCTCTATTAAAGTGTCTACTATACTTTTGTCACTGCCCCATAATCCTAGCACTTGGAAGGTGGAGGCAGGAAGATTAGGAACTTAAAACCCATCTCTGACTGTTCTTGGCATCTCTTGCTTTGATACTTGCCATTCTGTTACTTTTCTGTTCTTATTGTTTGTTTGTTTGTTTGTTTGTTTGTTTGTTTGTTTGAGACAGGGTTTCTCTGTAGTTCTGGCTGTCCTGGAACTCGTAGACCAGGTTGGCCTTGGGCTCAGAGATCCAAGTGCCTCTGCCTCCCAAGTGCTGGGATTAAAGGCATGCCACACCACATCTAGCTTTCTGTTACATTTTAATATAGATGAAGTCATCTTGTATGGAGAATTTAGAATTCCTGTCTTTTAGCTTCCCTACATCCATCGTTAAAAGATTTATTTTTAGAGTTTTCTTGTCTCTCTTTAGTACAATATTTGAAATGCATAGAAACCTTTGCTGTTCTCAACCTGTTGCAGAACCTCTTGCTTTCAGGAAGTGTAGAACCCATCCTGATGTCTGTCTATCTCTTTGTCTCTACAGAGCAAGGGTCAGAAATTAGAACCCATCCCTCATCGAAGACTAAGAATGGTGGCAAACACTATTGAAGAAAACTTTCCTTTGGGGACTGTGCAGTTTTTAATGGACTTTGTTTCACCCCAGCATTACCCACCCAGAGAAATTGTGGCTCACATCATCCAGAAAATCCTGCTCAGTGGCTCTGAGACTGTGGATGTCCTCAAGGAGGCCTACATGCTTCTCATGAAAATCCAACAGTATGAATCATTACCACTGGTTGACCAAGTCTTCTAGGGAATGTAGACTCAGGGCACAGCTTCTCCTGTCTAAGCGTTATTCAGCTGACCTAGGGAAGTTTCTTAATAATGTTGATTGCAAATGATAGGAAACCCAATCAAAACTGGCTTCAATTGCTGGTAAAAGAATTTAATGACTTGTTTTCACTAGAAACCTGGGAATAAGATATTATTTGACACTGTTTCATAAAAGGCTACTGGTACCCAGTTTTCAACTCTGCCTTGGTTTTGGCTTTAGGGATCTACGCTGTAGTCTTCAGCTTCAGATTTTTATAGTACTTTAAGTTAGAAAATCAACTTTCGTAATTACACAATTCTGAAACTGAGTTCTATTATAATTCGCTTATCATGAGATATGAGTCACTTTTTGAGACAGTCACAGTGAACCAAAAGATAAAATATTGTAGTTAACACAATAAATGAACAGCTTCATGCTGTCCCAGTACATAAAGCTCAATGACTATGAGCTGGCCAGACTGACATGGTGTGGTACTGGGGTAGGTCAGCTGCTGAGGGTAAGAAGATGCGTAGTTGCCTGTCATCTTACAGACCCTATCCCTTCTGCCAGTAAATTTTCTAGAATTCTGACTGATGTCACCTGACTTTCAGGTTGCATCCAGCCAATGCCAAGACAGTGGAATGGGACTGGAAACTGCTCACCTACGTCATGGAGGAAGAGGTAACATAAATTACGAAGATATATCTTTTGCAGAGGAATTTTTATTTTATTTTATTTTATTTTTTACCACTAGACTACCAGGGAGCAGAGGAATTTTTAAATTACATTTATTTGTATGTGGGTGTGAGTATGGTTGTGTATTTGAAAGTCAAAAAATAACTTGTAGGAGTTCTCCTTCTGTCCTGTGGGTCCTGGAGACTGAACTCATGTTGTCAGGCTTGGGACCAGGTGTCTTTACTGCCAAGCCATTATTTCCTGCAGACAGTCAGACTTGGGAACAGTGCCTTTACCCCTGAGCCATTATTTCCTGTTGACAACCCTACTGTACCAAAAGATTACTGTTAAAAAAAATGTGGTTTCCCAACTTGGATATTAGTATATTATGTCTTCTCTCCTTGAGATGAAACTGAAAATATTAGTAAAAGGGTTAGTGAAACAGCTCAATGGTGGAGCAAGCACTTACCTGCCATGCATGAGATCCTGAATCCAATCCCCAGTGCTGCAGATTAGTAACTGTTAAAGTGCTCGCAAATGCATAGCTATGAAAACAGAGAGGGACAGTGCGTGGAATGAAGATTCAAAAGGTCTAAGGAAAACATCAGAGTGATGAGTAACGAAGCTGGGCAGAGACAGCCATGAGCTAGAGCACGTGTGGAAGGGAAATCTTTGCACTGGAGCCCAAAGAAGTCTTCACTCAGAAATGCAAGCTACATACTGAGAGGGAAGAGTGAGTTCAGTGTGGATGGTGAGTGAGTGCCTGCTGAGAGTCATTACATGGAGCTGTCAACTGCTGCATTCTGGAACAAAAGCTACAGAGAAACCGGGTCTCAAAACCTCCTCCCCCCTCAAAAAGAAGAAGAATTTAGAGCAAGGGCACCCGCCTTTTGGGAGGCGGGGCAGGTGGTCTCTGAGTTCAAGGCCAGCCTGGTCTACAGAGTGAATTCCAGGACAGCCAGTGCTGTTATACAGAGAAACCTTGTCTTGAAAAACCAATAAAATAAAAGATGGAAGGGTTTATTTATGGCATACAGTCTCCTAGGATAAGAGCCCATCACCATCATGGCAAGGAGCATAGCACTGGAGCAACAGCTGAGAACTCTCATCTAGATCCACAAACAGGAATCAAAGAGCACACACTGGCACTGAAGGGAGCTTTTGAAACCATAGGACCACCTGCAGTGAGACACCTCCTTCAACAAGGCCACACATCGTAATCCTTCCCAAACAGTTGCACTAACTGGAGACCAAGTGTAAAATATATGAACCTATGAGGACCAATCTCATTAAAACCACCACATTCTACTTCCTGGCCCATAGTGTTGTGGCCATATCATAATGCAAAATATGTTCAGTCCAACTTCAAAAGCCCCATAGTCTTTCAGACTCAACACTGTTTAAAAGTCTAAAGTCTCTTATGAGACTCAAGGTAGGGTCTTAACTGTAACCCTATATAAACTCAAAACACACATTATACACCTCCCTCTACAATGGCACAGAATACACATTACCATTCCAAAAGAGAGGAAATGGGGCAAGGGGAGGAAGTGCTGGACCACAGGAAAACACAGTAGAGCAAACTCCAAATCCTGTATCTCCATGTCTAATGTCAAAGGGCTAGATGACTCCACCCTTCTGGCTTTGCTGCCTGCTGTTGAAGGAGCTGCGGGCTGCGTTCCTGCCACCCAGCTCCCGGCTGCCTGGCTAGCTTATGCCCCAAAATAACAACACACAAACTGTATTCATATAAACACTGTTTGGCCCACTTCTATTAATGTATGTAGCACCACAAGGTGGTGACTTATCTTATTTAGTAATCTGTGTAGCACCAGTCTTACCGGGAAAGATTCAGCACGTCTGACCTGCCAGCTTATTTCATCGCATCTGCCTTACTTCCTCTTTCTCCCAGCATTCTGTTCTGTTTACTCCACCCACCTATGTTCTAACCTATCAGGCCAAGCAGTTTCTTTATTAATTAACCAATGAAAGCAACAGACACTCCCACATCAGCCTGCAACATACCTCTCTCTCTCTCTCTCTCTCTCTCTCTCTCTCTCTCTCTCTCTCTCTCTCTCTCTCGCTGGTCCTACTCCCTGTATGCAGTTCCCCTTAGGAGATGTCTAATGGCTCTGGCATCTCCAGTATTTTGGGGTCTTCAAAGCTTTGTGCAGGGACTCTCCTGCCACATATCTGCTCTCAGCAGCTCTCCTTCACTGTGGAGGAAGATTGCACAGCCCCATTACTCATATACCCTGCATGGCTGTAAAGCCAGAACTACATGGACAATACTGCCAAGCTTGGCTGCTTGCTTGGGATAGATCCTGGCCCCTCGAATCATATTTGCAGCAGGTTTTGTTTGTTTGTTTGATTTTTGGTTTTTGTTTTGTTTTGTTTTTGGTTTGTCAGGACAAGGTTTCTCTATAGCTTTGGAACCTGTCCTGGAACTTGCTTTGTAGACCAGGCTGGCCTTGAACTCACAGAGACTCTGCCTCTGCCTCCCAAGTGCTGGGATTAAAGGCATGCACTACCACCTGTTTTTGCAGCAGTTTTTAGGAGCAGAAAATTCCTCCTGTCTTTTCCTTTCAGAAGCTGGGAGCTTAGTTGGGTGAGATCTCTGTGAAAGTGTCCCTCCATTTACTCCAATGTGGTCAGGCTTTCTTAATCTCCTCATATCTTTCAGCACAAAGCTAGCTCCAATATTTAAATTTCCTGGATGCTATTCTTGTCAAACTGTACACTTTATATTTCTTCCTGCTCCACTTTCTTTCCTCATTGTAGACTTGAGAGAGTGATTACTAATAACCACGACACAGGGTGAATATTGGACTGTCATCTTCCAAGGAAACTAATCTTCTAATACTTCACAATTTAGCCTCAGGTCAATTCTTAGGACAAAGTAAAAAAGCAACCATGTTCTTTGCCAGAATATCACAAGAACAGTTCCCAGCCCAATTGCAAATATTGTTCCCCTCCAAAACCTCTGAATGGACCTCCAAAGTCCACACAGCTCTTTGCACTGTCTTCCAGGCTTCTACTAACTTGGCCCATTAAACTCTTAGAGCATTTAGTCACTTTTAGTTCAAAGCCCCAAAGTCGCCCACATTTATCCAAAACACCACGTAGTCATAGCCAGTCAGAGTGGCGGAGGGGTCTCTGCCTACAACCAAAACCAGCAGAATGTGGATTCATGGGAGGCAAGAAGGAAATTTGGTTCAGCACAACTCCAGTGTTATTTCAAACATTGAGAGTCTGACTCCTGGAAGTTTATTTTAGGCATATTTAAGCACACAGTTTGAGGAAAAACTTTCCTGGTGATAATAAACTCAGTCGCATATGTACAACAAAGCTTAAGACATGACTACATCAAAACTCTTGTAAAGTAGAAGTAAAGTGTGGTTCTAGGGGTTAGAGTCCAGGATGACCGAGCAAAGTCATGACAGCAGGAACATCTGATAGCTCACATCTTGATCTAAAAGCAGGATAGGAACGGTGGGAGACTTTTGAAACCAGAGTCCACCCCAGTGACACACCTCTTCCAAGGCCACACTTTCTAATCCTTCCCAAACAACCACCAATGGGGGACCAAATATTCCAATGCCTGAGAATTATGGGAGACATCTTACTCAAACTACGAGACGACAAATAGATCACAAGACTTGTGAGAGCTCCAGAGTAGCTGCAGAGCAGTCTGACTCCTGACCATGAGGGTGCTCCATCAGTAGAGGGAGCAACTTTGTACTGTTGACCATGCTCAGGTATTTACCCCTTTCTTTTTTTATTTATTTTTTATTTTATGTGCATTGATGTGTATGTCCGTGTGAGGTGTTGGGTTCCCTGAAACTGGAGTTACAGACAGTTGTGAGCTGCCATGTGGGTGCTGGGAATTGAATCAGGGTTCTCTGGAAGAATAGTCAGTGCTCTTAACTGCAAGACATCTCTCCAGCCCACCCCTTTCTTAATGTAACAAGCTACATCCAGAAAGAAACCACTCATTCCCCAGCTCCTTCTTAGAGACAGACTTGCCATACCCCAAGTGTGTCAATTTGTCGGGGAGCTGCTCAAGAGATTAACTTTTGACCTGCCTGCATCAGAGCATGGGCAAAAACAATAGAATGGTTTGAAAACAGGCCATAATGTCTGGTTGAAACTACCAATAGTGTCTACAGTTCAATAGACAGACACCAGGGGAAGCAAGAGAGGTCTGAGAATCAAGCCACTTGGGAAAATAAGACAGTTAAAAGTACAGTACATAGCCAGGCAGTGGTGGTGCACATCTTTAATCCCAGCACTCAGGAGGTAGAGGCAGGCGGATCTCTGTGAGTTCAAGGCCTGCCTGGTCTACAGAACAAGTTCTAGGAGAGCCAGGACTGTTACACAGAGAAACCCTGTCTAGAAACAAAACAAAAGTACATGAAGGCTAGCAAGATAGTTCAGTAGGTAAAATTATGACATTCTGGGTTTGATCCCCAGAGCCTATGTTAGAAAACTCACTATGGTTTACAAATGTGTAATCCCAGCACTCTTATAGTGAGCGTAGTGAGTTGGAGTCAGCATCCTCCAAGAGATGGCAGATTAGGTAAGTGTGCTGGAATAAACAGTAAAGCAGACAAACTAGAGACAAGCAGTTACAGGCTGGGCGTGGTGGCACAGGCCTTTAATCCCAGCACTCAGGAGGCAGAGGCAGGTGGATTCCTGTGAGTTCAAGGCCAGCATAGTCTACAAAGAGAGTTCCAGGACAGCCAGGAACACAAACCCTGTCTTGGAAAGCAAGAAAGAGAGAACCTGTTTCAACAAAATGGAAGGAGAGATGGGATTCTTAAGTTATCCTCTGACCTTTAACTGCCACATGCAGATCATGGCATGCTAAATATACATTTAAAAGCATGGTATAGGGACTGGAGAGTTGACTCATGTGGCTACTTTTCCAAAGATCCAGAGTTCAATTCCCAGCAACCACACAGTGACTCACAACCATCTGTAATGAGATCTTGTGTCCTCCTGGTCTGCAGGCATACATTCAGGCAGAACACTGTATATATAATAAATAAATCTTTAAAAAAAACAAAAGTATGATATATGAGGACCAGCATGATGGCTCACCAGGTAAAGAAACTAGGTGTCAAGCCTACCAGCCTGGGTTTAATCTTCTGGACTCACATGGCAGAAGGAGAGAACTGACTTTCATAAGTTGTCCTCTGCCTTCCACACATGTGTATATTACATGAACATGTGCACATGCATATACACTCATGTAAATATAATTAATATTTAAACAATAAGTTTTGGTTTGGTTTGGTTTGGTTTGGTTATGTTGAGACAAGGTTTCTCTGTATTCCATTGGCTGTCCTGGAACTCGTTCCATAGACCAGACTGACCTCAAACTCAGAAATGTGTGTGCTTTTACCTCTTAAATGCTTAGATCAAAGGCATGTGCCACCACCACCCAGCCCAAAAAGTTTAACTATCATGCAGGAGGCTGGGAAGATAGCTCAGCATCTTCTGTGCAAGCGTGAGTACCTGAGTTCAAATCCCCTACATCCATCTAAAAAGATGGGTGGGCTATACATACCTGTAACCCCTGGCACTGTGGGGGCAGAAACAAGAGGATTTTCTTGAGCTTGTATGCCATCAGCCTGCTTCTAAATTAGTGAGAGAGAGACCATGGGGATAAGACAAAGTGATAGAGCAAGGCACCTGATGTCTTCCTCTGCCCTCCCTGCAAGTGCATGCACCCACATATACAAAAGAAAACAGAATAGGGGCAGTACATGTACATGCCTAAAGCGGGTATTACTGGAAAGGGGACAGGTCCAGAATTTCAAGCCATGCTAATTGCTAAATGTCTTGCCTTAAATAAATCCAATTTGTACATAGTAGAAAAGCTACTTTCTTCAAATATGTAACTCTCAAAAAAGATCACAACCCAAGAGTTCATTCTCCAAAAACTAAAAATAAAGCTGTTAGCTAGAGTTAAGGGAAAGAACAAAATATTTAAATAAATAAGAGATGAAAAAGGAAATAAACATAGGAGATCATTAAAGGAGCTGTGAGAGCAGAAGCCAGGAGCAAATCCAGCCCTGGAAGCCAACCCATTCCTGGGACACTGGCAGACCAAGATTGAGCCAACGACCTGACTCAGAGTCTGCGATCTCCAGCAGAACTGGAGTGGGACTGAACCAGTTACCTGAGACACAGAACAAGCTCCACCAAGAGCAGAAGCCAGGAGCAAACCCAGTCCCAGGACACGGGCAGATCAGGATTGACCCAGCGACCAGATCTAGAGTCAGCAATCTCTACCAGAACAAGTCCAACTCCAAGCCAGGGACTTCTGCAGGAGGAGATCCAGATCAAGATTTACAGAAACAGATCAAAGCCAGCAGCCTAGGCCAAAGTAGGCTTCAGACAGCAAACTCCAAGGGAGCAGACCAAAGCACAGGAGCACTGAGCTACCTCCAGGAACAAGAATAACCAACGGGGTAACTAGAACTGTGACACTGACTGTACCCTGAAGAACAACCATCTGAGCTTTGGATTCACTGGCACCTAGAAAATTATTCAACAGAATCTCAGACAGCCCCAACCACACCTATTAGAGGAAAAGATGAGTAGAAAAGGTAAGAAGAAGAAAAAAATGCACAGATTAACATCACCAACGATGAAAACTAAATTAACAGGAGATAGCAATCACTAGTCATTAATATCCCTTAATGTAAATGGACTCAACTTACCCATAAAAAGGCACAGGCTAACAGATTGGATATGAAAACAGAATCCATCCCTCGTCTACATACAAGAAATGCATCTCAAACCTAAAAGACAGACATCGCCTCAGAGTAAAAGGTTGGGAAGAAATCTACCAATCAAATGGACCTAAGAAACAAGTGGGTGTATCTATCCTAATATCTAACAAAATAGACTTCAACCTAAAATCAGTCAAAAGAGACAAAGAAGGACATTTCGACATTTCATATTAGTCACAGGAAAAATCCATCAAGAGGAAATCTCAGTACTGAACATCTATGCCCCAAATACAAGGGCACCCTCATATGTCAAAGAAACACTTCTAAAGCTTAAATCATATATTAAACCCCACACACTAATAGTGGAAGACTTCAACACTCTCCTCTCACCACTGAACAGGTCAATCAGACAAAAAATGAACAGAGAAATAAGAGAACTAACAGATGTTATGACTCAAATGGACTTAACAGACATTTATAGAATATTCCATCCAAACAGAAAAGAATATACCTTCTTCTCAGCACCTCATGGAACCTTCTCAAAAATTGACCACATACTCGGTAACAAAACAAACCTCAACAAATACAAAAAAATTGGAATAACCCAATGTACCTTATTAGATCACCATGCTTTAAAACTAGAAGTCAACAGCAATACTAATTCCAGAAAACCCACAAACAAATGGAAATTAAACAATGCTCACCTGAATCATCAATGGGTCAAGGAAGAAATAAAGGGGGAAATTAAAGACTTCCTAAAATTCAATGAAAATGACCACACAACATGCCCAAATTTATGGGACACAATGAAAGCAGTGTTAAGAGGCAAGTTTATAGCACTAAATGCTTAGATAGAAAAGCTGGAAAAATCCCACACTAGTGAATTAACAGAACATTTGAAAACTTTAGGATAAAGGAGCTGGGAGTGGTGGCACACACCTTTAATCCTAGCACTCAGGTGGAAGAGTTTAAGGCCATTCTGCTCTACAAAGGGAGTTCTAGGACAGCCAGGGCTGTTACACAGTTATATAGAGAAACCCAGAGAGAAGGAGGGAGGGAGGGAGGGAGGAAAAAAGAGATCATTAGAGATTAAACAACTGTATGATCAAAAATGATAAAATATATATACCACCTCCAGTGGTTCTATAAATGCTCATGTGTGTTAAAGGCTTTGTCCCCAGCTTGTAGATTTAGCCCTTAAAAAGGTGACTGAGTAGAGGGCAGAGGTGGTGCACACCTTTAGTGCCAGTACTTGTCAGGGGAGAGTAGCAAAGGAGGTGGATCTCTGAGTTCAAGGCTAGCCTGGTGTACAGGGTGAGTTCCATGACAGCCAGGATTACGCAGAGACCCTGTCTCAGAAGGGAAAAAGGGGGGGGGGTGACTGAATGAGGGCTTTTACTCCATTGGCGGGTTCATGGTTGATGACATTAGAGGAAATTGGTACTGGTTGGAGGAAGTTGGATACTAGAGACATTCTAGGACATTCCTCTGAAGAGTTTATCCCCCCCCCATCTCAGTTTTGCAGAATGACCAACTTTTGTATCCTTGTGCATGACTATGGGTAAGCTGATCCTTGTATCAGAATTTTCCTCACAGTGACCACTACTTGAAAGAATTTTAAAGGACAGATTTATTTGGGCTCTTGGTTTCAGAGATTCCAACCATGGCTGGCTGGCTCTGTTCCAAACTAGTGAGTCAGACAGTCCAGTGGAAAGGTGTGGCAGTGGAGATAAGTCATCAGTTACAGCATTCACAAAGCAGGGAGAAAGGGGGCTGGATCAAGACATATCCTTTAAAGGCATACTCTCAGTGACTTAGCACCAGCTGAGCTGTCCTCTTTGGAGCATAAGCCTGTAGAGGACACATACTCAAACTGTAACACTAAAGGGGCTAAGATAGAATTTAATATAGTATCTATTTTGCACACATTTTTAGGCAAGAAGGTGAAGAATAAGTGAGTCTGTCATTACTGTGAGAACACAGATGGTAGAGCCACTTTGGAAAACAGTTGGTAGAGTATGGTAGAATCTATAGTGGATTCTATAGACTCAGAATACCTGCTGTCTCCCACCAATCTCTCTTTGATACAGGCAAACCTACTGGCTCATGGCCTTTCGTTGGACTTTTGGTTATGACAGCCCATGGTTTCCTGTCATTCAAGGGACTGAGAAACAAGCATGACTGCTTATTTGCTCTTCCTCAGGGCCAAACTCTGCCTGGACGAGTCCTCTTTCTGCGTTACGTAGTGCAGACCCTGGAAGATGACTTCCAGCAGACCTTGAGGAAGCAGCGGCAGCACCTACAGCAATCCATCGCAAACACCGTTCTTTCATGTGACAAACAGCCTCACAACGTCAGGTAACAATCAGCTGTTAGAGCTCTACTATGCCGAGAGTCGGGACTGTAGGTGTGTAACGAGTAAAGGCCAGTGTGGTCGTCAGTTCATCGCTGACAACTGTGTGGAAAAGACAGTTCAAGGAAAGAAGACTTATTTAAGCTCACAGTTTTGGAGGTTTTCAGTCTGTCATGGCAGGAGCAGAGCTATTCAGCTCGTGGCAGCCAGGAAGCAAAGGAGTAAAGGAAGGGGCCAGCGCAGCGTGCAGACCCCAGTGATCACATTTCCAGCTAGGGCCTCCCCTTCCAGTTTTGCCATCTCTCAACAGTCCACTCAGATCTGGATTCATCAATAGATCGGACCGCTAGAAAAGTGCTCTCCTGACACACTGATCTGCTGCGTGTTTTCAGTCAGTCATTGACGATGAACCCAGAGACTACAAGAGAATGAGACTGTCCTCATTGCTAAATATTGGAAAAGGGATAAAAACCAAAAACTGTGGAAATCAAAAGAACTGAACTATGTGGCTAAGTAGCGGGGATTACTCCCTTGTTCTGAAGATTATTTGGAAAGTAAAATTCTGAGATCTCACATGTCTGAAAAATCTCTTCTTTTTTCTCATGTATTGACTAATAAGCAGGCTAATTATTTTAGATATTTAGAAATAAATTTTGTACAGAACTTTGAAGAAATTGTCTTCTAGCTGTCAGAAGTGTCTAGAAATCAGAAGCAGGGCTGGAGAGATGGCTCAGTGGTTAAAAACACTGGCTGCTCTTCTAGAGGACCTGGGTTCAATTCCTAGGTTGTGGGAATTGTGGCTGACAGTAGTAGGATCTGATGCCTTCTTCTATCATGCAGGCATACATGCAAATAGAGCACTTATAACCATAAATAAATAAATCTTTAGAAATCAGAAGCAGTACTGGAGATATGACTCAATGGTTAAGAGCATTGGCTAGTCTTCGAGAGGACCTAGGTTCGGTTCCCAATATCCACATGGCAATTCCAAACCATAAGTAACTCCAGTTCTAGAAGATAGGACACCACCTTCTAGTTTCCATGGGCACCAGGCATATACATGATACACAGACATACATATAGGTAAAATAAACATACACATAAGGTAAAAAATAAAGAGCTGTCTAAATTTCATCAGTAATAATTTATAGAAAAAAAAGGGGGGGGGGCTAGAGCCCAAACATCTGATTTGATAATTTTCTCTGATTTTGTGCATAACATCTGTTTTCCCCAAGTTAGTTGCCTTTGGCAGAGGAGTGGAATTGTTTTGGATATTTAGGTCTCTGATTCCTTGAAACATGGTCTCTATGTAGCCCTGGCTGCCTGAAACTCACTGTGTAGCCCAGGCTGCCTTCAAACTCATAAGATCATCCTGCCTCTGTCTCCCGAGGGCTGGGATTAAAGGTTTGTGTCCCACCCAAATCAGTATTTACAATTTTATTTTCTCTAGTATTACTGTGGTTTTAGGAGGGAAACAATTAAGTGTGT
>NC_022018.1:55429552-55433478 GCF_000317375.1 Microtus ochrogaster
CAGGCTGGTCTCGAACTCACAGAGATCTGCCTGCCTCTGCCTCCCGAGTGCTGGGATTAAAGGCGTGCGCCACCACCGCCCGGCCTTGTTTTGTTTTTTGAGTTTTCAAGACAGGGTTTCTCAGTGTAGTCTTGGCTGTCCTGGAACTTACTCTGTAGATCAGGCTGGCTTTGAACTCAAAGAGACCCTTCTGCCTCTGCATCCCAAGTGCCAGGATTAAAGGTGTGTGCTACCACCACCCAGCTCAATACAACTTTTTTATATTGGTCATTTAAATAATCAGTAATCATCAAAATAAATTTTAGGACTAGTTGGTGGTGGTGCACGCCTTTAAGCAAGTGGAAGGTAGAGGCAGGCAGATCTCCATGAGTTCAGGTACAGCCTGGTCTACAAAGAATGTTTCAGAACAGCTGGGGCTATACAGAGAAACCCTGTCTCGAAAAACAACAAAATATATCTTAACAATGTTTTTGCCTTACTGATAGAGTCTAAGCCCTATATAGTGTCTGTACTGCACATCCTCCAGCCCTAGTTCTTACCTTCATAGATGGTACATGATAGTGGAGAGCTGGTGAAGACCTACCTGGCCATCTAGTCCTGATTTCTACCTAGTTAGGTAGTATTGTTGCTCAGAAAGTCATCTTTGCCCCCCAGAAGAGCTTTTCTGTAATTATAACTTACATAGCCACTTTTGTCTGTCCAGTTGACTGGATTAGAAAAGCACACCTCAGTGGTGTGTGATGATATTTCCAGAGATGGTTAGATCTTGGGGTTCTGCCCTAATGAATGTGTCAGTTCCTTTATGAATTCACAATACACTGATAGTATTTAGAGGTGTTGGCCTACTTGGAGGAAGTAGGTCACAGGGTGCAGCTGTCCTGGGCATTACAGCTCATACTGGCCACTTCCTACAGCCTCTTTTCTCTGATTTTTATCCACTAAGAAGTGAAGAACAGCCTCTGCTCCATGCTTCCCTCCCAGGGTGTTCTCCATGACTCCACAAGTCCAAGTGCCATTGACAGAACCCTCTAAAACTGTGAGCTGAACTAAATCCTTCGTCCCTTAAGGTATTTCTGTCAGGGATTTGCCACACTATGGTGAAATGTAACTAATATATAGCTTCTGGAAAAGTGTTGAGGGCTAGAGGGACAGCCTAGGGATAGAATACTTGGCTAACATGCACGCACAAGGCCCTAGGCTCAGTCTCCAGTACCACAAAAGAAAAAAGAAAAATGTTTATATTTCAGCTTGCTTTTATAACCAGACTGCAGCTAAATGTGTGATTTTCTTTTTTTTTTTAAAGATTTATTGATTTATTTATTATGTACACAGTGTTCAGCCTCCATGTATGCCCTCAAGCCAGAAGAGGGCACCAGATCTCATTACAGATGGTTGTAAGCCACCATGTGGTTGCTGGGAATCGAACTCAGGACCTCCGGAAGAGCAGTCAGTGCTCTTAACCTCTGAGCCATCTCTCCAGCCCCTAAATGTGTGATTTTCATTAGACTTATTTAAATATTGAAAATAACCAGGCAATGGTTGTGCACGCCGTTAATCCCAGCATTCTGGATGCAGGGGCAGGTGGATATTTGTGAATTTGAGGACAGCCAGAGCTACACAGAGAAACCCTGGATCGAAAAACAAAAAATAAAAAATTTAAAAAATAACCTAGAGGTCCTTGACTCTGTTTGGAGGAGTCTCCTGGTTTGGGAGCCCAGCGTAAGTATGCAGGTCTGGACACTGTAGGTAAAACAGCAGTGCAAACCTTTCCTTTCTTACTTTTCTGTATTCCAGAGATGTCATCAAGTGGCTGGTCAAAACGGTGACTGAAAATGAATTAACACAACCCCCAGGTGGAACTCAGACCTCTTCAGGAACAGGAGTCTTGAAAGCTAGCAGTGGTCATCTGTCTCCCCAGCCTAACCTGACCAGGAACACCAACCAGCTGTAAGGAGCAAGCACAAAGTTGTCTTCCAGGGCTACAAGGATTTGATATTTAAAGAATAGGACCAGTCTCAAAGATCAGCTTGCCCCAGATTACCAGCTCTTGTAACAGCCTGATTCTCATTAAAGACTTAGTCTAGACTTGGAATATAATTATGGTAGAATCCCTATGTCATGTGGATTCTACCAGCAGACAAGGAGGAGGACTCCTTACAGGCCCTCACTGCTAGCCTTCCAGTTAGTTCCCTTTCAGAGTGTCACTTCCCCTCTTTCCAGCTCCCTAACCGAAGTCCTGAGCCTACTTTGTCCGATACTCTGGGCAGCTGCCCCCTCTGGGGACACCCCCATCCCGTGTCGCTGCTCAAAGGCTTACCTCGATTAGCCTTCCTGCCCTTTGAGTTCTGACTCTGACCCATCTCATACCCCCTGGCCAGATGCCCTGTTGTTTTCTCCAAACTCTTAACAAATGGTCCTCATGTTGGTTAGCTGTGGACACGGACAACACAGTGACTTACAAATGCATCATTGCAGAGCCAGAACCTGCCCACCCTGTCCATTGTTTGTCCCTGGCTGCAGTTTCTGAAAATAATGCCTTTCTATCAAATAAGATGTGTTTAAATGGCTGCCATCGAACCAGACTTTCCCTTCTGAAGTTTTGCCCAGCTTTCCAGTTGTCTCTGCCTCTCTCCCATATTTGTGTCTGATGGGAGAGAGGTGAAGGTCCATCAGTGAACATTCTGAAACTTGTCTTAGTAAAAACTGCTGTGTTGTAAAGAAACTAGGAATAGCCGGGCGGTGGTGGCACACGCCTTTAATCCCAGCACTTGGGAGGCAGGGGCAGGCGGATCTCTGGGAGTTCGAGGCCAGCCTGGTCTACAAGAGCTAGTTCCAGGACAGGCACCAAAGCTACAGAGAAACCCTATCTCGAAAAAAAAAAAGAAAGAAAGAAAGAAAGAAAGAAAGAAAGAAAGAAAGAAAGAAAGAAAGAAGAAAGAAAGGAAAGAAAGAAAGAAACTAGGAATAGAAAAATTAAATGGTAGGGCTACAGAAATGAAGTGACTCAGCAGTTAAGAGCACTGGCTGTTAACACTTCCTGAGGACCCAGGTTCAATTCCCAGCACCTACATGGTGGCTCACAACCATTTGTAACTTGAGTTGCGCGGAATCTAGAGCCCTCTTGACCTTTGAGGACACCAGACATGCACATAGTGCATAGTCATACTTACCCGAGAAATATTCAAACGTAAAAGTAATTAAGTAATTTACATTTTTAAAAAATTAAATGGCAGGGGCTGGAGAGATGGCTCAGTGGTTAAGAGCACTGCCTGCTCTTCCAAAGGTCCTGAGTTCAATTCCCAGCAACTATGTGGTGGTTCACAACCATCTGGTGCCCTCTTCTGGCATGCAGGTGTACATGCAGACAAAATACTGAGAATACTGTATACATAATAAATAAATAAAAAAAAATTAAATGGCAGATGCCTGTCTTCTCCTATAACAAAGAAATTAAAATAAAGTTAGTCATTTTGGACCTGTTTCTTCATTTACAAAACCAGGAAGTTAGTGTCTTTAAAGTTCTCTAGACCCTTGGGATTGTGTGATTCTGGTTTTAATTTTGCTTATGTAGTTCACCCTCAAATTCTGAAAGGTTCACATATGATCTGGCAAAAGGATTCAGGTAGATGAATTGCTCAATGAGAGCAAGCTAATAATTTATTACTCTCCTTGGCCTGGGGGTTTTGCTGACCCTCTAATAGTCTCTGTTCTTTTGTTGTGTTGTTGCTGTTTGTTTGTTTGTTTTGTTTTGTTTGCCACAGAATCTCACCATGTAACTTTGACTGGCCTGAAATTCACTATGTAGACCAGGCTGGCTTTGAACTCATAGAGGAGCAGGGCGGTGGTGGCGCACGCCTTTAATCCCAGCACTCGGGAGGCAGAGGCAGGCGGATCTCTGTGAGTTCGAGACCAGCCTGGTCTACAAG
>NC_022018.1:55433578-55434265 GCF_000317375.1 Microtus ochrogaster
TCATAGAGGCCTGCCCACTTCTGCTTTCTGATTGCACCTCCACACCCAGTCATCTGGTCTTGGTATACGTTGGTGGGGACCTCCAGTTTCAGAAAGCCTGTCACCAAGTCTTTCCACTCACTTGTTTCTATCCTGTGCTCTGGATCCAGGATCGTGTGTCAGCTTCAGAGGATGTTGTCCATTGCTGTAGAGGTGGACAGGACTCCTACCTGCAGCTCCAATAAAATAGCTGAAATGATGTTTGGGTTTGTGCTGGACATCCCTGAGAGGAGTCAAAGGTGGGTCTGGTTTAATCAGTTTGGTTTTGGTTTGGTTTTGGTTGATTTCTCCATTAAAAAGAGAACTAAAAAGTAACTTTTTACTAGCTTTTTTATTTCTGCCTGCCAGAAACAGAATTTACAGAGAGAAAAATCACAAACTAATTGAAAAAGGAAGAAAGGAGTAGGGGGACTATTTATGTCTTTGAGATGAAAGGAGTAGGTTCCCAAACAATCGAAGTGCAGTCAAAGCATAATTCCTTGGGAAGAAGTAGACGCTATCAAGAGAATCTGAATGTCCCTACCATATTGATTTGATTGAATCAACACTAACACTAATTTTCTCAGAAGGGGTAAATTAGCCACCCACCCAAATTATACTAGCAGATACATGAAGTACCTTTTACTTTTATTCATTATTAATTCTGGT
>NC_022018.1:55434365-55456707 GCF_000317375.1 Microtus ochrogaster
TTTTTCGAGACAGGGTTTCTCTGTGGCTTTGGAGCCTGTCCTGGAACTAGCTCTGTAGACCAGGCTGGTCTCGAACTCACAGGGATCCGCCTGCCTCTGCCTCCCGAGTGCTGGGATTAAAGGCATGCGCCACCATCGCCCAGCTGCAGTTATTTTTATAACTATGCAGATTTACATAGATGGTATTCATGAGTCCTGACAAATGCCTGACCTGTCATTTTCCAGTGGCTTGTTGGTAGCACATAACAGTCAGTAATTGTCTTCGCCTATGATGTTCAACGTCATCGTTTTTAGAAAGTAAAATGAGATACCATTTCTTACATATCCAAATAGGGAAAAAAATAATAGGATCAATAATATTCTCTATTAAAGAGGTTTTGAAAAGCCAGGCGGTGGTGGCACACACCTTTAATCCCAGCATTTTAGAGGCAGAGGCAGGCAGATCTCTTTGAGTTCGAGGCCTGCCTGGTCTACAAAGAGATTTCCAGAACAGCTAGGACTGTTACACAGAGAAACCCCATCTCAAAAAAGAAGGTTTCAAGAAAACAGGTGTTAATTAATTCCTGATGAGAATGCAAAAATGATGCAAACCTTAGAAATGTAGGAGTATTTGGCAGTGTCTGACAGAACCATATTTGCATGCCAGAGTTTACCTTTTTTGCTTGTTTGTTTGTTTGGTTTGGTTTGGTTTTGGTTTCTCTGTGTATTCCTAGAGATCAGGCTCTCCTCGAACTTAGAGATCTCCTGGCCTTTGCCTCCTGAGTGCTGGGATAATAATGAAACATGTGCATGAGGATATTCACTACAATGATGTTTACAATTGTAAAATATTGGAAACAACCAAACATCCATACAAGGGATATGAATAAATACTTATTATGATACCTGAACATGATGGAACATTATGTAGCTAAATACATAAGGAAACTTCTAGTAAATGAGAGTTGGGCCTGGTTGTTTGAAGCCTGTGATCTCAGCACTCAAGCCTGAGGCAAGAGAATCTACCTACCTACATTGTTGTTGATTTTTAGGGAGTGGGATGAGGGCTTAAGACAGGGTTTCTGTGTGTAACAGCCCTGGCTGTCCTGTAACTAGCTTTGTAGACCAGGCTGGCCTCGAACTCACAGAAATCCTCCTGCCTCTGACTCAAGTGCTAGGTTTAAAGGTGTGCACAACCATGCCAGGCTTGCTACATTGTTTTATTTATCTTGATTTTGTTTTATTTCACCATTTTTTAAAACAGTTCCTAATTACTAAGTACTTTATGTCTTTTAAAGATATTCTGTTTCCCTTGAATATATCATCTCTGATGAAAAACTCAGAAACTTAAAGTCTGAGGTCCGTCTCAGTGGCAGACAGCATTCTGAAGCACAGGCCTCAAGCTCATAATCCTCCTGCCTCCTCCCTGGATGTGCACCAGGATACCTGCCTCTGTCTTTTTCAGATGTCAGGCTGTACCCTCGTCCTGTAAGTTATTACTTCATCAACAAATCCATTTCTGTCTGCAGCCTGTGTTTGTAGACCTCCATTACATGTCGGAGCATCCAGGGCAAACTGTAGAGTCTCTGAGTGTACTTGTGCCTAACGCCCTCTTCTCCATACAGGGAGATGTTCTTCACTACTATGGAAAGCCACCTTCTGCGCTGCAAGGTGTTAGAGATCATCTTTCTCCACAGCTGTGAGACGCCCACCCGCCTCCCCTTGTCTCTGGCCCAGGCCCTCTACTTTCTGAACAACTCCACATCGCTGCTCAAGTGTCAGGTACTTGCCTTTCTGCTTCAGCTCCTCGCCCAGAGCATCTTTCCTTCCTGCTGTTTGGCCATCATGGAAGAGCTTTGGAAACTGCGCTGTAACTGGGACCTCTAACTGGGCAAGCATTCATTACCTGCTGCTTTTACTATCTCTGCAGTCAGATAAAACCCAGTGGCAGACATGGGATGAGCTGGTTGAACATCTGCAGTTCCTGTTGTCCAGTTATCAGCATGTGCTGAGAGGTAAGGGACACTTGCTCACAAGCAGGCCCTGTGAGAAGTCTCACAGTGGACATTATCAAAAAGGACAGCTTGTCAGATAATTCTCACTTGTTCACCTAAGTAATGCATTGTTCTAGGCCGGTGTGGTGACGCTGGCCTCTAATTCCAGCACCCAGGAAGCTGAGGCAGAAGGATGAAGAATTGAAGGCTACATAGTAAAAATGTGTCTCAAAAATAATAAAGAGCTAGTTCTGGGACAGGCACCAAAGCTACAGAGAAACCCTGTCTCGAAAAACAAAAAAAAATTATATAAGCTGGAAAGATGGCTTAATGATTACGAGCACTTGTTGCTCCTATAGAGGGCCCAGGTTTGATTCCCAGAACCCACGTGGTAACCCAATGCCCTCTTCTGTCCTCTAGGAACAGTACATATGTGGTCAACAGACAGAGATGCAAACAAAACACCCACACATAAAATAAAAATAAGCAATTTTTAAAACGTTTTAAAAACAGAAGCAAGAAGTCGGGTGGTGGTGACACACTCCTTTAATTCAGCACGCAGGAGGCAAAAGCGGATGGATCTCTGTGAACTAGAGGCCAGCCTGGTCTACAGAGTGAGTTCTAAGACAGCCAGGGCTATACAGTGAGACCCTGTCTCAAAAAAACAGGCGATGGCGGCACACACCTTTATGTGAGTTCAAGGCCAGCCTGGTCTACAAGAGCTAGTTCCAGGACAAACTCCAAAGCTACAGAGAAACCCTGTCTCAAAATAATAATAATAATAACAAAATAAAAATTTAAAGCACTATTCCTTGTTTATAACTATAGAGAGCACAGCTGGATCACTGTGGTGATTAGGAAACGTCCTTACTTTTTTACAGCTGGTGGTAATACAGTGGTCCTCCCAGTGAGGAAGTTGTGTAGGTAAGCAAAAGCCATCATATCATGAGAACCCTGGCTTCTCAGAGCACATTTGTTGAGTCAGTTGTTCACAGACTAGCAACATTGCAAACAGCTGTCAGTAAAGCACAAATACAGAGCATGTCTGTAACAAGATGTGAGTGGCCTTAAAATGGATCGGGTTGTAGCTCAGGGTTAGAGCATTTGCTTTGAATGTGTGAGTCCCTGGGTTCGATCCCCAGTACTGCAGAGAGGGAATCTTAAAGTCTATGAAACAGTGCCGTTCAGAGTTGCTGGAAAGTTAGACTGGGTAACATGCAGACTGCACATGTTAGCAAGGATCATAGTCGAATAACTTCATCAAGTGAGAATGATTTTATTAGGCAGGGATTAATTAATGAGAACCCTGGTAAAGCTGAAGAACTGGCAAGTTAATAAATAATTAGGAAGTTTGGGACTATGGCTCAGTTGGTTGAGTGCTTTCCAAGCATTCTTGGAATCCTGGGTTCAGTCCTAGCACGGACTAGCATTCAGATGGAAGCAGAACCAGAAATTCAAGGTCACCCTTGGCTGCTTATCAAGTTAAGGCCAGCCTGTGATATAGGAGACCTTGTCACTAAAATTGTTTAAATCAAAGTACTAAGTACATAGTTTTTTTTTCTTTCGGACTTTGTTGGGGGGGGGGGTGTTTTATTTTGTTTCGTTTTGAGACAGGGTTTCTCTGTGTAGCTTTGGAGCCTGTCCTAGAACTCGCTCTGTACATCAGGCTGGCCCCAAGCTCACAAAGATCCACCTGCCTCTGCCTCCCTAAAAGTGCTGGAATTAAAGTTATGCACCACCATTACCCGGCTTTGTTTTTGTATTTCAACATGGTCTGGAACTAAATTCAGCTTGAACTGAATTTAGTTTTCCTGCCTCAGGCTTCTAGGCGCTAGATTTACAGGAATACACCACCACACCTGACAGAAAACAGTAACATCACAGGAGAAATGGGGCATTTCCCCTGGACACATTGGATGGAGAACACAGCCTCATGCTGTTCTTCCCACAGCCTGTGACCTTGTTCTGATCTCAAGGAAGGACCCCACAAACCCAGACTGATGGCTGCCCTGATCAAGGTTTCTATTGCTGGGATAGAACTCTATGACCAATAGCAGCTTGGAGAGGCAAGGGCTCATTTCATTTACACCTCCTATCACAGCCCAGCATCCAGGGGAACTGGGAAGCAGGAACTGGAGCAGAGGCCATGGAGGAGTGCTGCTGCTGCTGCTGCTTACTGACATGCTTCCCCTACCTCAGCTTCCTGCCCGTGTTTCTCTTTGTAACAGCCCTGGCTGTCCTGAACTTGCTCTGTAGACCAGGCCGGCCTCGGATTTACAGATCCACCTGCCTCTGCCTCCTGAGTGCTGGATTAAAGGTGCGCGCCACCATACCCAGCTTGAGCTTGCTTTCTTACAACACCCAGGACCACCTCCAGGGATGGTATCACTCACACTGATCACTCAAGAAAATGCCCTACAGACCAATCTTACAGAAACATTTTCTCAATTCAGAGTCCCTCCTCCCCAATGATTCAAGTGTCAAATTGACTTGCTGGAACAGAGACCATTTTTAACGAATGACCTTTCCCTATCAAAAGTACTGTTCCCAACTAAAGAGCAGCTAAAGCATATGAATGTTAAATATAACGTTTGATCCCCTGCAAGATTCTGAATTAGAAAGAGGTGGTATTGGAGGGCTGAGGATCAGCAATAAAGCGCTGGCCTAGCACATGCAAGGCCACGGTTCAGTCCCAGGACTGGGCAATATGAAGAGTGTATGTGTTGATAGCTTATTTTTGTTGATTAAACCAGGTTACAATAGTAAATGTTCTCGATCTCAGGAAATACATGCTGCATTATTGATCATCCTGTCATTAGATTATTCTCAGAGTAATGAGGAAATTTTACTTGCCCATGCCCATGTTGAGGTTGACTTTAACTTGGTGATTGTTATGTAGAAAGCAAAGAGAACTCATAAACCTGCTCAGCCTGGAACCAAAAGTACTGTGCAGGACATTTTAAAATACTAGCACTAAATTAAAGTCTCTGTCTCTAGCCCAGGCTGGTCCTTAACTCATGGCTATCCTCCTGCCGTGGCCTCCTAAGACCTGGATTATAGGGTGAGCTACACATGGGTGTCTAGGTTCACTTCTCTACAATGCTGGTGATATGTAACTTAGGATGGATTATTCTTGTATGAGAAAAAGTAGCAAATCTTGCATCACCATTGCCTTATTTCAGCCTGCTTGTCTGCCTGGTTGGGGGCAGACAAGGGTCTTTTCTTTCTGTTGCATACTCTTGTAACTACAGCAGTCTGGGGTTGTGGTGCTAGAGAGTAAACTGAAGAATCCTGCATGCTAGATAAGCACTTTCCACTTTAACCCAGTCCTTACAACTAGATGTGTCAAAGGGTGCACTGTCAGGCCACAGTACACAGTTGTATGGTGTGTGCATGTTTTAGCACCCTCAGTGAAAGGCACACCCAATACATACACTAAGTAGTAAAAAAAATTAATCCACATGAATTTCTCCCTAAGTGGTTATTATAGTTTTTAGTAGAGTTGTTTAAATCAAAGAAACTAAAATACTTTTGATTTTGATTGTATAAAGTTTCTTGGCAAGATTGCTCGACAGGTTAAGACCATTTCCTGCTCTTCCAGAGAACTGCAGTTCAGTTCCCAGCACCCCGTCAGGCAGCTCATAGCTGTCTTGAAACACCAGTTCAATCTGATGTTCTCCTCTGGCCTCTTTGGGCACCTGCACACACATGGCATACACATACAAATACACCTTTTAGAAGCTCTTTTTTCTTTTTTCCTTTTTTGAGACAGGGTCTATTTAGTCATGACTGCCTTGCCCAGCAACATTTTTTTTTACATCAGTGTTGAGGCAAGAACACAAACCTTTAAGAACTGGGGTTCCCACGGTAACTCACATGACCTTTTGTCTCCTAGTAGCCAAGCACCAGGCCTTACTTACCAAGTTAGACTTTAACTTTTGAATCCCAAGGAACAAAAAGCAGATGTTTGACTCCTTCCCTCTTACAGAGCACCTACGGAGTTCAGTGATTGATCGGAAAGACTTGATCATCAAAAGAATCAAGCCCAAGCCCCAGCAAGGAGATGACATCACTGTGGTGGATGTGGAGAAGCAGATCGAGGCCTTCCGCAGCCGCCTAATACACATGCTGGGAGAACCTCTAGTCCCCCAGCTCCAAGACAAAGTGCACTTGCTGAAGCTGCTGCTCTTCTATGCTGCGGACTTGAACCCCGACACAGAGCCTGCCCCACAGCACTGAGGCAGCCAGACTTCTAAGCACTGAGTACCAAGAATACCTCCTGATTGTGGCCAGCTACTTAGAAGCTCTTAAGTATGAACAGTAGTTAGGAATATCATAGGACCAAACCTATCAGTAGGCTGTAATAACTTTATAACTCCTCAGTATCTTTTTTTATAATCCTTATCCTAGCCTATTCAAATATGGCTTAAATATACAAGGTGTATATATTTTTTATTAAATTATTTATGTTTTTGAAATAGGCAATACAATATGCACTATATGTCCAACATTTCCATTCAAGATGTGAAGACCCCCTTCTGCTGAACAATCTTCATCAGTGTTACATCAGTCAAGGTACTAACAGCCTGTTTCTGGAAAGAGTGTTTCCTGAATACAGCACATTCTAATTAGACTTTTCATATTGCCTATGAATATTGCTCTGTGGCCAGTTAATTAAAGCTAATATAACAAAGCAGGCAAAGAAACAAAATTAGAGCCTGTTAATGAAACATCTGATGTCAAAAGTTATATCAAAAGGCACCAAGTTTACAAAGCTCCGGCTCCACTACTGGGCAGGCAGAATGGACATGAGAGACCTGGGTTTGAGAAAGTAGTAAAGATTTTTATTGTCAATACAAGATAACACAAATAAATTAATTTTTACAACAATCTGAGACTCCAGAGCTTCCCTGTGAGAAGGTTATTATGTAAACAGACTACTATCTAAAATGATCTAGCAAGCAGCTGTGACAGTGTCCAAGACCAGCAGACCTGTGGACAATGAGAAGAGAGAAAAGCAATTTTCTTGCTTCCTCTCCTCAGTAAGATGCGTTACCGAACAGATGAGGCTAACTTGGTGGAAAATGGTCTCAAAGTTACCAGAATAAGGTGACACCAAATTCAGGTCAACCTGAAGACTATAATCCAATTGTACTTATCATCTCTAACAAAAGTTTTAGCTGGGTGTGGTGGTGAATGCCTTTAATCCCAGCACAGGGAGGCAGGGGCAGTAGATCTTCTCTTTGAGTCTAATGAGTGAGTTCCAGCCTAGCCAAGCCTACATAGCGAGACCCTGTCTCATAAAACAAAACACACATAACTAAGAAAAGCTTAAGATCCAGGAACTAGGGTGAAACTAACTTGGTAGAGCAAGACCCTAGGTTCAATCCCCAATGGGGTGGAGGGGGAAATCATCAGTATGAAACCAGTAGACTCAGTTCAATTAATTTCCTGTTAAAGTGCAAAAGAGGCCATGTGAGACTAGTGTTTGTTCTGTGACACAGCAAGTAAGCAGGCCTTCAACTACAGGGGCCGAGGAGGACAAAGTGTACACCGGACTAATCAAGACAAAGAACTTGTGGCCCTGCCAAGTGTGGTCTCTCAGACAAGTCCAGGCCCGCTCACAAGGCTAAAAAGCATGTCAGGAAGCCATGGCTGTCCAGATGAGTTGGTGGGCACCTCTATCATGATTTGTAACTGCCCATGTTGATCAAGGAAAAGGAATCCAGCACACCAGCACTTATTTATCTAGGAGAGCAAGGGTCAAAGTCCTTCCCTAGGATAAATGATTAAAAAAGGTGAGGTCACTCAGCACCACTGACATATTCTACCAACCTGAAAGCAGTGCAAAATGGTTGCACACAAGGACAATCTGCACAATGTCACTCAGGCCTCCAGTTAACTATGTAACTCCTATGTCAGAGCCCAGGGAAAACCACAGACCCTGGACAGAAAGCATTCTAGAAGCCAGTGGGTGTGAGCACATTCAGGTCACGGGGTTTGAGATTATGGATCCGAGGTGGTTGTTTCTTCCCTTCTACCACTGGGATATCCATCTTAGGCGGCTTGAAGGTTGCTGGATCTTCACCTACTCGTGTGGCTTGGGCACGCATTAGCTCCATAGGAGAGGGTTTCGGGGCACCTTTGTAAGCCTGGATGGCAAAACCTGCTAAGGAAAAGCAAATGATTATAGCCCCTAGCCCATACACCAGCCAGGGCCTCGCTGCTCTTTCTGAAGCAGCTCTTACCAGAGTCAGACCTCTGCAGGGGCCGTGGTCCAAAGAGGCTCCACTTGTCTACTGAGTTCTTGTCATTTCCATTCCCAGGATCCATGGTTTGAGGATTCGGGCCAGGTAAAGCTGTGGAAGAGCCAGAGGGGAACCAGCTTCTGGAACAGAGAAGTAAATATGTATTTCTGGTTTTTTTTTTTTTTTTTTTTGGTTTTTCGAGACAAGGTTTCTCTGTGGTTTTGGAGCCTGTCCTGGAACTAGCTCTGTAGACCAGGCTGGTCTCGAACTCACAGAGATCCGCCTGCCTCTGCCTCCCAAGTGCTGGGATTAATGGCGTGCGCCACCACCGCCCGGCTTAAATATGTATTTCTGAATGTCCTTTTCCTATATCATGAGAAGTGTCTTCCACAGGCTGGAGGCCAGTACCACCTCAGCACTGGCTTCCCTAAAGGAAGGACTCACCTGGATTTCTGCTTAGGGGAAGAGTGAGGGGTGCTGCTCGGGGTGGACTGGGTCGATGCAGGCTGCTTCTCGTCCTTTGTTGTCTCTCCACTCTGTAGCTTTAGTTTCTGTTCAGACGGTGAGAAGAGACTTTCAGAGGAGAGCAGACAGAGCTGCACAGTCAGTGTATGCACTCCGATGCACATCCTAACTTCAGGCAGGAGAGATTCTGTCTTTCCCACACCGTATGGACTTCATGTTTCGATGGAACTGTGCTCCACAGCACCTTACACTCATGCTACAAGCTGTGCACTACCACTTATGTGTCCAAAAAAGCCAATTCATTTAAGGGAAGAGATGCCCTTAGGTCTGGCCTTCAATTCTGCTCCTGTACTTCAGTAAAACCCCCGCACTGCTCAGACCTTCAAAGCTAAGATTCGGACCTGCTGTCTGTCCTCTGTAGTGAAATGCTAAGAAACCTACCTCATTCTCCTTCCTCTCCCGTAACCACCTCCACACCATTGTTAAAATAGTGCCAGTACACTAGCTGGGAGAGTCAGAGGTCTATGTCTAAGTTGAAGCTCCATAGTAGTATGTCTGTCCTCCATAAGGGCTATGCCTCTGCTGGACCTAAGCTCACTTTCTCAACACATCAATCTGTGTAAGTTGGCAAGATGAATGGTAAAAACTGAACACTCCCCAAGAAGCTCAGATGGACACCAGTTCAAGACTGATTTCTCACAGCAGTGGCTTTTAAACTTAGCCTGTAGATTCATCGGAATGTTCATTCCACAATGCAGCCCATCCAGTCACCACATAGCTCCCCCGTCCCCCCATACACACTGTGTGCCATCTCCTGATGTTTTTTTTTAATATTTATTTATTTATTATGTATATAATATCCTGTGTACATATATGCCTGCAGGCCAGAAGAGGGCACCAAACCTCATTACAGATGGTTGTGAGCCACCATGTGGTTGCTGGGAATTGAACTCAGGACCTTTGGAAGAACAGACAATGCTCTTAACCGCTGAGCCATCTCTCCAGCCCCTCTCCTGATGTTTTTTATGTTCTTCCTATGCCCACAGGAACTTGCCATGGCTACTTCGGTTTTGTTTTGTGCTTTATTTTCTTCCAGACAGGTTTCTCTGACCTGAGTTCTGGGATTAAAGGCGTATGCCACCACCACCCAGCTTTTTCTTTAAAATAAATAAATAAAAGCATATATATAGTTTTTTTTGTTTCTTTGGGTTTTTTGTTTTGTTTTGGTTTTGGTTTTTTGTATAGGGTTTCTCTGTATAACAGCCCAATAGCCCAAGCTGATCTGGAACTCCCTTTGTAGATCGGGTTGGCCTCAAACTCAAAGATCTGCTTACCTGCCTCTCTCTCCTGAATGCTGGGATTAAAGGCATGCGCGACTACTGCCCTGCTTTCTTTCTTTCCTTACTTATTTTTTATGTGCATGAGTGCCTGCATGTGTATATGAACTGTGGGAGAGAAGGTGTGCACACGGGGTAGGAGTGCATATGGAGATCAACTTGTGTCACTATTCAAAAGCCACCTACCTTGTTGGTTTGGGTTATTTTGAGACAGGGTCCCACTATGTAAGCTCTGGCTGTCTTGGAACTCGCTATGTAAACCAGGCTTGAATTCACAGATGCCTGCCTACATCTGCCTCCAAGTGCTGGGAGTAAAACCATGCACACTGTCTGGCACCACTGTGTTCTTTGAGATATCTTTCACTGCAATCTGGAGCTGAGTAGAGTAGGCTGGCCAGCAAACTCCAGGAATACACCTATCTTTATCTCCCTAGCACTGAGGCAGCCAGCATGGATCATCCATCATATCCAGCTTTATACATGGTTTCTAGGGATTGATCCTCATGCTTCATAGCAAGCACCTTACTGACTGATTTCTCTCTCCAGTATCTTCTTTATTTACAAAACAGAATGTAGTATCTACCTCCAAGGATCAATGTCAAGATGATGTGAATGCGTAAGTCACAGAACACCATTCAGTACGAAGAGACCTCTCTAAAGATCCATGTGAACACTTTACAAAGTATCTGCAGAGCTGGGCGGTGGTGGCGCACGCCTTTAATCCCAGCACTTGGGAGGCAGAGGCAGGTGGATCTCTGTGAGTTCGAGACCAGCCTGGTCTACAGAGCTAGTTCCAGGACAGGCTCCAAAACCACAGAGAAACCCTGTCTCAAAAAACCAAAAAAAAAAAAAAAAAAAACAACAAAGTATCTGCAGGAGTGCAGGCCTTCAGCAAGGAGTGCACCTTAGCAGGGCAGTCCTGGTCCCTTTGCCCATTATCTTGTCACTCTTAGTTGCCTAACAGCTGAGCTGTAAACTTCTAAACCATACATAGCCATATTTCAAGCCATGAACAACACTGGTTGCTTACATGGAGTGCTTCTGCCACTCGGAGGTACTTGGTCTCCTCAGTGGTGAGGCCCTTGTGGGGTGTGTAGCCAGCATCTCTCAGTCCTGCCTGCTGCTCAAAACGCTGGATGCTCTCCTGGGTCTGTTCTGAAAAGAGAGAAGAGTCACGCTCAGCTCCTAACCAGGACAACAGTACTCTCTGCTGTTCTTCCCAGAAGAGGCCACACTGCCTCGTGAGAGTAAGGGTGCCCCCAGACAGGCCCTGGCACGGCAATTCTGACCCTCAGGTGCAGCCTTTCCTCACAGCATACTAAAAAGCAAGCTGCCCGACAGGGATGCTGAATGCCTCACCTCCTCTCACTTAGACTCCATAACACCCTCACATTCAGCAACAGGCCAGGAGGCCCCGGCATCCAGACACAGTAAGAATTCCCAAATCACTAAGCTCCTAAGAGACTTAGCACTTGCACAGAAAATTTGTCAAAGAGAAGCAGGTCACATTCCTGCCAGCTGTCCCCAAGGTACCAGTCAGATTCATAACACAGCCACCTGCCTTAAACTAGCCAAGGTCTACAGACCCCACATTTCTTACACATGATCTGCCTGTTGCTGTTCCTGCCCTAGCTAACAATGTTCTTTTAGCTTGGTTTATTATTTGTTATTTCACAAGTCACTCACTATGGAATGAACAAGAAGAGATGTTTTTTTCTTTTTCTTTTCTTTTTGTTTGTGTGTGTTTAAGACAGATTTTTTTCTTAAGGTACAAAGTTTTCACACTAGGGGCTGGAGAGATGGCTCAGGGGTTAAGAGCATTGCCTGCTCTTCCAAAGGTCGTGAGTTCAATTCCTGGCAACCACATGGTGGCTTACAACCATCTGTAATGAGTTCTGGTGCCCTCTTCTGGCCTGCATGCAGACATACACACAGAAAGAATGTTGTATCCATAATGAATAAGTAAATAAATATTAAAAAAATAAAAAATAAATAAATGTTTTCACACTAAACACGAGCATGGCAGCTGTGAACAGTCCCCACACCAACAGACTTTGGGATCTACACACTCCACTTCCTTTTTATGTAACAGGTGTGCTGCCTGCAAGTATATTTGTGTACCATGAGCATGTCTGGTAGCCTCAGAAGCCACAACAGCTGTGCCCTCCTAACGCCAGAATGGTCAAGCTACAGAACACAAGTAGTAGCTGCTATTCCGGTGGTGCAATCACAGAGAAACAAAGGGGGTCTGGACTCTGACTTTCTGAGTCAACTTTCCAGAAGTGACCAAGACACACTGATCCCCTCCTGGAGAGGAAAATACAGGCCAACCAAGGAGAAGTTCTGTGCACCTCTGCCCTGGCACAGGTATTACTGCTGACATGCAGAGCCGTGCACTGAATAATTAACTCCCCACACCAACTAGGACAGCCCTTGAGAAGGAAGAAGCTTAGGCAATTGTGACAGAAGTTTAAGAAAAGGTTAAAAAGCATTTACTCCTCTTCCAGACGACCCGAGCTCAGATCTCAGCACCCATACTGGGTGGCTCACAACTGTAACCCTAGCTCTAGAGGATCTGATGTCGCCTTCTGGCCTCTCACACCCCCACTCTCACACACACATACTATATACATAAATTTAAAAAATGTAAAAAAAAAAAGCTTAAAAAGATAAAAAGCTCTCATTAAGCCTCATTAGGACCATCAATAACATTCTAAAAATTAAAGAAACTGAGGCGCCAAACCTGGTCTCCCTCCTGGTGGACCATCATGTTCAAGGCCTTGATCAGCATTATCAAAATTTGTTTGTGAAAATATAAATTATTTTTAAATGCATATGTAAATTTATTTATTTATTTATTTTTGGTTTTTCAAGACAGGGTTTTTCTGTGGCTTTGGTTCCTGTCCTGGAACTAGCTCTGTAGACCAGGCTGGTCTCGAACTCACAGAGATTCGCCTGCCTCTGCCTCCCAAGTGCTGGGATTAAAGGCGTGCGCCACCACGGCACGGCTGTAAATTTTTTAAAAAGTAGCTGAGTACAGTAGTATATGAGCAATACTAGCCATAAGAACTCTGAGGCACGAGCACTGCTTTGAGTTTAAAGCCAGTGAGAGCACACAGCAAGATTCTGTCTCAAAACCAAAAAAACGTGTATAGCAGTGCAAGGCCAGAGGGCTGTCCTCCAGTGTGCCACCTTCTCTAGCAACACACCCAGGCAGTAACAGCAGTGGATCCAAAGCTCCTGCTAATGAACTATTCAACCTTAACATCGACCTGCCAGCTAGATTCCCTATTTCAGAAAGTGGGGTGTCATATCTAGTAAAGTAACCATACTGGTCAGTCCAGGAAAATGAGGCTGTATCAAGCAACAGCAGGATGAAGCCAATGAGATGCTTAACAGGCAGAAATCTTCCTCCTCGATGAGGTTCAGCAGCCAGGCGAATGTGGGGCCCCACGAAAGCAGGTCTGAGAACCAGCTGCAGCTGAGGCGCAAGCACTCCCTCCCTCAGTTCCTCTGCTGAGACCCAAGGGCGCTTACTTGTGATCAGGGAATTCATGATGATATGGGTAGCTTTGGCCTTCACCACAGGGGCCTTGTCTGAACTGTCAGTGGCTGTTGATGGAGTCACAGCAAGGGAAGAGACACTGGCCGCTCCTTCCTCTGTCTGTTCAAGAAAGGTAAGGAGGCACATGAGCAGGAGTCACACCTAAACTACTTCTTTTCTTTGTCTGTCTTTCCTTTTTTTTTTTTGGTTTTTCAAGACAGGGTTTTTCAGTTTAGCCCTGACTCACTCTGAAGACCGGCTGGCCTCGAGCTCACAGAGATCTGCCTGCCTCTGCCACCCAAGTGCTGGGATTAAAGGCGTATGCCACCACCGCCTAGCCTAAACTTACTTCTTAAGAGAAGAGTTACAAGAACATGTAACCTGTAAGAGAAGAAAGATTTGAAGCCTCTACTAGTCCAGTGACAACAGGAAAAGACCTTAGGGGAAGAGCCTGGAATCACACAGGAGAGGCAGAATTTGGAGCCCTGAGACCTAACTTTCCAGACTGTCTGCCCATAAGACTACAGATGTAACATTGGTCTTGTGGTACACACATGTAATCCCAGGGCTAGAGGGGCTGAGGCAGGAGGACTGGTGTGGGTTCAACTCTAGTCTGGGCTACACAGTGAGGTCAAGGCAAGGATGGAATACCTACCAAAACAGAGGGAAAATTAATGCGGGACGGAGGAAAGAAAGAACAAACAGGGAAAACAGAAACAAAATAGAAGAGACACTTCTTACAAAGCACTGACCATATGCCAACCACTGAGCCTTATTCAGCCTGAGCAGAATATTCCCTCAGGCTTGACCACGCATCAGTCACCTGAGTACTGGCTAAATACATTTCAGGCTACTTGGCAGGTCTAGGCTGTCAGGTGAGACACAAGGGCTCCATCTCGAGGACCACATAAACAAAGTATGGTGACACCCATCTGTAGTCCCAGCACTCTGAAGGTTAAAGACTGCCGTGAGTTCAAAGCCAACCTGAACTACAGAGTGAGACCCTGTATCAAAAGAAAAAGGAATTTGTCTCTAGCCCAGCATGTCTGACGCCCTGGGTTCTAAAATAATAAGATTTTTAAGTAAAAATTAGGTTTCTAACAAACTCCCAAGTGCGATGATTAGTGTGAACAGTGTTAACTTGACAGAGCCTAACACCACCAAGAGAGAGGCCTTTAAGCACACCTAGGAAGAATCATCTAGATGAGCATTAGCCTTTGTGAGTGAGTGTCTGTGAGAGGTTATCTTGATTCTCTTAATTGATGTGGGAAGACCAATCTTTATTAGAGATGGCACCATTCCCTGGGCAGGGGGGTTCCTGGGCTGGATAAGCTGGGGAAACGAATAGAGCATCAGCATACATTCCCTCTCTATCCCCTGACTCTGAATGAGATGTAGCTCACTCCTTCAAGCTCCTCCACCTTCCCTTGCCCACAGGATGAACCGTACTTGAACTGGGAGCTTTATGAGCCCTTCTCCCTGAAGCTGCCTCTGCCAGAACATTTTATTAGAGCAACAGGAAAGGAGGCTGGGCCAGCAAGTACTGCCAGACCACTGCACAAAGGCTCACACAATAGTCTCCCCTGCACACCCCCAGGCTGAGGGATGACCCTCAGCAAGCACTCTACCACCGAGTACATCCCTGCCTATTTTTTAACATCTATTTTGAGACAAGACCTCATTAAGTTGCCTGGACTTGCCTGAATTTACTGTGTAACCCAAGCAGGCAATCCTCCTGCACCAGCCTTGGAAACAGCTACAGTTTGTTTTTGTGTAGATTTTTATTGGAGTTGTTACCTGAGGTCTTTGCTTTGGGTGGAGACCATTGTATGAAGCCCATGCTGGCCTCAGACTCAAGACCGTCTGTACACAGGTTGCCACCGTTCTTACAACTGTCTTTATTTTCATTTGGGGTTTTTGTTTTTCAAGACAGGGTTTCTCAGTGTAGCCCTGGCTATCTTGGAACTCTCTCTGTAGACCAGACTGGCCTCAAACTCACAGAGATTCACCTGACTCAGTGTGCTGGGATTAAAGGTGTGTGCCAGCACCACCCGGCTGGCTTCCCAGTCTTTAGAACATTTTCTCTTCAACAGCCACCTGGATCAGATTCCCACAGACAACTGATACTACAGAGCTCTCCACAGAGCAGTGGGGAATGCTTCTTAGAAAGAAGTCCCTGTTCTGCAAGTGTAACAAGGGAAACAGAAAAGGAAAAGCAACAGTACAGCAGGCGTTCAAGAGACTGTGCTTACGGCAATCACAAAACCAGGTTTTAGAGCCGGGCAGTGGTGGCGCACGCCTTTAATCCCAGCACTCAGGAGGCAGAGGCAGGCGGATCTCTGTGAGTTCGAGGGCAGCCTGGTCTACAAGAGCTAGTTCCAGGACAGGTCCCAAGGCTACAGAGAAACCCTGTCTCGAAAAACCAAAAACAAACAAACAAAAGAACAACTTTTAAAGGATTTTTTTGGACTCTGCCAAACCTTCAGCTTAATGCAGCAATAGAATACAGGCTGAGCATCACTATCCAAAACCCTAAACACCCAGAGTGCCCCAAAGTCTGAAACCTTTAGAATGCTGCGATAACACAAGAGGAAGTAAAATATCCCACAGTGTAAAACTTCGTTTTGTACATAAAAAATGACTACCTAAGAGTAATCAGGTTATGAGTGGAAAAAGTGTATACAACATAAATTAAGCATATTTAGACTCGGGTCCTATTCCCCCACTAGCTCATTGTTATGCAAATATTCCAATAATGCTCTGGCTAGATAACAGAGAAGCTCCAAAGAGGTAAGCAGAATTCATCAGAACTCAGGTATTCAAAGGTTCGGGAGTTGGCTTTTTTTTTTTTTTTTTGGTTTTTTGAGACAGGGTTTCTCTGTGGCTTTGGAGCCTATCCTGGAACTAGCTCTGTAGATCAGGCTGGTCTCGAACTCACAGAGATGGGCCTGCCTCTGCCTCCCGAGTGCTGGGATTAAAGGCGTGCGCCACCATCACCCGGCTCAAGTTTTGAATTTTTAAAAAAAGCGAGAAGTGTAAAAGATCCACAAAGGGAACAACTACTGCCCGACCCTATGGGGACAGAGACTCACTGAAGGCTTCTGGAGCAGGAGAACAAAGGGGTGAGAGTTCAGAAGTCGTCAGCAGGGTAAGGTACCTTGTCAAGATGCTGATACTTGCGCTCTGGAATCACTGGCTTCCAGGGGATACTGCCCATGTCCGATGGAGGAGGAGTCATGGGCGCAGGGTCCTCTAGGGCATCATCATAGCTGAATGCCCGGCGGCACACCCCGATGGGCAGGGACATCTTGCCTAGAGGCCCACTGGACGCAAGAGCTAAGAACAGAGACACCTGTCAATATGGGATATCAACTCAACATACTAGTGGCTTTAAGATAATCTGTAGAGGGCTGGAGAGATGGCTCAGAGGTTAAGAGCATTGCCTGCTCTTCCAAAGGTCCTGAGTTCAATTCCCAGCAACCACATGATGGCTCACAACCATCTGTAATGGGGTCTGGTGCCCTCTTCTGGCCTGCAGGCATACACAGAGACAGAATATTGTATACATAATAAATAAATAAATATTTTTTAAAAAAAAGATAATCTATAGACAAGGAAGCTACGAAATTTATATAGGGACAGCTTGTCTGTGGCAGCTATGAATCCATTCAAGGGAGGGTAATAGCAGTGCTAACTGCCTTCTTTACCCACTGCACTCTGGAGTCTCCACACAGCCACTCAACACTATCCTCTTTTCTTTCCTCCTTTTTCATAGGGTCTTGCTATGGAGTCCTGGCTGGTACTCACTATATAACTTGTTATATATATATATAACAGCTGACCTCAAATTCTGTCAGTCCTCCTGCCTCAGTTCTTCCCAAGCGCTGGGACTACAGGCGTGCACCACTACACCGGGACCTAATCCACTTTTAAAGACTAAAGAACCTTAAACTCAGTTTAAATTTACCTGTGCAAAGTCTCAATTTCAAAGCATGATTTCCAGTCAAAACTCAAATCTATCTCATTTCGAAACTTCTACACTAAACTCGCAGACATACAAGACTAAGAGGGACATAAAGTGGCTGAGGTATCTTGTTTTCTTTTCCCCTCACTCTACCTGTCTCTGTCTCATCTGATGAGGAAACTAAACCCTAGCGTGAACTGATCTGCCTTAGTTCATAGAGAAAATAGCTGGCTGAGGTCTGACCAAGTCTACGACAAACCCCATGCCTTTTGTCTCCCCACAAAGAGAACTACAAGCAGTAGTTCACAGCCTAGCACCACCTCCAGTTTCTAGTATTCTGATGACTGAACATTTCCAAAGAAATGACTGACAGCTGCTCTCAGCAGCACTACCAGCCTGATCCTGCCAGCCCTGTCCACAGGCCTGCTGGGATGTAGAGCTGTGACGTCAGCACCACGCTTCAAAGGCACTCTCAGCTGTGCCACAACAGGGAGCAAGAAGGTTCACTTTGGTTTACTGATCCAGAACCTGCCTTCAAGGTGATCCTTTCCTGTTATACAATCATATTCTTCAAGATAGCAGCCTGCCTGGCAGCAAGTCCCAAACCCCAGAGAGATCACTTAGACAGCAAGGAGACCCACAGCTACCATGTGACTATTTCCAATATTAATAACTACTAACAAACCCAAGACGTTGCCAGGGGCCAGGGAGAGAGGGCAATGAGGTGTAACTCCTAATGGGAGCAAAGTCTTTCTGAGAGAAGGAAAATACTCTGTAAGTAGGTTAATTTGATAGATGCAAACCTTAAGAACACACCAGCCATTACATTACCCACTGTAAGTGGTGAATTTACAAGATGTGCATTGTATCTCAACTAAAATAGACGAATAGAAATTACCAGGCACTAACATCCCTCCTTGTATCCAATCATCACTAAACAAATGCTCTTCCCATGTCCCAGAAACCAGGAAACTAGTACAGAGCACAAGCAATCACACAGCTTAGTGTGCAGTAGACAGTCAAGCCAGGGCTCCCACCTTGTGCCCACCACTCCATGCGTCCATGCTACAAAGCACTAACCCAATGAGTGTGACACCACAGTTCTGCATGGTTACAATGAGTTTATGGCTATGCAGTATGAATGGAAGACACACATAATGGTAGAAGCAAGAGATTTTTGTTTTTGTTTTTCAAGACAGGGTTGGTTTCTTAGTAGCTTTGGAGCCTGGCCTGGAACTAGCTCTATTATAGACCAGAGCTGGCCTCGAACTCACAGAGATTCTCCAGTCTCTGCCTCCCAAGTGCTGGGATTAAAGGCGTGCGCCTAGCTGAGACAAGAGATTCTAAGACACATTGAGACGCTTCCATTAACCTACCTACTGGGGAGCAATTTCAGAACCATGTTCAAGACTGTTCCCAGTGGCTTCATAAAAACCATGACGATAACATTAGCTAACCTAAGAAACATGTGCCTACAAAGAACCAGGCGTGGTACACATGCATTTAATCCTACACTCAGGAGGCAGAGGCAGGAGCATCTCTGGGGTTTCAGGATAGCCAGGTCTACAAAGTGAGACTGTCTCAAAACAAACAAACAAACAACACTTTTTGAGCAGTAAATGCAGATTTAGTAGCCACTTTTAACTCAATTTGCAAAATGTTTTATTTAAGATGGTGTGGTGGTGGCTCACACCTTTAATCCCAGCACTTGGGAGGTGAGGCAGGAGGATCTCTGTGAGCTCAAGGTCAGTCTGGTCTACAAAAGCTAGTTCCAGGACAGGCCACTAAGCTACAGAGAAATCCTGTCTCGAAAAACAAACAAGCAAGTAGAGTTCCAAAACAGCCAGAACTACAAACCACAGAGAAAGACCCAGTCTCCAAAGAACAAATAAAGAAAAAAAACTGTTTAATCTTCACATTAGATGGGCAGGCAACACAGTCTACACTTCTGAGAATGACTCAGTGATTCAGCTTGATTTACAAATCGCCTTCCTTAAACCGGGCGATGGTGGCGCACGCCTTTAATCCCAGCACTCAGGAGGCAGAGGCAGGCGGATCTCTGTGAGTTCGAGACTAGCCTGATCTACAGAGCTAGTTTCAGGACAGGCTCCAAAGCCACAGAGAAACCCTGTCTAGAAGAAACAAAAAACAAATCACCTTCCTTTCTGGTAACAGTCCAAAGAGGAACCAATGATTTCAGTACTGCAGAACACAAACCAAGAGAACACACTAAGTGTTGACACAAACATTTTTACTGAGTTAGATTTAACAGTGATTCTATCTTTTGCCCAGACCTCCGTCCTACACTAACCACCCTCAAAACAGGGTAATTTATTCACACTGACACACCTTACAAACATACTGTTAATTCTTCTCCTTTGGTATAATGTATTATCATACACTTAAGGGCATTGGCTCTAAGTAAAGATCTGAGCGTGGCTGGGAGGATAATGAGATAATATTAAAATGATGACAATCTGACTACTTCCCTAGTAGCAAATGGGAGAACTGTTAACATATGATTTGGAGAAAATAAGTTTAGATCAATAAAGGCAAAACAGACTTAACCAAATAAGAACTCTGTTTACCAGGCACTTCTGGTTGTCTCGAAGCCATTGAAAGACTGGGATCCAGGAGCTTTTTCTATACAGAATTCGGAGCGGAGTCCCTGCCACCTAATAAAAATAACAAAGGGCATTTTCTTAAGCTGAACAGCGGATGATCACTCCAGGGCTGCTCTTCTCAGCGATTTATGGCTTGTTAATAAGGCTGAAACTTACATACACTAGAACCAATGTGTGACAAACACACCCCAAAGGATAAAGTTCAACGGTTCACCCCCTGGCTCATCTTAACAACGGAGAAAGTAAAGACAAGACACAGTGAAGACGCCTTACCACAATGAAATGACGCTGAACTATGCGGACAGACAGATGGTAATGAGGAGCATTGCCCAGCTGCTGCAAATTAGCAAAGCTTCCGAGGAAGACTCCATCCAGAGGCTCTAATAACAATAAACAACCAGGGTTGGTACAGCGCTCCCAAGCCCACCAAACGATGCCCTGTACATTCGTTCATTCCCATCACAAGCCGTATTACATAGCATCTTCCCTCGACAGAAATGGGCTATGCAGCAGCGAAGACCAACACACTCTTACTAACGCCGGCTAACAGTAACCGCCTCTTAACAAAACTATCCTTAAAACCCTTCCGCCGCACTGCACAGCAGGCATTACTGACCCGAATTTTTCTTCAAGTTCACTGGGGCCCACCGCAGCCCCGAGGGCATCGGCAAGCCAGACACACGCCCTTCACCTCTCCCACAGCGACCCCAAGCCCACGTCTTTCCTTCAGTAGGTACAAAACAAAGCCTCCGGGATGTATAAAGCCCGGCCGGATCATTCCACGGTCCCACCCCTCGAGGCCAAGCCCGCGGATGCCCGGAGAGCGGGTGCACGGAGCCTCACTGGAGATCTCAGAGGGGCTCGAGGCCCCCACCCGGCCCCCAGGCCGCGGCGCCCCGGGGCTCAAGCCCCCTCCAGCAGCGCCAGGTCGCGGCCCGTCACCTGCTCGCCCGCCGCCTGCGGCCCGAACTCCGGCACTAAAGAGGTTCCGAGGCTCCAGACGGCCCAAGAGGCTGAGGAGCTGAGCAAAGCCGAGCCATCGTGAGCGCAGGACTCACTCTCCCGACTAAGCACTGCCGCCGGCCGGCAGCCAAAGCACAGCCCAGCCCGATACCGCAGCACATCGCGCGAGACTTGATTCGGCGGTTGGCGCGGCATGCTGGGAGCTGTAGTCTACGATCTGGGATCATCACCGTGACCACCTTCACCTTCCGTGTAGGTTGGAATCTTAAGGCAAACCCCATGGGGTTCCCGGAGCGAGGGTCGCCTGTTGCCGCACTTCCTCTGCTCCTGTAACCCAAACACTTGGAGGCTGAGACAGGAGCGTGGCGGGAAGTGGGGTGAGTGGAGGGAGGGGAAAAGAATGAAGACAGGTGGAGATGGTTCGGCAGTTGAAGAGCAAGTCCCACACTTGGAGAGGACCTGAGACTGTTCTAGCACCGACTTTCGGGATCTCACTGCAGCTTCACGAGATCTGCCGCCCTTTTCTGGTTTCCAAGGACACTACACGCACACGTAATACATATAAAAATAAAATCAATCTTTTAAAAAAGAAGATGGAGACGGTATAGTAAATATATCTTGAAATCAGAGCCAGAAAGTTCACAACGGACTTCCTTGGGTTTGTGACCCTGTCACCATTTCCTGCCCTCTTTTCTTGTCGAGGTCTGTCCATAAACTACACACATACACACAATGGATCCAATAGAGTTAATCACTTCAGTTAACAAGCAATGGAGTGAGCAAACCGTCTTTCAGAAGTATCTGAAACGGGCAGGCTCCACACTAGAACTGACCAAATACAGGAGCATACCACAGCCTAGCCTCCCCAGCGCAGGTGAGAATAACTGAGGAAAATGGAGCTGGAGAGGTAGCCATACAGGTGTCAAGAAAAAAAAAAACACAACTCTGCTGCTGAGAAAAGGTTGAAAACACCTACCTTCAATTCTACTCCAAGTCCAAGGTTTGCAATCACCTCAGGTGTTCAAAGGAGGGCCATCTTTTTGTTTGGTTGGTTGATTGGTTGGCTGGTTGGTTAGTTTTTCAAGACAGGGCTTCTCTGTGTGAGACAGAGTTTATCCATTTAAGTCCTGTCTGGCCTGGCCTGACTGGCCTGGAAGCCCCTTTTGTAGCCCAGGCTGGCCTATGAACTCACTGAGATCCACCTGCTGGGATTAAAGGCCTGTG
>NC_022018.1:55457816-55459442 GCF_000317375.1 Microtus ochrogaster
TTCGAGACCAGCCTGGTCTACAGAGCTAGTTCCAGGACAGGCTCCAAAGCCACAGAGAAACCCTGTCTCGAAAAACCAAAAATAAAAAATAAAAAATAAATAAAAAATAAAATGTCCTAAAATCTACTATATCTCTAATAGTCAGATCTTTGGATATGCAGATTTTAAAATAAGTATTACTTAATGCTATGGAGAAAATAATCAGATTAACAGAAATAACTTAAAATTAACAAATGAAAACTAAATGAAAGGCTACAAAAATCCCTTGGTCCAACTTCATGTTGTCTGTAGGTGTTTAAGCACTGTCTACATGTGTGCTCAAGTTTGCCATGCCCTGTATATGGTACCAAATTGGTTTATAAGTTGGTGCTCACATACACTGAAAGCCTTAAGTTAGTGTTGGTTCCGTTTAGTTCATACTGCAAAAGAAAATTCAAAGCAAGAGCTGGAGAGATGGCTCAGTAGGTAAGAGCATAGCCTGCTCTTCCAAAGGTCCTAAATTCAATTCCCAGAAACCACATGGTGGCTCACAACCATCTGGTGTCCTCTTCTGGCCTGCAGGTGTACATGCAGCCAGAATACTGAGAATAAAAAAAAAAAAAAAGACACTGCCACGAAAATTTAAAGCAAAAGTCCTGGCTTTCACGACCCCAATAATCTACGCTCAGTCACTCACCCAAACACAGTTGAAAGAGGCAGTAGTAAGATATGGAAAACCTGCTTACCAAAGTCTGAGCACCAGGGTCATCTCTGGGGCTCTGACATGAACTTTAGATCTTAATAGAAACTTCAAAGAGACTGGAGATAAAGCAGCTCAGAGTATACCGCTCTTGTTCAGAGGACCGAGTTTGGTTCCCAGCACCCACATCAGGCTGATTACCACCTGCAAACTCTAGCTCCAGAGGATCTGATGTCATCATCTGGATATTGCAGGTACCTGCATTCATGCGCACATATCCATATACACATACACATAATTTTTTAAAATTTTACAGACATTTTTCTGAGACAGTGTCTTACTATGTAGCCCTGGCTGGCCTAGAACTCTCTGTGTAGACTAAGCTGGCGTCCAACTCAGAGATCTGCTCTCTTTGACTCCTAGCTGCTTGGTTAGAGAAATGCACCATCACACCCAGCTTTATTTTTATTTCATTTGTATGTGTGAGTGTCTGCATGTATGTATGTATGTGTAGCACATGAGTCTCTGCTGTTCCAAGAGGCCATAGTGGGCACTGGATCCCCTGGAACTGGAGTACAAGCAGTTGTGAGGTGCCATGGGGGTACTGGGAATCGAATCTGGGTCCTCTGGAAGGGCAGCCAGTGCTGGGGTCCGACTTCAGCTCAGATTCTGGTCCTGAGATGGCAGCTTACAAACCTTCATAACTCCAGGTCTTCCTTTCTTCCTTCCTTCCTTCCTTTCTTTGTTTTTTGAGACAGGGTTTCTCTGTAGCTTTGGAGCCTGTCTTAAAACTAGCTCTTGTAGATAAGGCTGGCCTCAAACTCACAGAGATCCTCCCGCCTCCCAAGCGCTGGTATTAAAGGCGTGCACCACCGTCCGGCTACTCCAGGTCTTTATTTTATTTTAATATTTATTTATTTATTTTGTATACAGTGTTAGTTTCCATG
>NC_022018.1:55460249-55462134 GCF_000317375.1 Microtus ochrogaster
TTTAAAAAAATTATTTATTTTTATTTCATATGCATTCATGTTTTGCCTGCATGTATGTCTGTGTGTTGGATCCCTGAAACTGGAGTTACAGGCAGTTATGAACTGCCATGGGGGTGCTGGAAATTGAACCTGGGTCCTCTGGAAGAGCAACTAGTGCTCTTAACTGCTCAGTCATCTTTCCTACCCCCATTTTTATTTTTTAAAGAAAGAGAAACTTTCATCAAAGGAGAAGGGGTTTCATGAGGGGGCATGGTTCAAGTGGCAAGGGTTAGGTGTTTTAAAACGACTACAGAACAAATAAACAATAGTGAATAAGAGGTAAAAAGGTAACTTGTTTTTTCCTGGTGTACAAAATGATGATCCCACCCCCACCCAGACCAACGCTCTCCCATGACTGCCTAACGGTCATCGAGAAGAGGGGCTTTGATCCATGGGCTACTTTCTTTTTTTAGTTTTCAAGACAGGGTTTCTCTGTGTAACAATCCTAGCTGTCCTGGACCTTGTTTGGTAGACCAGGCTGGCCTTGAACTCACTGAGACCCACCTGCCTCTGCCTCCCAAGTGCCACCACTGCCTGGCCTGTGGGCTATTTCCAGTCCAAGTGAAGAGAACCTGGACAGCTTGCTGGAGTCCGGTTTTACTGGGGCCAGACTTTAACTGCCTTAACTTCCCCGTCTTCTGCTTCAATTCCTGGAGAGTGGGGTAAATTCCAATCTCTTGGGATCCATTGTATCAATAGTCTAATAGCTAAAGGGAAGGATGTATTGAAATGCCTTCTTCCCTGAGGGCTGGAGAGGCAGTTCAGCACTTTAGGGTACCTTGCAGAGAACTCAGATTCAGTTCCCAGAACACAACACAATGATCCATTAACTCCAGCTCCAGGAGCTACACCATCCTCTTCTGACCTCAGGAGGTATCAGACACTCAGGTAGCATACATGCATGTAGGCAAACACTCACACTCTAAACCTAAAAAAACAGAAGTAAATATCTTCTTTCCTGTCAGGCAAACAGTAAAGCAGTGGTTCTCAACCTGTGGGTCACGAGAGGGGTCCTATATCAAATATTTACATTACAATTCATAATAGTAGCAAAATTGCAGTTGTGAAGTAGCAACAAAAATACTTTTATGGTTGGGAGTCACCACAACATGAGGAACTATATTAGAGGGTCACAGGAAGGCTGTGAATCACTGTGAGTAAAACCTTTTTATACTCTTATTTCTTTCTGCTACCCCCAGAAGTAGGCAGTTTTCTGTCCTACCAGCCAGTTCCCAAATAATCACACAGAGATTTATTATTAATTTTAAATGCTCGGTTAATAGTTTAGGCTTGTTACTAACTAGCTCTTAGACGTAAATTAACCCATATTTTTAATCTACACTTTATCTCATGGCAGAACCTCTTTTTGGCATGGCATGATCATCTCCTGCTTCCTTTGTGTCTTGCTGGCAACTCTGTCTTTTTTCTTCCCTGGTGTGGGATGTTCTTCTGTATATGTGTTGCTTTTATTGGTTGATCAATAAAGCTGTTTCAGCGAATGGCTTAGCAGAACAAAGCCAGGTGGGAAATCTGAACAGAGATATAGAGAGAATAGGCGGAATCAAGGAGATGCCATGTAGCGGCCAAAGGTGAAAGACACAATGTAGACCCTTAGGAACCATACAGGTAGGCCACAACCTTGTGGCAGTACAAAGACTGATAGAAATGGGATAATTTAAGGTTTAAGGTGTAAGAGCTAGCTAGGAGGGCTAAGAGATGGCTCAGAGGTTAAGAGTACTGGCTGCTAGCCGGGCGATGGTGGCGCACGCCTTTAATCCCAGCACTCGGGAGGAAGAGGCTGGCGGATCTCTGTGAGTTTGAGACCAGCCTGGTCTACAGAGCTAGT
>NC_022018.1:55462234-55466734 GCF_000317375.1 Microtus ochrogaster
TGTAGACCAGGCTGGTCTCGAACTCACAGAGATCCGCCTGCGCTCTGCCTCCCGAGTGCTGGGATTAAAGGCGTGCGCCACCACCGCCCGGCTTGGCTGCTCTTCTAGAGGTCCTGAGTTCAATCCCCAGCAACTACATGGTGGCTCACAACCACCTGTAATGAGATCTGGTGCCCTCTTCTGGTGGGCATGCATGGAGACAGAACACTGTATACATTATAAAATTAAAAAAGAAAGAGCTATCTAGGAATATGCTAGACTAGAGTCATTGACCAAACAGTGTTGTAATTAATATAGTTTCTGTGTGATTATTCGGGTCTGAGCAGTCGGAAAACAAACGCGCAGTCTCCATTTAACACTTCCCAGCATTCTTTTGGTTTACCTCTCCTGCTTAACCTCTTCCTGCTTCACTAATGGCCAGTTGGTTCTTTATTAAACCAAGGAGAGAAATACATATTCACAGTGTACAAAAGGACTATTCTACAGCATCCAGACATCAATCTCAAATAAGCTACATGAACTGCTCCCCCATAAAGGTGTTGATATGGAGATGGGTTGTTTTTGTTTGTTTGTTTGTTTTGCTTTGCTTTGCTTTGTTTGGTTTGGTTTTTCGAGATAGGGTTTCTCTGTAGCTTTTGGAGCCTGTCCTGGAACTAGTTCTTGTAGACCAGGCTGGCTTGAACTCACAGAGATCCGCCTACCTCTGCCTCCCAAAGTGCTGGGATTAAAGGCATGTGCCATCACCGCCCAGCTGTTTGTTTTATATAGGTGTTTTTCCCTGCTTGTCTGTCTGGGCATGAGCACGTGTGTCCATGGTGTTCACAGAAGACAGATAAGGGTGTTGGATCCCCTAAAACTGGAGTTACAGTTGTAAGCAACTGTGGGTCCTGAGAAGAGAACTCAGGTCCTCTGAAGAGCAGCCTGCACTCTTAACCAGTAAGTCATCTCTCTAAGCTCTATAGAAATGTTTTTGAAAAATAAAAGATAGAAAAGGAGCAGGGCTGGAAAGATGACTCAGTGATTAAGAGCTCTGGCCACTCTTCCAGAGGTTCCAGGTTCATTTCCCGGCACCCACAAGGCAGTTCACAACTGCCTGTAATTCCAGTTTTGGGGATCTATCACCTTCATACCAATGCTCATGAAGTAAAGTTAAATAAGTAATTTTTAAAAAGGGAGGAACAGAAAAATGATTCAAGCAACAGCAGTCCCTTGGTCCTTCACTGTGGCTGCAGGATAATGGAAAAGAACCATTGACTCCCAGTGTCCAAGTGTGCCCCCTCCTTACAGTACAACTTCTCTGTGTCCCAGACTCTGTCCTAGTTGGATCCCCTTTCCTTTTGGCTATGTATCTATGCTTCTCCCCTTCTACCTTTTTTTTAATATTTATTTATTTATTATGGATACAATATTCTGTTTGCATATATGCCTACAGGCTAGAAGAGGGCACCAGACCCCATTACAGATGGTTGTGAGCCACCATGTAGTTGCTGGGAATCGAACTCAGGTCCTTTGGAAGAGCACGCAATGCTCTTAACCCCTGAGCCATCTCTCCAGCCCCCGTACCTTTTTTTTTATTTTTAATGTATTATTTCTTATGTGCTTTAGTGTGAAGGCGTCAGATCCCCACTGAGCCATCTCCAGCCCCGCCCCTGTTTCTCTTTCTAACGGGGAACCTGGAGATCTCGCAGGCTCTGGAAGTGGCTGTTCTAAACTTTCTGACTCCACATACTTCATCACCGCATTGGTCTCTGGGAGGCAACCAAAAGAGGGTTAGAGGCTGCTTCGAATAGGGAACTCCAGTTCCGTTCCCTTCTGCCACTGGTGTATGATCCCATATGAATAGCTTCGATTTTTCTCTTTGTGATTCTGAGAAATATCTAAGTGATTGCTAACAACTTGGGTTTGAATGCAAAATTAGACCACTGGACTACGGTGCGTCCTTAACACCTCCTAAGTCTCAATGTTTCTTTCTCTGAAGTACTGAGGGGTCGCAACGGTCCGCACAGACTCGGGCCTCCCACACTGGACAAACGGAGCGGAAAATCCACCCAAGATAGAAACCACTAACTGAAAGACCAGACCATGCGCCCCCTACCCGGAAGGCCAGCCCCACCGAGCCCCCCTATCCCCGCCGCAAGAAGCGCGTGGCCGTCGCACAAAGCGGTGCATTGTGGGGCTTGTAGTGTGGTGGGGTCGGGCGGGTGGGCGCGGCCGCAGCACCATATTCCACGGCTGGCTGGTCTGGTCGGTTTGCGCCGAACCCAGCGACTCCGCCTGGCCAAATGGCGCCGCGGCCACTGGGCCCGTTGGTGCTGGCTCTGGGTGGCGCCGCGGCCGTACTGGGCTCAGTGCTCTTTATTCTTTGGAAAGCTTACTTCGGCCGCAGCCAGGAGCGGCGCTGGGACCGGGGAGAGGCCTGGTGGGGCGCGGATACCGCCCGCCTCCCTCAGTGGGACGAATGGGAGGTGAGTGTGGCAAGCCTGCGCATGCTGGGAGCGCGGAGAGCTCGTGCTAGGGCCTGGGCCACGCCAGACGGGCGTCAGGGTTCGGGATCCCCGAGGGCGCGGCAGGAGCCAGCGGGGTAGAGCCGTCAAGCCGGGTGTGCCTGACGCTGAGGTCTTGGGAATGGCTTGGGATAACAGACTGAGGAAGCCAAGGATCTGCGATGGGGAAGAATGTGCCCGAGATCCCTGGGAGTCAAACAGAAAAGTCAGGTTTTTCAGTTCAGGACTCGAAAGGCAGCTCCTGCCCCGCTGTTCCAGACCACACCTGCCTGTCCTGGGATGCATGGAAGGCGTGCGTGGGTACCGCCGCCCCTTCTTTGTCCCTAGGGAAGGAGGGAACGGGAGGGATGTTGGAGACTGCAGTCTTGATGTCTGTCCCGCAGCCCGAGGATGAGGAAGAGGAGCCGGCTTTGGAGGAACTGGAGCAGCGCGAAGTGCTGGTGCTGGGGTTAGATGGCTCCGGGAAAAGCACGTTCCTGCGCATGCTGTCTGGGAAGCCACCGCTGGAAGGCCATGTCCCCACCTGGGGCTTCAACTCTGTGCGGCTGCCCACCAAGAATTTCGAGGTGGACCTGTTAGAGAGTGAGCGAGGGACCCCTTCACTGCTGCCCGGGCCTAGATTCTTTGGAGGAGTCTATAAAACGCATATCTAAACAGGAATTCCCCTTTAGGAAATCCTTCCTGCTCGTCTCCAGGACACAAGATACAGAACATTCTGGCATTTAGGGTTCTTCCCTATCCGGTTTCTCCAAATGGTCCTCCTACCCTTCACCACACATGCCTTACACAGACAGACAGCTAAGGGTTCATATGCCAAGCACTTGACAGTCATTGCTGATAAAATACCTTAGACAGCACCATAAAACTATAACCAGTTAATCTGCTTGGTAGATACTTGTAGGAACGGGTGACTCATGACAGGTGCCCAGCTTCCCGGTGCCCTAATGCAGAAGGCCCTCCTCTAGGCCTTTAGGAAGGGCACTAGTTTCTTATCTTCTCTTCTTGGCATGCACTGGAACGCTTGATTAACCGCTACTACTCTTTCTTTAAACTGTGGTTCCCTTTTTTCCATTCTTTAGGGTTTTTTGTTTGTTTGTTTGTTTGTTTTAGTTTTGTTGTTGTTGGAATGCTTAATAACTATTGTTACATATTCTTTGGTTGGTTTTGATTTTTTGAGACAGGATTTCTCTGTATTAGCCCTGGCTTTCCTGGAACTCACTCTGTAGGGCTTTCCTGGAAGCTGGCCTCAAACTCACAGCAATCCGCCTGTCTCTGCCTCCTGAGTGCTGGGATTAAAGGTGCCCCCCCTTTGTTTTGAGATGATCTCATGAACTTTTGAACCCTCCCTCTCTCTCTCTGCCTTGTGAGTGTTGGGGTTACAGGTTCCTGCCACCATGACCAGTTCTCAGTTGTAGTTTGTGAGTGACTCCTTTGACGCTTTCCCTGACTCCTTCCTGGTTCTGCACCCCTTCTGCTGCCCTGTTTGTCGCGTCACCCTCTGTCCCTGATGGAGCTGCGAGCATCCTGGTCACAGACTGATGTCCTCCACTCTGACCAAAGGCTTAGACCGTCACAGGTATCTGGGAGGACTTACTGAGTGAGTAATCAGAAGGGAACTGAGGAGCCTACCCTCAGTCCTAACCTCTTGGGATGTTGGAAGGGCTTCCAGAATATGGAGAAGGTAGCAGTTCTTGTCAGCCTAAGTCTATCCCAGTCTTTGAGGAAGCAGGGGGGCACTTTCAGCCACAGGACTAAAACCATGAGGCCCAGATGTGTTTATTAAGTACTGGGTGATAAAATTGAGTTTTGAGAACCTAACTCTGGGCCTGAGGGGACTTCATTCTTCTGGTCTTAGGCACTGTGGTATGGCCAAACCTGGCCATACCTCTTCTCCCTGGTTGTAGCAGACAACATTGATGCTTACTTGAGATTTTGGACCTCCCATCAAGTTTTCTCTGTTTCTTCTTGCTTTTGTTTTTTGTTTTTTTGTTTTTTT
>NC_022018.1:55467570-55470964 GCF_000317375.1 Microtus ochrogaster
AATTTTCTCCCCGGCAATTTTGTCTACTTCCCATAGCCAAGAGGACAACTATATGTTTTTCCTTTGGTTCACCTTCTTACTTAGCTTCTTTAGGATCACCAATTGTAGACTCCGTGACCCTTATTTATGGCTAGAATTGTTTGTTTTTGATTTTGATTTTTTTCTCTTTTTTAAAAAAGATTTTATCAGTGCTCTATCTGAATGTGTGCCTCAGATAGAGGGCATCAGATCACACCATAGATGGTGTGAGCCACCATGTGGTTACTGGGAATCAAGCTCAGGACCTCTGGAAGAGCAGCCAGTGCTCTTAACCACTGAGCCATCTCCCCAGCCCCTCTGTCTTTTCTTGTGCCAAGGACATGTGTTGAGTGAGGGTATTATCTGACAGAAATAGCATTTCTTTTCCCCATCCGTATGAAAAGGAATTTCCAAGTGCCTGTCCGTTGAGTCCAGGCTCAGGGCTTCCCTCATCTAGGAGTCGAACCCAGATTGCTGTCAGGCAAGGTGGGTCACACCTCTAATTCCAGCACTCAGGAGGCCATGGCAGGAAGATTGCCACAGTTTCAAAAAACCCAACATCAGCAAAAAATCCCAAATTTCCAATTAAGTCCTAGAGCTCTCATCCCTCACATGGTCTCAGCATTCTGGCCTGGGTCCAACTGAGAGTGCATGGTTTGAGCAGAGTTGGTAGGGGGACAAATTCAATACTGGTGACACTTTGCTGAACTCACTGTGAAGTCTGGGTGGGGTTCTGTCAGCTGTGTGCTTGGATAGACTCTCTCTCCTACTCCCTCTGTTGCTGCCTGGTCCCAGCCGCTCTTGCCTCCCCCACCAGGACTACAACTGCTTCCTTACAGATCTTCCTACTTCTGTCCACAGTCAGCTGCTAGTACCTTTGAGAAACAGATTCTAGACCTTTAAAGGGCCAGCTTCTGTCCCTTCTCTTGCTTTCTCAAGGTCCCTTACCACATTGCTTTCTCTTTCTCAGATAGATGGAATTTGTTCTTTGCTGTGACTGGAATGCTTTCTTTTGCTTCTTCCATGGCTAGCTCTTCCTCAGCCTCTACTCACTTCACATCCAGCCTCTTTGAAGAGACATTCCCAGACCACCCAGTCCAAGACCATCCACAGCCCCTAGCCACTTCCCTGTGTTCTGATTCCTTGCTTTCTAGAATATGCCTTTTGTAATTGCCTGGTCCATTCGGTCAGGGAGGGGTCCCTTGAGAGCAGGGCTCCAGCCCGTGTGTCTGCATCCCCAGCACCCAGATCAGTGCTTGGCACCTGGTAGGCACTCAGTAAATACTTGATGAGTGCCTGCTGTGTGCCAAGGCATTGTGCTGGGGCTTTGGGGGGATTTAGAGTGGACAGTTAATAGAACCAGAACCAGAACGGGGTGATGCAGGATAACCAAGGGGAACTGAGCAGAGGGGCAAAAAGGAACAGAAGGGCAGCTCCAGGTGCAGGCACTGTGTCTGTAACCTGGTTCATCATGACTCCGTACAGTGTTTCCAGAGGAAGAGGAAGGAGCAACAAGAGTGAGTGGGGACGGAGTCGAGAATGGCATTGCGCTGGCTTTTCTGGCATCAGGACCCCTACTTCTGATCTCAGTTATCACTAACAGGGAGAAAGCTAGGACCTGGTAAAGAGGCAAGGTGGCCTAAGACTATCACTTGTCTAGTGCTGTGTGGCCGTCACAGTCCCTGTGGGGGTCTGCTGAAACTTCTTTACTCAGTAAGAAGAGTCTGGCAGTGCAGTGACCTCTCTTAAGAGGGCTGCCTGGCTCTGGACTATGGTGCTTTCTTTGCCCCTGGCTAGTGGAACCTTAGGAGCTGGAGATGGGGTGGGGTTCTGGCCAGGCCACAGGGAGCTCTGGGCTCTGACCTGTCCTTTGGCCTCTCTTCAGTTGGTGGCAGCCAGAACCTGCGCTTCTACTGGAAGGAGTTTGTGAATGAGGTGGACGTGCTGGTGTTCATGGTGGACTCAACTGATCGGCTGCGGTTGCCCTGGGCTCGGCAAGAACTACAGAAACTGCTGGACAAGGACCCTGATCTGCCTGTTGTGGTGGTGGCCAACAAGCAGGTGAGATTATGAGAGGTGGGCTGAGGCCAGCAGGGATTCTCGTACATTCCTGGGCATGATGGGGGTGCATATGTCCAGAGAGAGCCTGAAATACTGCCCCTCTTCCCCGTCATGTTTCCACCCTAACTGGTGTCTTCTCTCGTCTCCCTCTTCTCTAACCCAGGAGAGGTGAAGGAACAGTTATTAAGTACTTACTATATGGCAGGTGTAGTTTTGAAGACTTTGATTTCGAGACAGGGTCTTGAGCACTCAGATAGGTGTACTGTGCAGCCCAGGCTGGCCTGGGATTCATAAGCCTGTTTCTTCCTGAGTAGTGGAATTGTAGTTGTGCGCCACTACACCTGCTGCTGGGGGTGGAGTGGAGGTGCAGGATGGTAATCTCCATAGGGACATACAGGGCGGTGGAGCTGGAATGCCTGCCTGTTTCTAGAACCATCCCGCTCCTACACTAAGCTGAAAAGTAACAAGCAATATATTAAGTAATTATATGAATTAAGTAATAATATGAATGCATTGTGTTGGGGCTCAGTGTGGACACCTGGCAGCCATCATCCCTCTTCAGTCTGGCTATACCCCATGACAGGTCCTGCTGTCACTAACAATCTTCCTCAGAGTCTGTTGTTTAGCTGGAGTGGAACTCAGTGGTAGGTTGCTTGTTTAGTATGCATGAGGCCCTAGGTTCTGAAGTCCCAGCCCCCACAACCCCTCTGCAAAACGATTTGTCCTTGACACTTTCCTTTTCCTGGGTCCATTGGGCTGTCTCAGGTTCAGCAGCCCTCAGGATCACAGACGGACAGACAGACTTTATGTGGCATCCTCAATTCCAGGACGAATGCCACAATCAGAGTGCCTTGGGGCTTGTGCTAACGTTTCTAACTTGTCTCTTTGACGTCAGATTTGCCCTGCCTATCAGAGGACTCGATAATTATTTTAAATCTGATTACCATTTTTTCCTGATCTACCTGAGACAGTTCCCATTTATGCCTGTTCTGCTCTACGTTTTTGTATGTTTTCGCTTTTTTGAGATAGCCTTGGCTGTCCTGGAGCTTGATATGTAGACCAGGCTGGTCTCAAACTATGGAGATCCACCAGCCTGTCTCCTGAGTGCTGGGATTAAAGGCATATGCCACCAAGCCCAGCCCTAGTGCTACTATTAATGGTGTCTTGGAGCCTTAGAAATACTTTATTTTCTTTTTTTTTTTAAATATTTATTTATTTAATATGTATACAATATTCTGTCTGTGTTTATGCCTGCAGGCCAGAAGAGGGCACCATACCCCATTACAGATGGTTGTGAGCCACCATGTGGTTGTTG
>NC_022018.1:55471434-55475207 GCF_000317375.1 Microtus ochrogaster
AACTCACAGAGATCCGCCTGCCTCTGCCTCCCGAGTGCTGGGATTAAAGGCGTGCGCCACCACCGCCCGGCTGCTCCAAGAATCTTGAGCCAGTGATGAAGCTTAAAGAGACCATCGCCAACCATAGCCTTTTCCCTTCCCTCCACCCAAGCTAGACTGTCTGGAACTTACCCCTCTCTATGGTCTTACATAGTAGATACGTGTAATGGGTACTGGTGATACACGCCTGGAGTCCCAGCACTCAGGAGACAGAGGCGTGGAGATCACTGAGTTCAAGGCCAGCCTGATTTACAGAGTGAGTTCTGGGACAGTCAGGGCTACACAGAGAAATCTTGTCTATAAAAAAAAAAGTGTGTGTGTGAGGAGGGGGAGTAGGGATTCCAAAAAGTTCAAAAAGTTTGGCCATCAACGTGAATTTGGGACCTATCTCTGCCATTATCTCTGTTACTGGAGCTAAGTGACTTCACTGAATCAATTTCCTCATCACTTCAGTGGGTTGTCAATCAGAAACTTGGTAGGCAGATGCCCATCATGGTGCCTAACAGTAGGAAGGGCTGTTTCTTACCACACTAGTGAATGGTGTCGTGAAAAGAGGGAGCCACAAAGGAAAGTCAGGATGGAGGAGGGCACTGAGTTTGTTCTGTAGGGTCTAGAGGTACCTCATGGGATATAGGATTCTGCTTTTCCCAGCGTAGTAGCTGAACATTTCTGTCTTTCATAGTTGACAAGGGTGGGGTCACACTGCAAGCATTTGTCTGACAGCCATGCGTCACTGGCTTGTGTTCACTGCAGGACCTGAGCGGGGCCATGAGTATGGTGGAGCTGCAGCAGGAGCTGGGCCTGCTTGCTAGCAACAACCAGAGGGAGGTTTTCCTCTTGGCAGCCAGCATTGCCCCTGCAGGATCTGGCTTCCAGGAACCCGGCACTGTGCGCATCTGGAAACTGCTCTTGGAGCTTCTCTCCTAAGCTGGAGCCACCTGCTTGCTGCCCAGCGTTGGAGACCACAGTTCTGCTTCTTCCTGTATCTTCATTGCCGGCCTAAGCCTTGGGCAGGATCATCATAGCAGCACCTTCTTTGTCCCCTCGAGAGCAAGGCCAGAACCATGCAGAAGCCTTCCTGATGAGGTGGACCTGGGGCAGGAGGGTGTAAGGCAGAGGGGAGACGGTGACTGCCTCACCTGAGACTGTAGGATAGCTCCATCTCTCCTTGCCTTCCTACACAGTGCGATGCTCCACGGACTTGTGCTCTCTCCCTGCAGGTCCCACTGGTTGAAGAACCAGTGTGGGTATCACAGGTACTCCTGAGCCTTCAGGTCTCCCGTTTGACTGTTCACTCTGGGTGACGTCGTACATTTTCCATGTGGGAAGGGTCTGGGTGGAGCACAGTATATCCTTGCTTGTCTGTGGCCTTGTATTTCTGCCTTTCTGGCCCCAGGACCATCATTTTTAAAGGGAGGAGGTGATTTTCTAGTTTTTCCTAAATGCCAGCCTTGGCAATCAATGCCAAATGAGGATCAACCTGAAGACTTTAGCATAGAATGCTCTGACCACCTCCCTGCCCTTAAGGCATGGCCTGCCAGCCTTTATTGCCCACACAAAGTGCAGTTCACCACACAGGTGAAGGACGGTTTTCCCAGGTCTGGAGACCGCCTGCTGCTTTTGCACTAACTGTGCCAATGCCCATGTTTACATAAGTCTACAGAAGGAAGGAACCTGAGTACTGGAACAAGCCTGAAGTTGGGGGGAGGGGCATTTTATTTATTTATTTATGTATTTATCAAAGGAATAGGCCAAAGTTCAAGGTTCTGTTTCTAGATGCTGTAATTGAAACCCTAGATTGTCAAAGAAAATTTGAAGCTTTGAGAACTATCTGGAATCATGATGGACATTGAGGTAACCTATGGGTGTCAGTGGAGACAGAACTATAGCTTCCCCCTCCTGCAGCCTGGCCTTGAGACCATAATTGGAGATAAATACTTGAAGGGAATCTAGTACTTAGATTCTGCCTTGTGGCCCAGGACACAGAACAGGACCAGCAGAAGAGCCAACAGAGTGGCCCTGGGTGCATCAAGCCTTCTGGGACCATTTTTTCACCAGCAAAAGCTGCAATGAACATTCCATATCTGTGGTGATCAAGCAATGCACAGCCAGTCTTCATTAGGCACAAGCAAAGGAGCTTTGCCAGGACTGCTGAGTGAGACTCTAGGTATTACTCTAGCCCAGGGTGGCCTTGAATTCATGACAATTGTCCTTCCTCCTTCCTGCTGGGATTGCAGGAAACATTGGGCCATCATGCCTGGCTTCCAGTTTGCTTTTTGAAAATAGGCTGTGTGCTGTTTGCCAGTTGCCCAACATACAGCCTGGGAAGTGGAAAGCTTCCAAGTTGAAGTGAGCACAGTCATCAGAAGAGGGGCCCACTGTGCCCTTGGACTCCTCCTGCCCATAAGAACAGAATTACCGCAATCTCACCAGAAGTGATCTTTCTGCTTTTGTATTAAATACTTAAGGAATGACTTGGATTTTCCAGTATTTGAAACTTCGTTGGCAACTCTTCATCTTATCATTAGGAAGGTAAGAAACTTTGTCATTGTTTTAAGAATCCCACCTTCTTCTCCAGTGCTTAAAGCTTACCTTGGAACCAGACTCGATGAGAGGGACCCTTTTTCTTGACTTTCACGTCCTTTGTCTAATGAGTATCATTGTGTTCAATTGTCATATTCCCCCAGGTGGAGGGATCAACTTCAGAATAAAGAGTTTCACTGTGTCTATTGAAACAGATTTACCTGAGACCAGGCCTATTGGTGTGTGATCCCAGCTAACATGGCATCAGTCTGCCTCATTGACAGTGAGTTCAAGGACAGCTGGACAATTAGCTGAGACCTTGACTCAAGGTAAAAGGCCTGTGAGATGCTATGGTGGGTAGCTTGCCATGGAAGCCTGCTGATGACCTAAGTTTGGTAGAGTCCTTGCTTAGCACATACTTGGTTCAAATCCTCAGTACTAGGAAAAAACCAGGTAACCACTTTCTGGGCATTCTGTACTTATTAGTTTGGGAAGAATTGGCCAGCATCAGAAGCCATCTGCGGACTGTCTATGGCATCCTCCTGCCATGGGTCCAGACCTCAGACCAGATTCAGGCAGAGCAGACACTACCTTCCAGCCTCAGAGGGCAGAGTCCTTTCTAGGTGCTATGGAGAGGGACTCTCCAACCTCCCCCACTGTTACACCTGGAAGATGACCATCAAGGGATGGGGGTGCAGTTCCTCAATGTATGGAAAGAGTCTGTCCACCCCATGTATCCAGATGCAACTGCATAAACAGGAGTGTCAGCTTTCTGAGGTATACAATGCCAAAATGGGTATATTCAATGAGTCCTCATCCTGAGGGAGGAGTCTGCTGAGTGTTTAGAGTTCCAGTCCTTTACCCCTTACCTTTGGAACAGTGAGTGACCCAAAGCCTTCTAACCCTTGGAAAGGAATCTACCTGAAGGGACCAGAGTGAGGGTGTTAGAAACAGCTAAAAGGACACGCCCTGGGAACAAGGAACATAGCAGAGGTGGCTTCTGGAAGCTGGCACCCAAACTACATACAGTTAAGGAGACCCTCTAGTCAATGACACAAAATCTGAATTCTGTAGAGGCCAGAAGATGCAAAACCAAAAGATAGGAGCTTCTTGCATACTCTAGATCCTAAGGACTAATGAGATTCTAGGGCCCTCGATACTGTGGGAAGGATGGGCTGCTGCCTTCAGAACAGATTTTTTTTTTTTTTTTG
>NC_022018.1:55475307-55481115 GCF_000317375.1 Microtus ochrogaster
GGTTTTGGAGCCTGTCCTGGAACTAGCTCTTGTAGACCAGGCTGGTCTCGAACTCACAGAGATCCGCCTGCCTCTGCCTCCCGAGCGCTGGGATTAAAGGTGTGCGCCACCACCGCCCGGCTCCAGAACAGATTTGATGTCACACCCCACCCCCACTTTGGATACCTCTGACCTGTTGTCTTCCCTATAACAAAGATAAAAGTGCATCTTAGCCAGGCAGTGGTGGTGCCTTTAATCCTAGCATTCAGGAGGCTGGAGAGATGGCTCAGAGGTTAAGAGCACTGGTTGCTCTTCAGAGGTCCGGAGTTCAATTCCCAGCAACCATATTGTTGCTCACAACCATTTAAAATAGGATCTGAAGCCTTCTGGTGTGCAGGTGTGGATGCAGAACATTCATATACAAAAAATATAAATTATTAAAAAATTCATCTTCCAAATGTCATAGGCAATGTATGAAGGATATGCTTTCCGAGCGTGTTACAGACTATAGGTGCTCCCAAGAGCATCTGGCAATTTAAAAGGTTTTCACATGATTCATAGTTAGGGGCAGTTGGGTCTTAAAATGCCCACCTCACCCCTTTCCCATGATCCTGTTGCAAAACAGGCATCACCTTCTCAGGCCAAAGCATACAGCAGTCCTGGCACCAGAGGATGGACGCATCACGGAAATCCCAGTGGGTGGCACACTGGAGTGGTACCTAGTGATCTGTCAGTCCCAGAAGGTGGGCTGGCCTCAAACTCACAGAGATCCACCTGCCTCTGCCTCCCGAGTGCTGGGATTAAAGGCGTGCACCACCACTGCCTGGCTCTCTGATATTTTCTTTAAGCCATGGCCAACAAAAGCAATCAAAGGTGAACAAACAGGACCTGCTCCTTACCCTTCTACAGGCAGCCCAGGCTTCCGGCAAGTTTCCAGGAAACCAAGGCTGAGAGCACTCAAGAGGAAGGCAGTGCCCATAAACACCCATGACTGCAGTGCTTGTCAAGCACTCAAGAGGAAGGCAGTGCCCATAAACACCCATGACTGCAGTGCTTGTCAAGCACTCAAGAGGAAGGCAGTGCCCATAAACACCCATGACTGCAGTGCTTGTCAAGCCTGAAGAGCAATCTGCCCTAATAAAGTTAGTTTTCCCTGGAACAGAGTTTAGCTGGGCATAGGAAACACAAAACCATTTCACGCCTTTAATCCCAGCCAGTGCTACACAGAAACCCTGTCTTAAAACAACAAAAACCCATCACACAGGTAAAATGCTTTTATTATGTACAGATCACATTCAAATAAAGCATCACCTCTGGACACAAGACCCAGTCCTGGCTTTTCTGTGAGCCCCCAAGAAAGTATAAACCATAGCCTCTAAAGAGTTCCTTCTCAGCCGGGCGGTGGTGGCGCACGCCTTTAATTCCAGCACTCGGGAGGCAGAGGCAGGCGGATCTCTGTGAGTTCGAGGCCAGCCTGGTCTAGTTCCCGCTAGTTCCAGGACAGGAACCAAAAGCTACGGAGAAACCCTGTCTCAAAAATCAAAAAAAAAAAAAAAAAAAGAGTTCCTTCTCTAGCCAGGTGTGGGAGGTGTGGGGGCGCACACCTTCCCCTTTAATCCCAGAACTCAGGGCAGGGTAGGTGGAGCTCTGTGGGTCTGAAGCCAGCCTGGTCTATAAAGCCAAGTTCCAGGACATCTAAGGCTATTAGAGAGATACCCCCCCTCAAAAATAAAATAAAAAAGAGAAAAGAAATAAAAAAGAAAAACAGTTCCTTCTGATGAAGGAGAGAATGAGTATGTGTGTAAAAGCTGATTCTATGGCACCTTGCCAGCATCGTCTGAAACAATACACTCCTTGTCTGGGGATGCACACCACTCAGTCAACCTCCATCTTCTTATTCTGCAAAGAATCAACGAAGGATTGCCACTCTGTTGGGTAAAAACGCTTATAGACATTGATCTTATTCCGAATCTGTTTTGGGGTATCTTGATAGTAATTCTTTTCATCCCGGGCCATAGCCTATAAAGAAAGAAAGACAACATGAGGGAGGCCAAATCTTAAGTCCTAGTTTTGCCTAAATTGTGCATGCTACTCCTATCCTTTTTTCTTTTTTAATGTTTTATTATTTTATTATGTGTACAGTGTTCTGCCTGCATGGACACCTACAGGCCAGAAGAGGGCACCAGATCTCATTACAGATGGTTGTGAGCCATCATGTGGTTGCTGGGAATTGAACTCAGGACCTTTGGAATGCAGTCAGTGATCTTAACCTCTGAGCCATCTCTCCAGCCTGCCACTCCGATCCTTGAGGTCCAAATTTCTCACCTCAAAAGTCATCAGAGGGCTGGAGAGTTGGTGCAGTGGTTAAGAGCACTGGCTGCTCATAGAGAGGACCCATCCAGTGCTCTCTCTGACCTTCATAGGCACCAGACACATATGTGGTGCACATACATTCATGCAGGTAAAACACTCACACACATCAAATAATAAAGAGAAGGGGAGGGGTGCAGAGGAAGACAGATTTCCTCCTTTTTTGGGTGGAGGGTGTTCGAGACAGGGTTTCTCTATAGTTTTGGAGCTTGCCCTGGAACTAGCTCTTGTAGACCAGGTGGCCTTAAACTCACAGAGACCCGGCCTGCCTCTGCCTCCCGAGTGCTGGGATTAAAGGCATTTGCCACCACTGCCCAGCAGAAGACAGATTTCTAGGTCTACATTTTGAGTTCCAGGCCAGCCAGGGCTACATAGACCCTCTCTAAAATTAACCAAAACAGTCAGAGACATGTCTTTCTGCATTAAAAGGCTGGGAAAAGGATACCCTCCTTAGGGAAGGGACCAGACAAGCCTGAAAGAGCAGTGGGCCTTTAAGAAACTGGGTCCAGGAGCTGGAGAGATGGCTCAGAGGTTAAGAGCACTGGCTGCTTTTCCAGCAGTCCTGAATTCAACTCACAGCAACCACACAATGGCTCACAACCTATAATAATATCTGGTGCCCCCTTCTGGCCTGCAGTGCAGGTGTACACACACGCAGAACACTGCATACATATTGAATGAATGAATAAATTAATTTAAAAAAACTGGGACCATCATAATCAATTACTCCCATATAAGTTCAGATCCAACATAACCAGATCATTCATTCATTCATTTATTTATTTATCTATTTATTTTTGAGACAGGGTCTCTCTAACAGCCGTGGCTGTTCTGGCACACGCCTTTAATCCCAACACTTGAGAGGCAGAGGCAGACAGGTCTCTGAGTTTGAGGCCAACCTGATCTACAGAGCAAGTTCCAAGATAACCAAGACTGTTACACAGCAAAGCACTGTCTCAAAAAACAAACAAATGTGTGCTAGCAGGCTGGGTAACCAGATCTTTTTTAAAAAATCAGGGAAATTCCTAACACGTGCTTTTGTACAAAAGGCTGGAATTCAATCAAATGAATTTGCAAAATGAAGCAACAGCTAACAAAAAAAAAAAAAAAGAAAGAAAGAAAAAAAGAAAGAAAGGGAAAAAAAGCAACTCGGGGAGGAAAGAGAATACTTGGCTTATATATCCTCAGTCATGGTCCTTGGAGGCAGGAGCTGATGCAGAAGCCACAGAAGTGCTGCTTACTGGCTTGTTCAACCTGCTTTCTTATAGAACCGAGGGCAGCAGTGGACTGGTCCTCCGCAACTCAATCACTAAGAAAATGCAATCCAGGTGTTGTGGCACGCACCTTTAATCCCAGGACTTGAGAGGCAAAGGCAGGCAGATCTGAGATCAAGGCCAACCTGGTTCGTTCCAGAACAGCTAGGGCTACACGGAGAAATCCGTCTCTAAAAATCAAATCAAAACAAAACAAACAAAAAACAAAAAGGAAAGAAAATAAAAAAGAAAAGCCCTATCCTGGTGTGGTGGTGCATGCCTTTAATCCCAGCACTTGGGAGGCAGAGGTAGATGGATCTCTGCACGTTTGAGGCCAGCCTGGTCTACAGAAGAAATTCTAGGACAACCAGGGCTACAGAAAGGAAGAAAGCCTGTCTAAAAAACAAAAGAGAGTGTGTGAGAGAGATACAGAGAGAGAAAGAGAGAAGAGAATGACCTATAGGTTTGCCTACAGCCTAAGTATATAGAGACATTTTCTCGGCTGAGGCTTCCTCCTCTCATGAACCTAGCCAACACATTGTCTAAGCCTGGTGTTAAGTTCGCACCCCAGAACCTGTATAAAAAATCATCCGTAACCTCAGTGTGCTGGGAGGCAGAAGGAAAAGCTCAGCAGTGAAGAGTTCCCATTCATATGGCAGCTCATAATTTTAACTTTAGTTACAAAGGATCCAATACCTTCTTCTGACCCCCACGGGTACCAGGCATGCATGTAATACACACACACAGGGGCAAAGCACTCATACACATAAGAATCTTTAAATACCAGGATGCTTTCCTCTGGAGACTCCTCTTTCATTCTATTCCAACTCAGATCAGGCTGAAACAGCCCAGTGTATTTTCCCAGTAGGCCCCAGTGGTTCTTCCCAGGAGGCCTCACCTTATAGTCTTCCCCATGATTTTCCACCATGTAATGAACATATTCAATGAGGTCCCGAGACAAGGTATTTCCTTTCTTTTCTGGGAGGCTGGCTTCTGCTTCCAGGTCTGGAGTAAAAGAAGCCAGAAATGGAGTAAGGCATTACCTTCCGCACTACTTGAGCTGCCCAAACACCCCTCCACCCAACCCCAGGACATAAGAACAGCACAGTCCCAAAATCAGAGCCAGAGCTCCCTTCTTCAGGCCCTAGAATCCCAAAGTCAGCCTTCCACCACTGCTCGTCCATCAGGGTGGCAACTCCCTGAAAAGCAATTCCCAATTTATGAAATACACTAAGCTCACCAGTCTTAACCAGTCCCAGGCCCCAGGGCAGAAAGATGCAAAGCTGGGCTCCCTTCCAGCACTACTATCACCGGAAGAGCTCTTCCTGGTGTATTATGCCAGTGTCTGAAATGGGAAGGTCTGAATTGCTGAACCCTATCCCTTGCTGCACCATATGAAGGGAAAATCGGGACCACAGAGCCCGATTTAGGAGGCTAAAGCAAAACAATCTCAAATTCATAGCTAGCCTCATATATAGCAAAACTCTGTCCAAGCAAACAATAAAAGCCAGACACACCACAGACAGTAGCGGAGCATGCTTTCCCAGCACAAATAAGACCCTGAATCCAATCTTAGCACAGCAAGTAGGAAAAAAATGGGAGGCAAATGGGCAAACTATAGAAACAATGTAGTCCAATCTGATCTAAGTGGGAGGCACTAAAACTTCTTACAGTCAAAATCATCTTTGACCTGGTTGTCAAAACCAAAGTTCAGGAGAGCTGGTTTATAGCAGTATGAATACATTCAACATAACTGAACTGTACATTGTATTTGTTTGTTTACTTTTTGGTTTTTCAAGACGGGTCTCCTGTGTAGCCCTGGCTGTCCTGGAACTCACTCTGTAAACCAGGTTGGCTTTGAACTCAGAAATCCACCTGCCTCTGCCTCCCAAGTGCTAGGATTAAAGGTGTGCGCCACCACTGCCCAGCTTAACCGTACATTGTTTTTTCGAGACAGGGTTTCTCTGTAGCTTTGGGGCCTGTCCCAGAGCTAGCTTTTGTTGTAGATCAGGCTGGCCTTGAACTCACAGAGATCCACCTGCCTCTGCCTCCTGAGAGCTGGGATTAAATGTAACATTTTTAGCGACAATTTAAAACTTAAAAAAAATTCTTGCCGGGCTGTGGTGGCACACGCCTTTAATCCCAGCACTCGGGAGGCAGAGGCAGGCGGATCTCTGTGAGTTCGAGACCAGCCTGGTCTACAAGA
>NC_022018.1:55482125-55501711 GCF_000317375.1 Microtus ochrogaster
AAAAAAAAAAAAAGAATTCCAGAATATTCTTTCTTTTCTGCAGGGTCAAACTCACAGGGAATTTAGACTTGTCACGGGAAAGATTAAACAACAGCAGACTCTCTACAAATCAACTCATCTTAAGTTCATGTTAACTGGGAACAAACCTGAGACTTATTGGTTTCTTCTTCATCCTTTTATACCAATTTTATCTTCTGTTAATGTCTCTGTTTTACCTGAGTTCACACATTTAAATCTCATCTATCTTAGCCGGAAAATGTCTCAGCTATGACACAGTGCTATTTCCGAGCCCTCGATCAGACAGCGTCGTCTCCCACCGTAGTAAAGGGACCGAGTGCCTCTCCACCTTCGACAGGCAGGATGGTGGCCTAGAACACAGCCCACACTCACCATTTACCACGTAGGGCTTCCGTACGAGGTCCTTGGGTCTCTCCTCCACGTCTACCTCCATGCCCTTTACCTGTAAGAACAAAGCCTGTGAGACCAACAAACAAGCACCTTTGATCTGAGAAAGTCTGATAGGACTAAGCAAGGACACTGTCCACAACACAACTATAGTGTAAGAAAATCCCTGCCTGAGGTCAGGCAGAACTAGATAACAGACTAACCCCTGAAGTCCCAGCAAAGTTATCAAGAGAAACACAAGCAGGGCTATCAAGATGGCCCACCAGAGTTCAATCCCTAAAACCCAAAATGGAAAGAGAACCAACTCCTGAAAGCTGACCTCTGACCCGCCAAGCCCCACCGAAGGCTCACCCCCACACTCAAGCAATTTAGCAAGCCCTTCATCTTTCTTTTTTTTTTTTTTTTTTTTTTTTTTTGGTTTTTCGAGACAGGGTTTCTCTGTGGCTTTGGAGCCTGTCCTGGCACTAGAGACCAGGCTGGTCTCGAACTCACAGAGATCCGCCTGCCTCTGCCTCCCGAGTGCGCCCTTCATCTTTCTATGACTGTGCCCTTCCTACTCTGCTGTGTGGTAACCCGATGAAACACTGCACAGGTAGTGATGTCTGATAGCTTCTCATCGCTTAGTTACAGCTTAAGGTTTGCTTTAAAGAACCGCTGTGCCATTTTCACTTGCCTGAAGGAACAGAGAGAAACTTGCCTAAAGTCAACGCACCAAATTCACTCAGCAAGCCCATTTATTAGGTTAACTAACCCGTCACAGCTTAGCTTCCTGAGAATTTAGTAGAGAACAAAACTCAAGATTATGTTAAGGGATGAAGACGCACATTGAATATACAGATGTGCAAATGAATAACATACCATTACGTGCTTAGAATTACTGTGAATTAAAGCAGGAAAGAGGATATTGGGCAAAGTGGGGTGCTATTTTCGAAAGGCTCAAAGGGTGATCCTGATAGATTTGTTGGGAAATAACTAGATACCTCACGTGAAGGATAACGGAAGGCAGTCTCAAGCTCTGGACAGTCAAGGACAGAAAAAAAGACATAGTCTAGAAAATTCCACCGAACTCCCAAACAGGCCCGAGAAGAAATGGTAAGCGGAGGAGGAATGACACTACAAACCAAGCCCGTACGTGTGCTGAGGAGGAAGTGTGAGTCGTTAAGGGGCTTTGTCCAGAATTAGTGCAAGCAAATGACTGTGTCGAAATTATGGGAAGGATGTACGGGGAGATCAAATTATGAAACTCAGCTCAATGAAGGAAGGTGATGAAGAAAAATAGGGAAGGGCTAGGGTGGAGATGAGGAACGTTCCTGAACCTTGCTTTATCAGTACCTTTCTCTTTCGGAGGGGAACCGCCTTGTTGGGGTCCATGGCCAACCCCATCTCCGCCAGGTTCTGCCGCACGGATTTGGTGTGGTCCCAGGCATGTCGAATGTGAGAGCTAACGGCAAAGAAAGAGAGATGGAGACTCTTGTCACCTCGCCGTCGATCCCAGCCGAGGCCCCTGCCTCCAAACTGGCCCCTCACCACTCGATCCGTGGAGCTGCCTTCCGACGAGCATTCCGGTTCAGACGCTTTCGGTTGACATTGTAACCGAACTTCTGCCTCCGAGTCTTTCCCTTGGCCTTGGGCATCTCGCAGACTGCCGCACCAGGAACTCAAACTCAGAAGCAGCAGCTCTAACTCTTGACCACACTACCAGAACCGCATGTTAACGGGCTCTGCTGCGCGCAGGGATTCTCGGGAAATGTAGTCTTTCTAGTAGCGCCTCCACATTGATTTACTACAACTCCCAGATTAAAGTTGGCAATAGCGCCTGCGTACTACCCTCAGCAGGTTCTTTCCCCGCCCTCGTGGTGACCTCTTTAGAAGGCGGGGTTCGACGTCCGGATTTTTGTCCTACCTGTTTCTGTGCCGGTGGCTATGGCGGCTCCCCGTCCTGTCAGTTCAGAGGCGCCTTTCGATCCGTCCCAGGCTCCAGTCATCGAGGGCTTCAGTCCCACGGTCTACAGCAACCCAGAGAGCTTCAAGGAGAAATTTATTCGCAAGACCCGTGAGAACCCAATGGTCCCCATAGGTAAGTGTGTGCTTTAGGAACCGAAGACCGAGGCGTCAGAAATTTCGTGGGGGAATGAAATAGGGGAGGACCAGGTACGCCTTGGGTGAGGGAAAGGGAGTGTGCGGAAGATGTGACGAAAGGGTAGGGCGGGGAGAACTGAAACGGATCGGAGCGTGTTGCGGGGCTTGATGAAGAGAACTCTAGACCTACCCACTCTCACTCTCCTGTTGTCGTCTACAAAACGAGGCTCTGGGAGAGTGGAGGTGGGCTACATCCTCAAAGAACGTGCAGGACCCAACTTGCCGCCCCCTGTGTGTGTTGTCCTCTCCCCAGGCTGTCTGGGTACGGCGGCTGCCCTCTCCTATGGCCTTTACTGCTTCCACCGCGGCCAGAGCCACCGCTCCCAGATAATGATGCGCACCCGGATCGCTGCCCAGGGTTTCACGGTCGTAGCCATCTTGTTGGGGTTAGCGGCATCTGCTATGAAGTCTCGACCCTGAGTGTCTGGCCGGGCCTTGAGAGCTCCATGGAAATCATTGTAAAACCCAGGAGCTACAGTCCTGTCAGACGTATTCCCTCCGTTTCTGACTGTACCCTGTTGTCATCATTTGGGTGAGGAAGTGACCGGTTTTTGTGACTGATGTCTGTCGTCCTCCCCCGAAATCCCAGGTTCACTTCAGCTGGGTTGCACACTAAAAATCTGTGATGCGTCCCCTTAACTACTTACTTAATAAAGCCTTAATACACTGGTAATGTGATGAATTCTTAGTCTCATACCTATGGTCAAAGCCCTGATTTTTGGTCCATGTTTTTAGGAAGGAACAGGAGGCTGTTGGTAGGATTGGCCTGTAGAAATCAGTGGGGCCTGATAGTGCCTATAGCCTCAGCTACTCTGCGGATTGAGGGAGAAGAATCTCACCTGTAATTTCAAGAGTCCAAGATCAGCTAGAGGAGTAACTTAGTGAGACCTAATATCAAAATTTTAAATGGTCTGGGGATACAACTCAGTTGTACAGCATGTGGTCCTTGTGAGGCCCTAGGTTCAACCTCCAATCATGAGAGAGAAACATAGATCCTAGTGCCACCCAAACTTTCCTGGTAACTGTCAAGTCACTTGGCCATTAGTTAAAAGTAGAGTGTCCCAAATGTTCATCCTTAGGATTCTAGTTCAGTGAGCCAAAATTTGTTCCTTTTGGTGGAATAGGGGGAACTTTGCCAGCAATCTTCAAGTTTCTATAGCCTTTAGATGAGGCCTGTCATAGTCCTGTTGGAGTTGGGATGTCCAACACCCACACCACCACCATCCTTTGTCTAATTCTTACTCCTGTTCTGTCTCTTCAGAGGCCCTCAGGCTCTGCTGATCTATACCACCCAGCTTTCAACGCGAAAGTCTCAGCAGGCATTTGTGGGTCTGTGGTCAGCACGTGTTGACTTGAGGAGCTCAGCTCCTCTCATGTGTGACTCTCACCCTCTCAACACCTGCTTCAAGCTGGGAAATGGGACGAAAGTGAAGGTACATTTCTTGTGCCTGACATGACTTAGATCTGAGTGGAAGGTCCATGACTAGAGCCAGGCGTTTGCACCTCCTTCATGGTCTTAGCTGGGAGGCAGATTGCCAGCGTTGAACACTGCATTGTGAAGCCCAGTGCAAGATGCAAGGGCAGAGCATAAAGAACTGAAGATGGCACCCCTTTTCAAGGTCATGTCCACTGTGTTCCTGTTACGATGCCCACCCCCTAAAATACACGGGAGAGTTGGATTCCAACTCTCAATTCTTTAGGTATTATTTTAGCAATAGGAACTTTATAGCCATTAATAATTAAAGTCTTTTTTTTTTTTTTTTTGTTTTTTGAGACAGGGTTTCTCTGTGACTTTGGAGCCTGTCCTGGAACTAGCTCTTGTAGAACAGGCTAGTCTCGAACTCACAGAGATCCGCCTGCCTCTGCCTCCCGAGTGCTGGGATTAAAGGCATGCGCCACCATTGCCCCAGCAATAATTGAAGTCTTTAAGGTAGACTTTAAGACTAGTATCCATATTTTTAACAAAACTTGGACAATTATGCCCATTGTTCCATATGGACAAGACATATATGGGAGGAGGATGAAGACAGCTGTATGAGGGTGTAGGCAGAACCAGAGGGTTGGGCTGTTTCTGCAAGCCAAGGGATGCCTGAGCTACTGGAACTTAGAAAGAGGCACAGATCTTGCCTTAGCAGCTACAAAGGGAGTCCCTTTGTGGGTCTCTGATTTGGGAATTTAGCCTCCAGAACTGTGAGAACAAATTTCTCATGCTCTATGATACCCAGGTTTTAGCACTTTGTTATAGCAGTCTTAGGGCACAAATACTGTTGGCAGTTACTCAGATCTTTTTAAACACATGGAGAGAATAATGGCTTAAATGTCCTGTTTACAGCCTCAGCTGAAGGGAAGGAGGTGTGGTCACTGTTGTTTACCCCAGGTCCAGGCGGGAACAACTGAGGAGAGGAGGTGCAGCAGGCCTACCACATCTTAGAGGGTCCCGGTCACTCCCAGGAAAGAAGGTCTGGCAGTTGATGTGCTCAGTCTCAGACACCACAGAGGTAACTGGCCTCACCTGCTTTCTACACTGCAAGCTGATTCTGCTCTGGGAGCCATAGTTTTCTTAGCAGAGACCCTACCTTCAGGCTTGTTAAAGAATCATAAAGGGCAAGGTTGCAAAAGTGTTCTGTGAGAGCTTGTCTTTCCTCTTGTTGGGGGAGACAGCACACAGAGTTTGGAGTTCCTGCTTCCAGTTGGCAGCTCCTGAGTCTGCAAGAGTACATCCTCACCTCTTGAGGGCATGAAGCTGGGAAAGTTGTAAGCACAAACCGAGCCCTGACACCAGTTGCAGCTTCCAGAGAAAGAGGATAATAATAAATAAGTGTAAAAAGAGTTAACATACCCTTTAAGCCAAGAAAAAATACATCAGGAGGGACAGTCACAATTGAGTGAACTCAGGAGTCTTGAGGGGCTGGAACATGGGGCCAGGAGGGAGTGGGGGTTCAAAGGGGTAAGGGTCCCACTTCCCAGCTCCCAGAGAAGCAGAGGAACAGAACAGGATGTGTGTGGCAGCTGCCAGAGGAAGTTCCACCCTGGCTGAAACAGCTGCTCCTCTGCCCCAGCAAGGCCCATGCTCTGTGGCCATTCTTAATGGCAGGCACCTAGCGGGACAGTGGTGTCTGCTTCAGGGACATGAGCACCGAGCGCAGGCGGGACACATCTTTGCACTGCTTGCTGCTCTTGGGGTTGAAGTCACACAGCTGGGCTACCTTCTCCCACTCCGTGCCTGGGGTCTCCTCCTTGGATTCCTTCACAAAGGCCTCTTCGGATGCCCTGAAGGTGGAGAAAGGACAGGCGTTTTCATGGTTGTCTTCTCCTGGGTAACTAATGTTCTGCTCCCATCAGTCTGTGGTGTGCAGCCTACTCTGGGGCATTAGCCAGAAGTCTCACCGGCCCTGCGCCCTATGATTTCAGCCACCTGGAAAAAAACCTAGGCCTAAGTGTGGAAGCCTAAATCATCTAGACTAGGGCTTTTGAACTTACTGTCACCTCCTTCTGAGAGGGTTTTTCACTGGCTCATGCCCAAGCTGCTCTTTCACTCTTGAGCTCAGGGGGTCCTCTTGCCTTAGCTCCCCAGTACTGAGATTACAGGTGTGCACCACTGCACCCGGCTAGCACGTTGCTTATCATTTCATTCCCAGGGTGGGCTTCACCTCCTCAGAAAGGCCTTCCTAGTCTGGGTATTCTGTTTTCTGTCTCTCCCTTCCTACCCCTTCCTTTTTGTTTGTCTTTGTTTACATGGGTCTCACGTAGGCCAGGCTAGGTGCATGGCCAAAACTGACCTTGAACTCCTGACCTTGCTGAGAGCACAGTGTGTGCCGTCACACCGGGCTCACTCAGTATCTTTCCATCATGAGTTCCCGCACTGGGCTTCCCCCTGCCTTTCTGTCCTTCTTTTTCAGTACTAGGAATTGAACCTGGGCCTCAGATATTTTGGGTAAGTCTACCACTAAGCTATGTCTCTACCTCTACCTCAACTGTTTGTAACACCTCCAAGACCTTCACCAAGAGAGAACACTGTCTAACCCCCTAACCAACTATGTAATGGCTGTAGGATTGCCTCCAAGCATATCTGACTACAGAAACCTGAGCTCGAAAGTTCTGTGTGGATGGAGTCACAGCCTGGGGAAGGCTCTATTGGAAACTTTGCTACAGTTGGAATCATGCTAGAATAAAAACTGGGGTGATCTCTGCTTCAGGAGTCTCTGCTTGTTTAGATGGTGCCGGGTGTTGAATTTCTGTCTGTAGGTATGACAGGCAAGAACTCTACCACACTTCAGAATTTCTGGTTGATAGTTTTGAAAGTCACTGACTTAGAGTGCTCAGCTGTAATTGTAACACACACCAGGGTTCAGTGACCATAGTGGAAAGGGGACAGAAAGATCTTATAGAGCCAGCGGTCAAGAGGGATGGAGAGCAAGTGTCTTCTGTCATGACAGGACACTGGCAGGCATGAACTCACAGGAGCTGGTTACCTGTACAAGAGCAAACCAGTCAGCATTCTAGCATGGAGTGGGAAGGGTTCACGAGCCCTCACCCGTAACTGAGGAGCTGTATAGACAGCCTATGGCTTCTGGGGGAGGGAAAGTCAGTTTTGTTTATTGGTGTGGCTCCCCATAGGTCCATACTGAGGAGTTGATGAACAGCACCAATTGGACTCAGTTATTTGGGAGGGGGAAGGAAGGATACAAAGTTGGGGGGCAGTTGGGAAGTGGGCCTGGATGTTAGCAGAGCTCTCCAGGTGACCCCACTGTGTTACACCTACTAGAAGAGCTGGCCCAGGCTCAATGACGTGGCCGTCTGTCATGATCTTGTCTTTCTGCAGTGTACTCGGCTAACCTGTGCAGGGAGAAGCATGGCTTCCACTCTTCTGAGCTGTTCTCTGACCTGAGCAGCCATGGTGACGGGTCTATGCTGTGTGTGGCTGGACAGCGGGTGTGATGAAGGATTTATCCTTGGAGCTGCCCATCAGGGTCAAGAGGTTGCCCTCTGTCTTTACTGCTGATCTGTGGGCCATGGCCGGCAGCATGGGCATCCCCATGGAGCTTGTTAGAAACAGGCTGAGCTCACCTCAGTCCTGCAGAACCAGAATCTGCTTTGCTCAAGCTCCCTTGGAAATGCGTGGGCAGGTAGAAGGCTGAGAAGTCTTGATTCCAATTCTGTCTCCTTCGTAGCCTCCTTGGGTCCTCTGGACCATTTCCTTGGGTCCATGAGGAGCACTGAACCCAGCAGTGTTCTACAGCACCCACACCTGCCAGGTATCCCTTTCCCTGTTAGAAGCCTCCATGGCTCGCCACTGCCTTGAGGTTAAATCCACGTTCCTTAGCCTGGCACAACAGAGAGTCCTGCCGGGACCTCCTAGCCTCAGTGTCCATCCATCTCCACAAGCCCCACCCCTCAGTCTTCTCCAGGCCTCTGTCCCAGCTGCTTCTCCCATCTAGAGTGCCCTTCTCAACCCTTACTACCCAGCAGTTCATCTTTAAATCTTTTTTTTGTTTTGTTTTGTTTTGTTTTGTTTTGTTTTTCGAGACAGGGTTTCTCTGTGGTTTTGGAGCCTGTCCTGGAACTAGCTCTGTAGACCAGGCTGGTCTCGAACTCACAGAGATCCTCCTGCCTCTGCCTCCCGAGTGCTGGGATTAAAGGCGTGCGCCACCACCGCCCAGCTTCATCTTTAAATCTTAAGGTGCAGCCAAGAGTCATGAGCCTGAAGCACTGGGTCCCCAGCAGAGAGGGCAGCTTCCAGAGCTCGTAATATAAATGTGTTCCCATCCATGAGCAACTCGCAGAGTGAGGGCTATGTGTCTCTTCTCTGTGTTTGACCAGTGACTGGCATGGGATTAGTTCCAGCAGGTAAGGGCCAGATGGGCGAAGGAGGGGGTGGGCAGAAGGAAAGGAAGGCTGCTACCTGCTGTGCCCATGCTGTGTAAGGGAGGAACAGTGCAGATGGCAGCAGAGGCTGCAGTGGCGTGTGGTTCAGCAGGCCTGGCTCCAGCAGGAACAGTAAGGACATGTGTGAAATGAGTAAACAACACTGCTGTCCAGAGCGCACTACCTACGCCTGGGGCTGCTATGAGAGAAAACCCGCTTGCCATTCCAAATCCAGAGCAGTACAGTGCCAGCCAGATTCCAAACTCAGATACACAGGAGAGGGGCTGCTGTGGAGTGGGCCGGGCATCACGGTCCAAGTCAGTGCGCTCGGGTGGGGGCAGGGTAGACACAATGACATCCCTTAATGTTTATGCCTTCAGCACTCTATGTTTGGTGTTTGTCCAATAAAACTCCCCTTCTCACCTACCCATCCACAAGAAGCATCTCAGAGAAGAGCTAGGCTGCTGTGACCCCTGCCCTCCCATGTGACGCTAGGTAGTGCACGCCCTCCTCCGCCCCCACTTGGGAACTCTAATGGGCAAAGCTGCCTCCAGTTTGCTGGAGGGACAGAAATGGCAGGGTGAAAGGCAAGGGCTGCACTGGCCCTGGAGTTCGCCTGCTGCTCTGGTCATTGCTCTGAGCCCAGCCACATGCATTTATACCACACAGACAAGAGACTCTGAAAAACCGCTGGGCTGCCCTCCACAGCTGCCTGCAGAGAGCAGAGACACGTACACATAGCCAATGACATCAGCATCTGGCTGCTGGTAGAACGCTTTGTCAGCGATCCTTGAGGAGAAAGTTAGGAGAAGGAGTTAGGTGGGGAAGACAGACAGCAAGACAGGCAGGCACAGGGTTAAAGAGAAAGAGAAACATGTGTTAGTACCTCCATAGGAGACATGTTAGGAAGTACAATTTAAAAGCTAACAATTACCCATAAGAGTGGGGAGTGCTGTACCTTTGATGGCTTCCTACTGCTCAATGAGGTCTCTTCCCAAGACCCTTCCAATGCCATTCCCATAAGCCACCTACTTCCTAAAACCATTCCCTCTATACCTTGACTCCCTGTAGACCAACAACACACTATATGCTCCCAGCTCTAGAATGTTCTTCCTTATATTAATCCTTTTCCTGATGAACCATCGTCATCCATCAAAGACAAGTCTCTAGACCAGTGGTTCTTAACCTTCCTAATGCAGAGACCCTTTAACACTCATGCTGTGCTAACCCTCAACCATAAAGTTATTTTGTTGCTACTTCACAACTGTAATTTTGCTACTGTTATGAATCATAATGAAAATATCTGATATGTGAGATATGGATAAGCGACCCTGAGGGGGGCGTTGTGGCCCACGGGTTGAGAAACACTGGTCTAGACACTGGTTCTTCTCTGGCATGCTAATTGTTTTTTTGCTTCTATGATCTTCACGCATAGAGTCCCAATAGATCCAAGTTTGGCTGCGCACGTGTGATTCACTCCTCTGAACTCCTAGAGAACACAGAAGGGTCCTCATCTGACACCCAGTGTCCAACTTGGCACGCAGCATTTTGGTTATATCTCCCTCCCAGGAAGATCTTGTATCTTGAAGGGCACAGCATCCAAAGCAGGAGAGCATCCATGTCCACAAACATGTTCTCTGGTTTACACCCACGCCCCTATCTGGCCTGTGCTTTACAGGATCAGCTGCTCACCCTGCAGTCCACTGGCCCCCTTGTGCAGCCCAGTGAATGAGACTTCCACCCTGGCTGGGTCCCATTGGAGTGCCCCCCTCCTGTCTACAGTCAGGGGCCTGGCCTGGGCACATAGCCCGAGCCAACTCTGGCAGGAGCTGCTAGATGCTTGCTGTTTTCACAGAGCTTGCCAGCCCAGTAGAGCAGAAAACTGAAGCTGCTGCTCCCATACACAGTGTACGTCCAACAGGAAGCCCAGAGCAGAAGGAAGCTCAGCTGAGCAGCAGGGAGACTGCTGACTGACTTCGTTTGTGCCCCAATGCCACTGTCCTGGCCTTTTCGTTTATACAGGCCACTAATGCTCATCCCTTAGCCACACTGGGATGAAGTACTGTCATTTCTATAAGAAGTAAAATCAAATACTCAGGCTGGCTCTTCACTCCCTACCAGGCCTGTGCCTCTTTGAGTTACCTACAGAGGGCTCAGGGTCCTGGAGAGTCTAGTCACACTCTATTGTGGCACCCGTTCTGCCGCCTGTCAGTCACAGAGAGGACTCAGGAGTGGGCGTGCTGAGGAACCCCAGGCTTCCAGCAGCTCTTTCCTCCATGTCTTTACTACATCACCCATCTCAAGACAGCCCCCAACACCACCATGTCCTTCATTGCCTCCATGGTGCCTTCATTGTCTCCTCAGACCCCTCAGGTGCTCATGGCTCACCTCATCTCACAGCCACCCCTCGTGCTGCCATGACTGCCCTCAGTCTCCTCAGCTCCCCTCGGGTCCCCAGGGTCACTCACCTGTTGTTGATCTTGTTCTTCTCAACCTGCTCACTTTGGCGCTGGTTCCACTCCTCTAGGTCCTTCTTGGCCTTCTCCCGCCACTCCTGTTCAGTCACCTTAGAGGCAGCGTCTGTGAGCCCAGCGGAAGAATGAGCACAACTTTTCTGTGGGGAACAGCCACCCTGGATGCCCCACCCTTGGCCCCCAGGCAGCAGCCCCAGCACCCACCCTCAGCCAAGTGGGCCTGTACAGACTCCACAGCTGCCTCACCTTGTCCCACCCACCCGGCCCCAGCCATCCCTGCTGGAATCAGCTCTCCCAGCTATGCCCTCACCCAGCTCCTGCAGCCTCTTCTTCTGTTCCTCTCTCCACTTTCGGATGCTCTCAGGCTCCTGAGTCAACCTGTCCGCCTGGGCAATTGCAGCATAGCCATCGGCAGGCCCATTAGCCTCCTACAACATAAGCACAGTGTTCCCGGCCCATCACGCCTGCCCTGCTGTTTGCTCCTCTACTGCAACCAAGATAGCCCTCCCCCATCAGGCCAGCCAGCCCATTTCCACCACCCAGTGACTTTACTCTCTGTGTTCCCTCTGCCATCAGCTCTGCTCTCCTGTGGCCCCAGGCAGGGCACTCAACCTCTCTGTGCCTGCTCATTGTCTCAAGCCCAGCCAACTCTTTTATACTCCCTTTTGTTCATCAGAAAACAAGATAAGTGATAGCACCCACTCCCATAGAGTTGATACATGAAGTGAATTTTAAGCCAGGCAGTGGTGGTGCACACCTTTAATCCCAGCACTCAGCAAGCAGATCTCTGTGAGTTTGAGGCCAGCCTGGTCTACAAGAGCTAGTGCCAGGACAGGCTCCAAAAGCTACAGAGAAACTCTGTCTTGAAAAAAACAAAAAACAAACAAAAAAATGAGTTTTAAAACTAAATTTGGGGTTGAAGAGATGACTCCATCATTAAGGAGGCTTTTTCCTTTTGCAGAAGACCTGGGTTCAGTTCCAAGCACCCACATGGTGGCTCACACCTGTCTGTAACTCCAGTTCTAAGGGATCAGTCGCCCTCTTCTGGCCTCTATAGGCATTTGCATGCTGGTGGTACACATACATACATACAAGCAAAACACACATAAAATAAATTTTTTTTTTAAAAAAAAAAGCTGTCACTTGGGAGGCAGAGGCAAATGGATCTCTGTGAGTTCGAGGCCAGCCTGGTCTACAAGAGCTAGTTCCAGGACAGGTTCCAAAGCTACAAAGCAACCCTGTCTCAAAAACAAGGACAGGTTCCAAAGCTACAAAGAAACCCTGTCTCAAAAACAAACAAACAAAAAAGCTGTAGACGTCATTTGTCTTGCACACAATGAGTCCCTTGTGCTACCATTATTAAAATCTGTTACTGTTGTATTACATGGTAAAACTTATTTATACAGCCCACTGATGTGTTCATCTGTCATCAGAGTGTCACCTTTGTAACAGCAGGGACCTTGTCTGTTATGTTCTATCACTTTGTGTGCAGAGCCGTCCACAGTGCCTGGCACACAGGAGACTACAGACATTTGCTGAGTGAGCATGCAGCCCAGAGACAGGCAGAACCACCATACTAAAACTTTGCCATGGCTGCAGGGGTGGGAACAGCTGGGGAGTTGGCTAAGCACTTAAGTGTCGTGGGATCTTTGGTCACTGGGTAAAGGTGTATTTGTTGTGATTGGTGTGATAAAAAGCTGAATGGCCAATAGTATGGGCAGGATTTCCAGGGAGAGAAAGGAAGAGGAGGAATTGAGGCATGCAGGAAAAGCCAGGAGACACAGAGAGGAAAGAGGAGGTGCAAGATGGAAGAGAGGTAACACCACGTGACAGAACATAGATTAATATAAAAGTTGTAAGAGCTAGTTAGGAACAAGCCTAAGCTATAGACCGAGCTTTCATAATTAATAAGAAGCTTCTGTGTCATTATTTGGGAGTTGGTTGGCAGGACAGAAAAAGACTTGTTACAGTTAAGAGCATGACTGCTTTTTCAGGGGACCCAGATGTGGTTCCCAGCACCCACATGGCAGCTCACAACCATCTGTCACTCCAGCTCCAGAGGGTCTGACATAGACATAGAGCCTGTAGGCTCCAGGCATAGACATACATGCAGGCTTTGGAAGTTTGAATGAGAACAGTCTCTACATTATATATTTAAATGCTTGGTCCCCAATTGGTAAAACTGTTTAGGAAGGGTTAGAAGGTGTAGCTTGTTGGAAGAGCTGTGTCACTGGGGGCTGGCTTGGAGCTTTCAGAGCTCACTCATGGCTAGTTAGCTGTCTCTGTCTCGTGCTAGTGGCTCAAGAAGCCAGCTCTCGGCTACTGCTCCATCACCACGCCTGCCCGCCTGCTGCCGTCCGTGCTCCCCACCATGATGGTAGTGGACTCTGACCCTCTGAAACAGTAATCTCCAAATAAACTTTCTTCTCTAAGCTGCCTTGGCCGTGGTGTCTTATTACAGCAATAGGAAAGTAACTTAAGACACAAGCAAAATACCCATACACATAAAATAATAAAACCTTGCTGTGGCAGACTTGGACTCTAAAGCCATACAATCCCAGTGCTGAAAGCTGGAAGATGTGCGTTTGGCTGAGTGAGCTCCTGGACATATCCAGCCTGTTTTCCTCGCTAAGAATGGGACTCGCAGTAAGACAGCCTCTCAGACTTGGTGCTGGGGTTTGATACAACAGGATTTGTAAGACATTTATTTCTTTGCAGAGACAGGGCCTCATGTCGCCCAGGATGGCCTAGAACTTGTTCTAATGAAGATAATCTTGAACTTGTGATTATCCTGCCTCCACCTCCAGAGTGTAGGAATCAGGTTGTGCCACTGCTCCAGCTTTATTCAGTGTTGGGGATGAAACTCAGAGTGTTGTGCTAGGTAAGCAAGCACTACCAACCGAGCTACACTCAGAACCTTTTGGAAGACAGACAGTGCTTGGGAAGAATGATGGCCCAGAGGGTTGTAGTAGAATCATTCTATTTATTTATTGGTATGTGCGAGAGAGGACCTGAGTGTGGAGGTCTGGGGGCAGGTTAAGGGAGTTGGTCCTCTCCTTCCACTCTGTGAGTTCTGGGATTGAACCCGGGTCCTCAGGCTTGGCAACAAGTGCCTTTGCTGCTTTGACATCTCACCAGCCCATCACTTTCATCTTTCATTCCCATTGTACAGAAGAGAACACCAAGGCCAAGAAGTGGATAGGAGATGTAGTGGGGTTCAGATCTGGTGACAGAGTTGCTAGAGCTTGAGACAGAAGTGTTGGGGGTTGTGTACTTCAGTAGGTCCTGCCACTGTGCCTGGCTGGTGCCCTGCCCTCCACTTTTCCTGTGCGCACTGACCCCCAGGGCTCTGACTGCTATGTGCCCTGCCTCCTTCCTCCACCATAGGCATTTCCACCTCCTCCCAGCATGCTCCAGGCCCTTACATTCCAGGCGTCTCCATCCCAGGTGCCCTGTCACAGTCTTCACCTCTCCTATCTACTCAAAGTTCCCAGTGGGCAGGGCAGGGCCTCCTTACATTACAGCCCCCCATACTCCCCCAGATCCTGGTTCCCTGTCCCCCTTCATGCATTTGCGCAATTGTAGGTATTGCTGTTGTTTAATGTCTTCTCCCCCCCCCCCACAGGACAGTATCTGGGAGCCCTCTGTCTCACCACTAATCCAACCATACAATAGGTGCTCAGTGAGCTGTGGCTAAATGAACCAAGACCCCAGAGCTGACAGTATCGGCTGTGGGGAGGAGCTTGGTAAGCACTCTGTGAAGCAGCAGGGCTCCATGGCAGGTGTCTGAGCAGTGAGGGCAGGGCCAGCCCTGGGCCACATGCCAGGTCCAAACATGCCCAGCCTTGCACCTAGGACACACTTTCCTACACAGAACCACACCTCATCAGGCCCTGTTGAAGCCTGAACCTTGTGTGTGTCCTTGATTTTTTTCCCCTTATCTACCCCATGTCCAGTCTAACTGGAAGCTCTGTTGGTACTCTCCTAAGGCCCCCAATCAGATTACTTCCCATTTTCTTCCCTTTCAACCCCTGATGACTTTGTTCTGGATTCAATCCCCAGATGCAAAGCCTAACTAAAATAATGTCCTGTCCAGTTTTAAAATGTCCCAAAAGCTGAGCATGGTGGTGCACGCCCTTAATCCCAGCACTCAGGAGGACCTCTGAGCTCAAGGCCAGCCTGGTCTACAGAGTGTTCCAGGACAGCCAGAGCCACACAGAGAAACCCTGTCTCAAAAAAAAAAAACAAAAAAACTAGACACAGGGCTGTAGAGATGGCTCAGTGGTTAAGAGCACTGGCTGCTCTTCCAGGGGTCCTGAGTTCAATTCCCATCCCATTTACCATATATATGGTGTCTCACAACCATCCGTAATGCAATCTGGTGCCCTCTTCTGGCCCACAGGCAGAAATGCAGATGAAACACTATACATAATTAATAAATCTTAAACACACACACAACAAACCCAAAGGCTTCCTACTGCAATTTGAATAAAAATCCAAGTGTCCTGCTCTCTCCTGCCCCCTGATTTGGTGGTCAGTGAACTCTTGACACACTGTCCCTCCCCATCCCTAAGTGTCCTAGTCTGGAGCTCTCTTCCCTTAGGTCTAGGACTTCCATCTTCACCACTCTTGCTGTCTAATTCAACCCAGTGCCCTCCCATGACGACCATTGTTTGTTTTGTTTTCTTAGTAATAGAATAAACTCAGATCCACTGAGCTATATCCCAGGCCTGCCCCTCCTGCTTTCTTTTCAAATTACATTTATTGTGTGTGTATGCACACACCATGTAAGTATGGAGGTCAGAGGACAACTTGCAGGAATCAGTTCTCACCTTCCACCATGCAGGTCCCAGGGATCAAACTCAGGTCATCAGGATTGAGAGCAAGCTTCTTATGGGTGAGCTATATTGCTCCTTCCTTCCTCTCTCCCTCCTCCCCTCCCTCCCTTCCTTCCTGTTTTGAGACAGGGTCTTGTTGAGCTACCCAGATTGGCGGTGAATTTTTGATCCTCCTGCCTCAGCCCCCAGGTAGCTGAGTTTACAGGCCTTGCCCTACCCCGAGCTGTGGCCACTTTCCTAAACAATTTCTCCACAGTCAGCCTCTCTTCTGTGTCTGCTCATCGGTCACTGACCCTCAGCTATGAAGTTATTTCCACAACAGTGGCCTCTGTAATTAAATATATGCAGTTTTGTTTCTTGTCATTATTTCCTAAATAGTATCCTCTGACAACTCTTTGCAAAGCAGTTACATTGTATTAGGGATCACACATAATCTAGAGCTAATTTAATGTGCACGGGAGGATGTGGATGGGTTACATGCAAATACCACGCCATTTCCCTCACACCCATTGCTGGGATTGGACCTGGGACCTTGTAAGTGTTCTGCTAAGCCACACCACAGCCTCAATACTTTACCATTTTATTCCAATACGGATTTTTATACTTTCAGGGTTCTGGACCAGTTCCTTTTGGAACCCGGGGACAGCTGTATTTATTGTCTGCAGAGCACTTGTTGCTTCTGAAATGGCTGTTTACATGGATACTTTATGCCCTTCCCCAGCCCTCTAGCCATCTAAGAAAGTATGATCTACCAGGCTGGAGAGATGGCTCAGCTGTTAAAAGCACTGTCTACTTTTCCAGACGACCCAGGTTCAATCCCCAGCACCCACATAGCAGCACATGGCGGCTCACTACTGTCTGTAACTACAGTTCTAGGGAATTTGACACCCTGACACAGACTTGCATACAGGCAGAATACCAATACACATAACTTAGAAATAAATAAATCATGTAAAAAAGAAGTTAGGATTCCTGAGCACTTGTAACTAAACAGATGTCTTTGATCTTTACAGTTACTCTGAGAAGGTTTAATTGCCCTTGTTTTTTAGGTAAGGGAACTCTAGTTCCAAAGTGCCACGGTCACCCTTGGCAAGCAAGTGACAGAGCCAGGTTCAAACTGAGTAACTGGGTGTGAACATCCTTGGCACAAGACAGCTGACAGAAACACTGCTGCTTCTGTTCTGTGGCTCCTATACTGCTACCTCCAGGCTACTCCTCAGCTCACTTAGTGGACAAGTCAGTAATTTATAAGACGCTGTCTTGGTCACAGAGTACTTTTCCCAACAACCCTATGGGGACACCAACTACAAATGAGAAACCAGGCCTTGAAAGGTTATTAATCTAAGGTCAACCAGCTGGGAAAAGCCAGAAAATGAATTGTTGGTTTCCACTGCTGTCTGTGGTCTGGGTGTGAAGCCTGAGCAGCCCTTGGCACATGAGTCTCGGTTCCAAACACCTCCCATACCTTGAGGTAGATCTGGCCTCGTGCCAGGGCCAGGATATGAGATCTGCTCAAGCTGGGACCACTTCCTACACCACACAGGAGGCCGCTGTCGTGCTGTGGCTGAGAGTTACGTGTGACTCCTCTTTAGGCAGTCATATCAGCCCTGGGTCTGTGGCCTCTAAGGGCTTTCCTGACACGTTCCTCTATGCAGCAGACCCACAGGCGCTCTGGATGAGCCCGAGCCAAATGTCGTATTACCTTCTGTTCCCTCAGCCAGGACCACAAGGCCTCCCTAGGCGGCCTTGAAACCCACTTCTTGTGTCACTTCCCTGTTGGGCTCCCAGACTTCAGCTCCTGAAGTTACTGAAGCCATGTAACTAGCACAGCTATTGAATCTCCTTGAGAGAAAAAGGGTATTAAAAGAAGCTGCGTAAGGGGGAATTGGGATTAAGTAGGTAATCCCTGTAAAGCTCTCAGCTGGTTTTAGACACAAAACACTCAAGTTGTTAGATTTTTTTAAAGGCCTCAAAATGTGCCCCATGCTAGCCTTGAACTTATGACCTCCTGTCTCAGCATTACTCTCAAATCCAAGCTCCTGGGCTATTGTGACTTCTTTCCAGGTCTCTGTACTCCATTAGAAATGAGCTTTGGGGACAAACACTCCATTGGCTTTGCCTTCACATCCACCACCGCAGCGCAGGCCTGGCCCACAAAGAATGTGAGTTGAGAAATGAATGAACAAATGGTTGATTATAAAGCTGGGGGAGGGCCCGGGAAAGGCACTGAACATTGTATCAGAGGCCTGGCTTAAAGTGCCTGTTCTGCCACGTACTGGGTGATTACTGTCGAGAAAAATCCCTTCCCTAGGCAACTTTGATTTCCAAACTCTGAAAGGAGAATGACAGCATCCCACTCAAGGAACCTAGTAATGCTTTATACAAAGCAACAGCCATGGAATCACTGCCCACTCGCGTAAGGAAGTATGACTACTGAGGCTTACTGTCACCGTGTGGCTAGGGTCCTCACTACCAGACAGCGTGAGCTCAGCAGCGTTGCTGGCTGGCAGGTCCGAGAAATACTTCACTGGCTTTTCTCCTGGTCACTTTGGATTTATTTTCCTGTCTGTGCCAGTAAGTGTCAGGCCACAACCGAGGCTCAGCCTCCTGGCTAGGAGGTGGGGTCACTTCCAGAAGGTGTAGCAGCCCAGGGCTATAATAGCCATACTAGTGGCTGAAGAAGTACTCTGAACTCCTCCAAAGCTCCATTGAGGAAAGGGCTGGGTATGGCCAGAAGCAGAAAGCAAGAGGCCACAGACAAGCCAGCTGATCTCCACCCAGCCTCCTGCCCCACCCGCCTCCTGAGGGACTTCTTGCAGGCCAAGAGCACGCTAAAGCTCCAGGGATGGCCAGGATGATGAGGCATATCCGCCTTCAGGATTGGGCAGCTCAAGCTAAGCTGGGCTGAGCTGTTGAGTCCTGTCAGTAGCTCACAGAAGAGAAGAGATGCAAGGGAGGGTGGAGAGGAGAGGAGTCCTTCAAGGGTCCTCCATCCCTGTCCCTGTCCCATGGGTCCTGGGTCCGGAGGAGCTGGAATAGGTGCTGGTCACTAACCCTCGAACTGTTTGTGGGATGAGGTTGGTAGCTGTCACCCACAGAGTCTACCAGGAAAGACTGAGGTATAGAGGCTCTTGGATGTGCTGGGTTTGCACAATCCAAGGTCTCCACCCCTAAAAGTGCACGCCAAATGCTGCTGTGATCGTCCTAAAGATAGTTTTCTGGGTCCAGCAACAGAGTGAAGCACAGTGCAGAGTGTACGCCCATGCAGGTAGGCCGGAGCTATGCTGCTAAACTAAGGGAATCGTCTCTTCTGTGACCCTCCCTTGCCCAGGGGAATTCTAGGGCACCATGGGTGTGATGTGATTCACAAATCAGCAAGCCTCCTAAGAGCAGAGAATAAGAATCACTGCTGAGGTCAAGTTGGGGAAAGGATAGAGAGGGAGAGCAAGGAAAGAGGTATCTTGATAGAAGGAGCCATTATGGGGTTAATGAGAAACCTGGCACTAAGGGAAATTCCCAGGATTCCACAAGGATGATCCCAGCTAAGAATCTAAGCAATAGTGGAGAGGGAGCCTTAACTGGCCTTCCCCGTAATCAGATTGAAGACTCCCTTACTTGATGTCATAGAACCCTCATCCAGAAACTGATGGAAGCAGAACCAAAGATCCACAACGAACCACTGGGCTCCTGGAGTACAATCGAAGAGAGAGAGGAGCCATAAGAACAGGGGGTCAAGATAATGATGGGGAACCTGCAGAGTCAACTGACCCAAACTAGTGGGAGCCCACGGACCCTGCCTGAACTGGCAACTGGGGAACCTGCATAGGTCTGAACTAGGCCCCCTGAAGGCAGGTGACAATGGTGG
>NC_022018.1:55502089-55504750 GCF_000317375.1 Microtus ochrogaster
AGGCAGAGGCAGGCGGATCTCTGGGAGTTCGAGACCAGCCTGGTCTACAGAGCTAGTTCCAGGACAGGCTCCAAAAACCACAGAGAAACCCTGTCTCGAAAAACAAAACAAAACAAAAAAAAGAAGTGGATGAGGGTGGGATGGGGGGAGGTGGGGAAGAACAGGAGGAGAAGAGGGAGGAGGAACTGGGATTGGTTTGTAAAAAAAAAAAATTAATTAAAATAACTACGTCTGAGACTGTGCTCTTCAGATCTCCAAATGCACAGTGATGTTGGAGTGAGGGGTGGAGGTGGTAGTTAGGGGTGGCTCAAGACCTGGACAGCAAGATCATCCAAGTGAGGAAAACTTCAGCAGTGGTTGATATGACCCTGTGACTTCATATAAGTCCCTCCAACATCTGTAAATCTCAAACTTCTGTCAATTGAAAAGTACAAATCTGCTGCTCAGTACGCTCTAGATCATCTTGCAGTTCCAAGTGCTGCTCCAGCACAGCCACTTTAGAACAGAGAGACCTTTTGAGGCATTAAAGTCCTCGTGAGTGTTCTTAGAGCCCAGAAGTGGCCCCTCAAGAGCCCTAACAGTACAAGAATAACACTTCCTCCTTAGCTCTGCGGTATGCAACTGGACATGGAGCTGAGGGGTCCTAGGGAGACACTTTTCTAACTCCCTGATGTTGAGTCATTTTCCAGAAATGGGGCTAGGCCAGTTTTCCTGTGTAAGGACCAGCCCATCCCACTTACATAAGAAAGTATTGTTTACTCTCCCAGGATCCAAGAGGCCAACTCCTCCACAGGGTGGGGCTCAGGAGATCAGGAAGCTGCAGGCCCCAATATCCTTGTCTTACCAAAGTTCAGAATGAAGTCTAGACTGGGGTTCTACACTCCTATGTGGGGATCTGGGGGTGCCACTGGTGTCTGCACTCTCCCGGTCTGTTTTTGTTCTGTTCTGTCTTTGTAGTGCTGGGGTTTAACTTGGAGCTTCTCCACTGAGCTCCATCCCCAGACTATCTTTAACAACAACACCCTCTACCCTCATCCACCCCTTCCAGTCCCTGTGGTGCCAATAGAAGCCAGGGCCCCTCACTCTCAGCAGTATCATCGTTCACAACTGGAATGCCTTTTCCAAATATTTGATGCAAACACTTAAAAATGAAAGTGACGTGCCACGATGTTCTGTCATTCATTCCGCAGGACGCTTTAATAAGGGCATGTATGACTGGAAGGGCAGGAAGCTCTGATAGCCCTTCGTACCAGGACCTTTGATTCCCAGTCTGTTTAGGCCCCTGGTTTGGGACATCCAGACTGTTTTAGTTTGTATGTGTTAGGAATCACGCTGCAGAGACTCTGGGTACCCTTTCGGAGAAATTCTGAATGTAGTCTCCCAATGGAAGAGCCCACCTAAAGTACTCAGTCAGGCCAGCCTCCCACCAGAAGCGCCTGCTTGGGCAGAGCTCTAATTTCCTTTGTCCCATGCCACTCCTTCCTGAGGACAACCTGAGCAACTCATCAGCTCCCGCCTTCAGTGGTTCCCTCCCCAACATGACAAGAAAATGGTCAAGGCAGCAGACAGTGAGCACTAAGTGACCTCCAGTGGAGACTAAAGGTGCTGAGCCTGGCACAGTCTCATCTTTGCTTACCTGAAACACATCTCCATTGACTGTCGTCCCCATGTCCTCAGAAGCAGCTGGAAAGAGCAAGGAGACAGAATCATTCACCATCCAGTTGACAAGTACAAGACAGTCCTATGGTGCATACAACCATGGGTATACTGACACTCTCCCCACACACATAATAGATATATAAACAACTGGCTGTTCCCTCTGCACCGGCTGTCATAATTAATATTTACCACAGCCCTGTAATAAAACTTAGTGACCCATTTTACAGATTCTCAAGTGGAGACTCAAAAAGGCTATTGTGATTGCTCAAGATTACCTAGTCAGTGCACAGTTCCTTACCTACGTGACACTGTGGAGCTGGGACCTGGTAAGTAGGCAAGGATACTGCAGGCTTAGGGAGAGGCCACCAGGGATGAGGAAGAGAGGGTCTGTGTCTCTGCACGTCCTGGTGGAGCCTTGAGCAAGCGCTCTGCCTGGGGGAGCAGGACTCACAGCTCCCCCTGGGCAACACTCGGCCTATTTCTCTCTCTCTGTGCCCCTCCCACGGTTTCACTTGGCCTTCACAGTGAGTGACTCCTCCCAATTCCTTTGTCTAACATCCAGTTAGTCACAAATTACCTGTGGCTTCTGCTGCAACAGTGACCCTCAAAATTTCCTTCCCCTCACGCCTATACCAGTCCAGCCTGTGCCCCCATCTCATACCTACACACCTGCTTTGGTTGGTCTGTCCTGCTAGTGGCAAGCACCCGGAAGAGCCCCGTGGCTGTGTTCTTCAAAGCCATGCCCATGCATGGGACCTGGGCCTTTGTACAAGTTATCACTAGATGCTGAATAAACAAAGGACTTCTTTTTTTTCAATGGTGTACAAGTCACCTCCTACAGGGAGCCTCAGTCTGCTTTCTCTACTTCCCCGAGGCACTAAAAGAAGGTCTCATCTCTAGGGTACTGTAGAACACTACGCAGGGTGTCCCACTCTCGTGCAATGACACTGTGCAGGGTGTCCCACTCTCGTGCAATGACACTGTGCAGGGTGTCCCACTCTC
>NC_022018.1:55505270-55509722 GCF_000317375.1 Microtus ochrogaster
CACTCTCATGCAATGACACTACACAGGGTGTCCCACTCTCATGCAATGGTTTGGTATGCCTGGGGGCATAAACTCCTAACCAGGCTCTGAATGCGTATTTTTCCCCAGGTAGGGCTCCTGCATAGAATGGGCGAACAGACACAACTGGCCAAATGACAATTCGATTGCTCTTTGGGGCTCACTGTAATTGGCAAGGCCTCTCTGAACCTGTAATGCCTACTAGCTGTGACCCACAGCAGGCCATATGCAGTCATCACAGAAGGACAATTAGCCCTGTACAAGTTAGACAGGGCTGAGAAAACAGCAGTACTTCTGCCCGAGCCTGAAAGGACATGGGGGGAAGGCAGTCAGTCACCTGTTACTGATATAAATTCTAGCTTTATTACAGAGTCAAGCAGTGATTAGTCCTGATCTACTATGATAGCTCTCCCCTCACCCACTCAGACAGGGTTTCTACTGCACAGGAGGCCTGCTCGCTAACTGAGGGTGAGCCCAAATGGGTATGAGAATCCTCCTCAGCAGGGCTTCTGGGTAGCTTCTCTACCTAGCTTTCCCTTGCCAGGGTCCACTCCTGATACTGTATGCCTATGGGAAGAGCCTTTGGAGAAGTGGCACTACCTCTCTTGGCAAGGCCACATGAGTTTCCTGGTGCCCACCTCAGCCTCCAGAAAGGTGGAGCATAGTCAGCTTCTTTGGGATGGCATACACACCCACTCACAGAATCTCCAGTGTCTATTCCATGGTGTTCTCTGGCTCTTAGACATTTATGATCCTGAGGCTACAGCAGAGCCCAAGAACAAATACAGCAAAGTAAATACAAGTCCCAAGGATATGCCGTTCTGTGTGGGGCCTCCTCAGATGCCTGACCCATTTGGGAATCCAGAACATTCCTGTGAGCTTACTGAGGCCCAGCAGGGGCAACAGATCACACAAAGTTGGCCCATAAGTCAGTCAGGCCAAGAGCCCAGAGAACTGGGTGTGAAAACGTAGACCATCTGGGCCCTACCCAAGGCCGACAAGTGGAAACAAAGTGTCCACGGCTCAAGCCTGCTGCCGGGCATCTGCTCAGAGGAAAGGCTCAGTGGGGCTCTGGGCTCAGTCCTACACCACACAGGACTTTCCCCAGGGCCTCCTAAGAGCCAGCATTAGTGAGCTCAACATGGAGCCAGAAGACCCCATTGTATAAGGGGAGGTGACTCAGAGGTGTGCCTTGGTGGCTGCTGTTGGAGCTAGCTTCTTCCCAGCTCCCAGAAGGCCCTGGCCCTTTCCCTCAGACCACCAGGCTCCTCCCACTCCTGCTACTCAGAGGAGAAGGCTGCCTAGCACTGGCTAGGCTTAAGAGCATTAGGTCCACAGGGGCAGTGGTGACGCACACCTTTAATCCCAGCACTCGGGAGGCAGAGGCAGGCGGATCTCTGTGAGTTCTAGGCCATGGTCTACAAGAGCTAGTTCCAGGACATCCAGGACTGAGAAACCCCTTGCCTCCAAAAACAAAAACAAAAAAGCATCAGGTCCATTCTGCTTGTGCCTGAACACCCTCTGATCTCCACTTCTGTGCTGGGCACCTGCAACACCACATGTAGGAGTCTGGAAGACTCTCAGAGGGCTGTGTCCCTGGCAGCTTCCCCAAGGATTATCACCTACTGCTTGTCTCCCGGTCATCTCATATCTAGGGCCAGTCAGTGACCGGTCCCGATTGTAAGTCCCTGGAAAGACCACAGCTTGTTAACCCCCGGGGCCTTCATGGCTGTACTCAGCCTGAATGCATGCCCTGCATGTCATCTGTCTTTCTCATGACTTTCTAATGACCTGGGGCCTCCGATGACGAGGGAAGAGCATTCTCAAGGAGTAATTGGACAAGTGAGTTCCATGGAGGAACATAAAGGGCCCATGCTGAGGAACTGAGAGCTGCTGCCTCAGACTTGTATGGCTCGGTTAGGCCTCTGCTTCTCCTTGCCACATCCAGTCATCTAGACAGACCTCCACAGTTAGTCTGTGGAGTAATAGTATGGATCCAGGAGGCCTGAAACCAAGCCTACCTCTCACGGCTGTGGAGCCTTAGGCCAGACACTCAAACTCTGGTTTCTTCTTCATTATTATTATTTACTCATTGTGTGTGTGTGTGTGTTTATGTTTGTGGTGCGCACACACATGTCAGGTCTGAGAACACGCGGGAGTGAGTTCTCTCTTATATGTATGTGGGTTCCAGAAATCAAACTCCTGTGTCATCTCCCTGATTCACCATCCCCACTGGGCCGCCCTGATAGCCCCGCAAACCCTAATTCCTTGCATGCTACAGAAGGCTTACTACTTTTCTCATGTCGGAGTTGACTGATTCCACCCCCTCAGCCATACATAGATACGGTTCCTTCATTCTGTGTCCACAGTGGAGATGGCAACACAGCAAAATGTTGAATGAAAAATACATGTCTGTCAGAGAGCCTTGTGTTCACATACATATGTTTATTTGCAGCAGGCCCACTGAACCGCTCTAAAACTACAACCAGAAATAAGAAACAGGGTCTATTAGGAGTAAGGTCCTTTTTTTTTAAAACTAAATATTTATAAGAAATCGCTCCTTAAGGCAGAAGTATTAATGGTAAACACAACATTGCAGGAAACAGGTCCTGAACCCTTAAGTCTGAAGCCATCCACAAAGGTCCTGGGCCACCTTTGTAAATCCACTAACCAGACAGTTATAGACAGGAAGGGTAGGACTCGTGGCCCTTTGTGCTCCTGTCCAGACTTAACAGCCCGACACGGAAGACTGTGTGGTCAGGACAGAAGGAGTCTAATTCCTGATTGCTATTTCCTAGCTGTTTCAATAGTGTACCTTTCGAGGCTCCCAGTGGCCAGTTCTGAAATGGGTTCAGTAACATGTGTGAAATTATTAAATATAATTAACATGTCTCCTCCACTGCTGCAGGACAGCAGGTGGTCGGTCCCCAAGGAAGAGCCGCGACTTCCTGGAGAGTCCCCTGCTTCCCGGCAGAATGAACGTTAAGCCCTGGATCAGGAGGATTGCGTTCGTCCCACACCTGTACCACTTAGCTAGGACACTGGGACAGAGAATGACTCTCAGAACGGAGCAGGGGGAGGATTCCAAAGCCAGAGAGTGGAGGAGCTGGCCTGGGGATAAAATGTCACGACTAAATTCCTGTCCCCAGAGCCAGCGGATCCAGTCTCAGCCCAGACTCCAACTCATTTCCCCAGCTCCTCCCTGCTTTCCTAGGCCCCACCGACACACAACCCCCGGGGTGCCTCTGATCAGCCCAGATAGCCAGGCTCCACACTACTGCAGGAACCCAGGCCGGGTCTGACCGAGCCTGGGCCTCCTGCCCCCGGTGCTGGCCTCAGCCCCCGGTTCCAGGCCGCTGCGCTGACTCACCCCCGCTCGCGAGTCCCGGCTGCGCAGAGGCCACCTGGCTGCCGGCAGGTGCCCCGAAACCGGGGTCATTCTCGATGCCAGCAATCTCGCTCTCCTGCTGGGCCAGAAAGGCGGCCGCCGGGTCCTCCTCGGCGGCCTCGGGGGCCCCGCTCTCCGACGACGAGAAGAAGCCGAAGTCCTCAGCCATCTTCCCCGCGTGGCTGCTGTCACCTCCCGCCCGCGCCCGCGGCCCGCACTTCCCGTCACCCGCCCGGCTCGCCTGTCACTGCGGCGGCAGCGGCGGGGCGGCGGGAGGAGCCGCCGCGGGAATGTGGTGACGTCAGCGTCCGAGGGCGGGGCCGGCGAGGCTCGGTGGTCGCCCCGCCCGCAGGCCCCGGCAGCAGCCTTCCCGCCCCCCACCCCCCTCCGCCTCGCCTGCTCCAGGGCATGATGCTGCGCGGAGGCCACTCCGGGTCCATTCACCAAAAGTTTCTTCTGGAACACGACCGTCCTCTTCCTGCGTGAGAGGAGGGAACTGAGGCTCGGAAAGGCTTGCATGCCAGTCCGTGCAGCGGAGCCTTCACTTGGCCCAGGACTGCGACATCCTGCCGCACCATCTGGCCGCATCCCGTATCTGCGTGACGGTCCCCTGAAATCAGGATGGTTCCTCTTCCTCTGTGTCTGGTGACACTGGTGTTCATGAAGTGGGCCAGTTGTTTTGTCTCTGGATTTGAGCTCTTACATTTGTTTATAGTTATTCAGATTTATAGTGACCCCGAGTTCGTAGCGTAGAATGCCAATTTGTCCCGTTATTGATTAGGTTCACGTTGATTACTCTGTTAAGGTGGAACCTGCTTTCTCCATAGTAAAATTGCTATTTTCCTTGGTAGTTAACATATGTATTGAGACTGTGCAGATTCTATGTCATGCCTCAAAGTCCCACCTCAATGTTTTTTTTTAAATATAGCCATAGGCTGACCTCCAACTCTTATGTAGCTGAGGCTGGTCTCCTGCCTCATCCTCCCAGATGTTGCACACATCATGCCTTTTTTTTTTTTTTTGGTTTTTCGAGACAAGATTTCTTT
>NC_022018.1:55510532-55515812 GCF_000317375.1 Microtus ochrogaster
GTTATAGAAATGTCCCATATAGGGCTGGACATCCAGCAGTCACCTATTCTCAGCACTTTATTTATGAGTCTGCATGTAAGGCTGACTACTGCAGAGAAAAGATTATCTGGCTAAAATTGAGAGCAACACTAATTTATGGTTGTAAACATAAATGTTTAAAAGTCAGTTGGACAACAGTAGCAGATTCCCTCTAGAGCCTGTGACCTCTTGAACCATGAGACTCTTGACCAGTTTATACTACCAGGTATGAATTCTGTCCTGCGGACAGGCCTCAAATCCAACCCAAAAGCGATTGGTTACCCTGATAGCCTTCATGCCACTATTGTACCAGCGAGACTATTTCTCTTCCTTCCTTTGTTCCTTTCTTCTTCGCTGCTTCTTCTTCTTCTTCTTCTTCTTCTTCTTCTTCTTCTTCTTCTTCTTCTTCTTCTTCTTCTTCTTCTTCTTCTTCTTCTTCTTCTTCTTCGACTCAGGGTCTCACTAGGCAGCCCTGACTGGCCTAGAGCCTGGTATGTAGGCCAGACGACCTCAAACTCACAGAAACCCGCCTGCTTCTGCCTCCTGATGCTTTTTTAAAATTACTTTTTAAGTTTTGTGTGTGTAGGTTACCTGCAGAAGCCAGACGTATAAGCTCCAGATACATAGGAGCTGGAGTTACAAGAGGATGGGAACTGTCAGATGTGGGTGCTGAGAGCTGAACTCAGGTCTCCTGCGAGAGCAGCATGTGCTGCCTGATAATGGTGGCTCACACCTTTAATCCCAGCACTTGGGAGGCAAAGGCAGGCAGATCTCTGTGAGTTCCAGGCCAGCCTGGTCTATGAAGTGAGTTCCAGGACAGGGTCCAAAGCTACACAGAGAAACCCTATCTCAAAAAAACAAAACAAAAACCCACAAAACAAACAAACGGAATTATTTATTTGTTCTGTATACAGTGTTCTGCCTGCATGTATTCCTGCATACCAGAAGAGGGCACCAGATCTTATTGTAGAAGGTCATGAGCCACCATGTAATTGCTGGAAATTGAATTTAGGTCCTCTGGAAGAGCAGCCAGTGCACTTAAACTCTGAGCCATCTCTCCAGCATCTACAAAAAAGATTTTAAACAGCAGCGTGGTGGTGACACACGTCTTTAATCCCAGCACTCAGGAGGCAGAGGAAGGTGGATCTTTGTGAGTTTGAAGCCAACCTGGTCTACAGAGTTCCAGAACAGCCAAGGCTACACTGAGAAACACTATCTTGAAAAAAACAAAACAAAACAAAACAAAACTTAAACAGCATTATTTAGCTGGGCAGTAGTGGTGTACGCCTTTAATGCCAGCACTTGCGAGGCAGAGACAGATGGATCTCTGGTCTACAGAGCGAATTCCAGGACAGGCTACAGAGAAACCCTGTCTTGAAAAACCATTGGGAAAAGAACCTTATTTATTTGCATGTGTACACGTTCGTGTGTGTGTGTGTGTGTGTGTGTGTGTGTGTGTGTGTGTGTGTGTGTGTGTTTTCATATGTGTCCTCTGTCTACTCCTTTGAAGCAGGGTCTCTCACTGAACTGAGGTTCCCATCAACAGTGATTTTTGGTTGTCACCGCGCAACTCTCCAGCTCTCTCTTGATCACTTTTGGTTGTCACCGCACAAGTTTTCACTGCTCTCTTGATTCCTTTCTGCCACTGTGATAATATACTCAGAAAACTACTACCGTCGTGGTTTCAATCATGACTCCATTGCTTTTGAGCCTCTGCCCATGAGAAAGAAAATCACCATCATGGCAGAGAGTGTGTGGCAAAGGTCACTTCATGGTGGGCAGGGGGCAGAGGGACAGAGAGGAGCATTGTGGTCAGGACAAGACACCCATTCGCATTACTTACCTTTTCTGTCCAGACCAATCTGGTGCTCACCGTGAGGTCCCGTGTGATTTGAACTCATGGCTGTCCTGCTTCAGGCTTCTGAGCACTAGGGTTCCCAGTGTGCACCACTCTGCCTGACTTCTTGGTTGATTTTTATGTGTTGGGCCATCTTTGAATTCCAGGAGCAGCCCCCACCTGTTTCTGGTGTATAATCCTTTTGTTGTTCTGCTAAACTTGGTTAAATGGAGTTTTTGTGGAGGATTTTTTTGTGTTGATTTTATTTATTATTTTTGTGTTTTGAGACGAGATCTCACTACATAGTCTTAGTTGGTCTAGAACTTATTATATAAACCAAGCTGGCCTTGAACTCATACAGATCTGCCTTCCTGAGTGCCAGGATTAAAGGCATATGCCACTATGCCCAGTTCACATTGATTTTAATAAGGGATATTGGTCTAGGGTTTTATTTTCTAATTTAAAATGATTTTATTTCCTATTGAATTCACTATTTGATTGAAACAAGGCCTTACGAGGTAGCTCTGACTGGCCTTAAATTCACAGGGATCTGCCTGCCTCTGCTTCCCAAGTGCTGGAGTTAAAGATGTGTAACACCATGCTGGGCTCAAGAGTTTTATTATTTTGTTGTTATGTATTTGGTTACTGAACACATGAGTGAATTAAGCAGGGAACTTTCTCTACTCTTCAATATCTTCAGATGTTTGAGGCAAAGGCGGGGGGGTGCAGTTCAGTGTTGGTGGGTAGTTTGAATGTAATTGTCACCTCCCCACACACACACAGTAAGCTCATAGGGAGTGGCACTATTGGGAGGTATGGCCTTATTAAAGTAGGTGTGCCCTTGTTAGAGGAAGTATATCACTATGGGGGCGTGTAATTTCCAGCAATTACATGATGACTCACAACCATCTATAATGAGATCTGGTGCCCTCTTCTGGTATGCAGGCATACATGCAAGCAGAACACTTTGAGGTCTCCTATGCTCAAGTTACACCTAGTTCAGATCACTTCCTGTTGCCTGTGGGATCAAGATGTAGTTTCCTTCTCCACTTCCAGCTCCTTCTCCAGCACCGTGTCTGCCTGCACACCACCATATCACACCACGATGATTATGTACTAAATTCTGAAACTGTTAGCCACCCAATTAAAAGTTTTCCTTTATAAGGGTTGCTGTTACTCTTCACAGTAATAGAAACCCTAAGAGAGAGTTTGACACTTGCATGGTTTGTCCAAGGCCCTGAATTTAGTTCACAGTATCACCAAAATAAGAACCAGTAGGCATCTAAGTGAGATGGCTGAGCCTAAAGTGCCAGCTACCCAAAAGTCTAAGTAGGAGGATTGTTTGATTGTGGGAGGTCCAAACCAGCTAACATATCAAGATTCTGTCATCCCCACCAAAAGAAAAGATTTATTTATTTATTTATTTATTTATTTACTTACTTACTTACTTACTTATTTTTAGTTTCTCAAGACATGGCTTTTCTCTGTAGTCTTGCTGTCCTGGAACTTGCTCTATAGACCAGATAAGCCTTTAACTCAGAGATCCACCTGCCTCTGCCTCCCAAGTGCTGGGATTAAAGGCGTGCGCCACCATCGCCCGGCTCAGACAAGCCTTTAACTCACAGAGATCCACCTGTCTCTGCCTCCCAAGTGCTAGCATTAAAGGCGTACACCACCACTCCCCTGCTTCTCCTCCCCCCCCCAAAAAAAAGATTTTAAATCTTTTTTAAATTAAATTTTAAAAGATTTCATCTTTTCTCTCAAAAGATATATACAAATGAGGCTGGCATAGAAGTATGTAGCTATAATTGTACCAGGAACAAAGGTAGTGTGGGAACAAACTGAAGACCAGCCTGGACCACATGGTGTGACCTTGTCTTAAAATCAAAACAAGGAAAATGTGCAAATGGCCAGCAGTCACATGAAGAGAAACCCGGCATCATTAGTCATTACAGAAAATGCAAATCAAAACCCTAATTAGATCCCACTTCACACTCTTCCGATAGCACATATTTTGTTTTTTAAGGGAAAAGTGTTAACAAGGACACCAAAAGCTTGGATCCACTACAGGCTGTAGAATGTAAAAATGTAGCTGATGTCTCTTCAAAACGTTAAAAATAGAATTACCAGATGACCCAGCAACTTCAGTCCTGGGCAAATCTGCACAAGAATCGAAACAACTATTCCAAACAAAGTTAAATCCAAATATCCGCAGCAGGGCTATTAATGATAGGCAAGAGTGAGCCAGGCATGGTGGCATGCACCCGTGAGCCAGGCATGGTGGCATGCACCCGTGCAGCCTGCATGCCGAGGTCTGAGTTTAAAGGATCAGGAGTTTGAAGATAGACTGGTTTATCACAATAAAGACCCCTGTGTCAGAGAAGAAGAAAACAAAACACAACAAAGTAATTCAAATATGAAAATCAGTTAAGATTCCATTAACTGATTAACGGGTTGAAAACGGTGACCCCACCATACAGTACAATACTGTTCAGTTGTAAAAGCTATGACATATGCATCAATATAGTTGAACTTTGAAAACATTTTGTTAAGTAAAAGAAGCAAAGCACAAAGCCAGCATATTGCATTATTCCACTTATATCAAGTATCCAGGATAGGCAGATTCACAGAGACAGAGTGTCAGTTAATGTTTCCTGATGATTAAGGAAGCAGGAGATGGTGAGTAACTTGTGAAAAAAGGCTTACATTTGGGATGACCAAACAGTAGGACTTTCCCCCCCTTCAAGACAGGGTTTCTCTGTAGCTTTGGGACCTGACTAGCTCTTGTAGACCAGGCTGGCCTTGAACTCACTGAGATCCACCAACCTCTCCCTCCCAAGTGCTGGGATTAAAGGTGTGCACCACCACCACCCGGCTGGCTTTCTTATACAGCTCAGGGCTAACCACAGTACTCTGGGCCCTCCTTATCAATTAACTACAGAGACAGTTTCCACTGGCCATACCCACAGGCCAATCTGATCTGGGCTGTCCCTGAGAGCTGAGACTCCCTTTTCGAGCAACTGGAGGTTGTGTCAAATTGACAATGGAAACTAAGTAGGTCAGTAGAGACAGCTGGATATCAGTTTGCCGAGTGTCACTGAATAGTAGGGCATAAAATAGGCAAAATGGCCAGGAACCTGAGGCTGTCCTCTCACCTTGGTCTCCTGAGCACCTCACACAGAACAGTGCCTGGGGGCTGTGACAGAGCAACAGACACCATCAAGGTGTCAGCAAAGTTGGAGACTATTCTCGCAGCCCAAACCTAGAGAATGGCTGTGGAGTACAGAGAGCAAATAAGGCAGCGTCAAGTGTGTACTCCCCATCGCACTGCGCCCAACCTTGCTCATTTGACACAAACAACTCGTGGGCCCAGGTCTTTCTAAGAACTTCCTGGTGCTTTATTGATATTCCCTTTATTATTATTA
>NC_022018.1:55516412-55523206 GCF_000317375.1 Microtus ochrogaster
GGATCCCAGGACCAGTCTGCGTTCATTAGGAAGTCACCACTGTCACGGTCCCTCTGTTGCCATGGATGCTGGTTCAGGACTATGGATCCCAGGACCAGTCTGCGTTCATTAGGAACAGTCACCACCGTCACGGTCCCTCTGTTTGCCGTGGATACTGGTTCAGGACTATGTTTTCCTGCTCACTTCTACAAAAAGATTTCATTACATAGATGGCAACGTTAACATCTATTTCATGGGTTAGAAAAGCTTCTAAAAGATACTGATGCACTAAGGGAATGTGGAGAAAAGGCAGGCACAGCTGCAAAGTTCTCCAAAGTATTATGGTCTGGTAAGAAATGCATGACACCCAATCATGTTGGTATCATAAATGAAAATGTTCTACAAAAGTCTATGTCTGTAAATATAAAGGAGCTACAGGTATTCTTGGGGATCCCTTGGACAGAGGATTTTTATGCCCTACCTTGTCCGAGTCCCCATTCTCCATATAACTTGATAAAGACTCTCCTGCGGGGTTGAGACAACAGGCTCAAGGGCTTTCCTTTCTTGTAGAGCAGGCTGAACAGCTGATGCCCATCACTCCTGTTCCCATTACGTTAGAAGTCACCTGAAGCTTAGAGCCGGCAGCTATAGTAGAAACAACCTGAGCAAATGGTTCCAGTAGATTTTGGTCTCAGGCATGGATAGAGCAAACGCTAGAACAGCAAATTCCTGCCTGTAAGTGAAGGATTGCAAAGGTGGATCCATCATCTGCCCTACCTCGGTCACCATAGAAACAGCTTCTGCAACTGAGGTGTTATAATGAAGGCCTTTTGACAATGCCTCTCCCTGGTGTGGTACAGAGCCAACCCCTGCAAAGGTGGCATGTGTAGTGTCAGCAGCATGGTATGGTATCTGCCCGCCCACTCACCAATGCCATTTCAGATGCCTTCTGATTTAAGCATTGTCACAGACTTGCATGACAGGTATAATATCAGTGTACTTATAGGCGAAGGTGAGCAAACCGAGGCTTAGAGGAATTGGCTACCTGGCTGTAGTCACACTGTCAAGCAATGATGACATCTGTGTGTGGGTATGGGTGGGGTTAAGATAGAGTATCTCCACATTGCCCTGTTTGTCCTGGAACTCATCGTGTAGACCAGGCTGGCTTCAGACTCACAGAGATCCTCCCGCCTCTGCCTCCAGAGTCCTGGGATTAAAGGTGTGTGCCACCACACCTGACTGACATCAATATTTGTACTCAGATCTTCTTGAAGATCATGAGATAGATTTTGTGACTTCCATAAAGCAGAACTCAGCCTCCAAGCCTTATTTGTTCTATCAATCCTAATAGCCTTCTCAGAAGTCTAAGGATCTTCAACATACAGCCAATTAAAACTATTGCTTGTACTTTTTTATTTTTTATTTTTTGGTTTTTCGAGACAGGGTTTCTCTGTGGCTTTGGAGCCTGTCCTGGAACTAGCTCTGTAGACCAGGCTGGTCTCGAACTCACAGAGATCCGCCTGTCTCTGCCTCCCGAGTGCTGGGATTAAAGGCGTGCGCCACCATCGCCCGGCAAACTATTGCTGACATGGTGTTTTAGTTAGGGTTTCTAGTTCTGTGAAGAGATACTATGACCATGGCACCTCTTACAAAGAAAAACATTTAATTGGGGCTGTCTTACAGTTCAGAGGTTTAGTCCATTATCACCATGGAGTGCAGGCAGACTCAATGCTGGAGAAGGAGCTGAGCGGTCTACATCTTGGTCTGCAGGTAGCAGGGAAAAGATCGACTTGCGCTCCTGAGACCTCAAAGCCCACACCCATGGTGTCACACTTCCTCCAGCCACACCTCCTAATGGTGCCATCCTCCTTGAATCTATGTGGAGCACAGTTATTCACAACAACACACGTTTCACCATGTGTTGTATTCAACAGTCAAAGTGCTGTGTTCTCACCTAATACAAAATATCATATGTTCTAGCTACTCAAAAAATGAGGACTTGGCCAGGCGGTGGTGGCGCACGCCTTTAATCCCAGCACTCAGGAGGCAGAGGCAGGCGGATCTTTGTGAGTTTGAGACCAGCCTGGTCTACAGAGCTAGTTCCAGGACAGGCTCCAAAACCACAGGGAAACCCTGTCTCGAAAAAAAAAAATAAGGCCTTACCTTAGGATTTCCATGTCTATATGGGACAGAATTTGTTCTTCATCAGGAACCAAATAGTAAGATTGGAGAGGTGGGCTCAGCATTTAAGAACATGTGTTATTGTGCCAGGCATGGTGGTGAACACCTTTAATCCCAGCACTTGGGAGCCAGAGGCAGATGGCTGGCTCTCAGTAATTTCAAGGCCAGCCTGGTCTACAAAGTAAGTTCCCGGACTGCCCCACAGAGAAACCCTGTCTTGATAAACAAAATAAAAATAAAAATAAAAAAGAACATGCATTGCTCTTGCAGAGGATCTAGCTTCAATTCTCAGCACCCATGTGGTGACTCGTACCTGCCCATCACTCCAGAGAATCCGATGCCCTCTTCTGATCTCCCAAGCACCAGGCAGGAATATGCTGCGCATGCGTTCATGCAGGCAAAACACCCACACAGATAAAATAAAAAGTAAAAAAAATCGATAGCACAAGATTAAGACATAAACATTAAAATGGGAGGCTGCAGAGATGGCTCAGCAGTTAAGAGTACTGGCTGGTCTTCCAGAGGACCTTGGTTTGATTCCCAGCACCCCAGTATGGGCACATAGCCTTCTGTGATTGAACTACAGCATGTGTGATATCCTCTTCTGGTCTCTGAGGGCACCGGGTATGAAAGTGGTGCGGCACACACATGCAGGCAGAACACCCATACACACAAAACTGACTAACTAAGCAAAGTTGCAAGGCATTGGCAAACCTTGTTACTAGACAAACAAATACAAACGAAATTCACAAGACGTGGTATGGCATAGGCAGGACTGGAAGCAAGGATATAATGACACCTGCGTCTCTCTCTCTCCACCCCACCCCCACAAATAGTTCTAGAGAGTTGATGAAATCCATTTAATTTCCTATTTATCTGTGTGTTTTTAGAGGATAATAGCTATGCACCATTTACTTTTGATGACATCTGTCCTCAAAGCAAACACTAATTATTTCTTGATTTCTTGAATGAGTTCCTAATATCTATAGAATAACATGGTTAACAAATGTATGTTGGTTACGTTCTCATTGCTGTGATAAAATACTATGCCCAAGGCAACGCACAGAAGGAAGAAGTGTATTTGACTTGTGGTTCCTGTGGGACAAGAGTCCATCATGGAAGAGAAGTGTAATCCCAAGCAGCAGGCCAGAGGGCATCAGATCCCCTGAAACCGGAGTTACAGAGTTCATGAGTTGTCTGATGTAGGTGCTGGGAACCAAACACTGGTCCTCTGCAAGAGCAGCAAGGCTCTTAACTACTAAGCCAGCTCTTCAGCCCTTCTACCTTACTTTTTTGGGACAGGCTGACAGGGCTATGTCCCAGATTTGAGACAATTTGGCTAGGCTGGTTGGTCAATGAGTTCCAGGGATCTGCTTGTCTCTGCCTTTCAGTGCTGGTATTACAGGCCAACACTGTGGGGCCTGTACTCTTCCTTCCTTCCTTCCTTCCTTCCTTCCTTCCTTCCTTCCTCCCTCCTTCCCTTCCTTTTTCCTCCCTCCTTCCCTTCCTTTTCCCTCCCTCGATCTCTCCTTTCTTTCTTTCTTTCTTTCTTTCTTTCTTTCTTCCTTTCTTCTTTTTCCTTCTTCTTCCCCCTCCTCCTTTTTCTGGCAAGGTTTCTCTGTGTAGCCCTTAATGTCCTGGAACTCACTCTGTAGATCATACTGGCTGCAAACTCACAGATATAACTGCCTCTGCCTCCCAAGTGCAGGGAATAAGTGCTGGCAAGGCCTCCCCCACATTCTGGCCTTCATCCCTGCTAATCTTTCTTTTCCTTTCAGCTTTAGGTTCTACACATGACAGAAAATATAGGATACTTTGTGAAAATGGCTTCCTTCACTTCTCCCTGCAGACAGCTTAAGTGCATTCTTCTTTACAGCTGAATAAAATTCCATTTTACACATATAAACAGATTTTTTTTGAGACAGTGTTTCTCTGTGTAGCCCTGACTGTTCTGAAACTTGCTCTGTAGACCAGGTTGGCCCAGAACTCAGAGATCCACCTGCCTCTGCCGACCAAGTACTGGGATTAAAAGTGTTAACCACCATGCCCAGCTATATACAGAATTTGCTTTATTCACTCATCTATCCACCAATAGATGAATATTGAAATGAATTGATATTGGTAGATAGATGAATGGCTGATTCATAATTTATTGTGCATCAGTAAAAATGGGAATATGGGCATTTCTTCTTTTTTTCTTTTTTTGGTTTTTCAAGACAGGGTTTCTCTGTAGCTTTGGAGCCTATTCTGGAACTAGCTCTTGTAGACCAGGCTGGCCTTGAACTCACAGAGATCTGTCTGTCTCTGATGGGATTAAAGGTGTGCACCACCACTGCCCAGAGATTATGGGCATTTCTATAGTAAACTAACTTGGCTTCTTGCAGATATATACCAGAACTAGTGTGGCTGGATTATGTAATACTTCTAGTTTTAATTTTGAGTGGAATCTTTCAACGGATTTCCATACTGAATGGATTAATAATTTATGTTCCCATCAGCCGGATTTCACTTCTCCCTAGGGTGATTACTGTTTTAAATTGCATGTGTGGTCCACGTATTTTTTTTATTGGATAGTATATTACTCTAGAAGGCTCTAAAAAAATGGAAGCAGAGGTTGGGTATTGTTCGTTTGGTTGTTGTTGTTTGTTTATTTATTTATGTATATAGTGCTGGCATCAGATCTCATTATAGATGGTTGTGAGCCACCATGTAGTTGCTGGGAATTGAACTCGGGACCTCTGTAAGAACAGTCAGTGCTCTTAACCTCTGAACCATCCTCTTCAGTCCATGGTTATTGTTGTTTTAACACAGGATCTCATTATGTAGCCAGGTTGGCCTTGAATTCGAGATCCTTCTGCCTTAGCCTCTCAAGTGCTGGAGTTGTGAGAGTGTGTCTGTTTGGCCCTGGAAAAGGCACGGGAGGCATAATGGGGCTGTAAATTAATCACATTCAACAAAAAGTAACACGGAGTTCCAGGTAGGTTGCTCCAGGATGTCTGTCATTTGCAAAGGTGTCAAATACACTTAAAGGCAAGTCTCCGGGACCTAGTCCAAGTATCTATCTTTGGTCTGTCAAAGGGATGAAGGGCGAGCGTTCTAGGCCCTGCGGTTGAGGCCAAAGCTCCCACCCGAGGGTCTGGGAGGACTATTAGCCCCGTCACAAGTACTCCTAGCAAGTGGCCCCACAACCTCCCCAGTTTTCCCTGCTAACGCAGCCAGATTTAGAAGAGGATTAAGCATCAAACCTATTTATTTAATCGGAGCAATAGTTTCGTGAGAAATCTTCAAGAATATCCGAAATGGTTGGAAACCGTTTAAGAAGCAGCCAGACTGCGGGACTTTTCGGAGATACTGGAGATACATTGGGACCCTTTGGGCTCTTGACATCTTTTCAGCGATCTCAGATCTTTGCTAGATTCACTACCTCGGCAGTTTCCGGAATCGTTCGGCATAGCCTCGAGAATGTCGCCCTCTGGCGGCAGGATTGGGAAGGGGCATGGGAGCCAGCGCGCGCAGACGCAGTTGAGTACCGGCGGCGGTTCGGACCGGAAGTGGTTGCACCTAAGATCACTTCCGGCGGGTGACGGTGCGGACGGGTCAGGAGCGTAGAGGCGGCGGCAAAATGGCGGCGCCTGAGGAGCAGGATCTAACTCAGGAGCAGACCGAGAAGCTGCTGCAGTTTCAGGTAGCAGCGAGTTCTCGGTGCAGCAAAGGCCGCCGCGGGATGGGGAGTGGGGCCCTAGAGGAGCGCACAATCACCCTCAGGTTGGGGTTGGGCCCATTTTCAGAGCGGCGGGCGGCCCCCTCCCCCCAGACGCCAACTGCCCGGATTTCCCCGGCCCCCGAGCTCTGTCGGTACCCAGCCTTCCAGCCACCGCTGCCAGCCAGGCTCGCCCGCTGTGGGTCAGCTGCCGTAGTTTCCCTTAGCGGCGCGGGTCCGCAGCCCTTGCCAGCCTGGCTCACCCGCCAGACCCTCTCCGCCCATCGAGATCCTAAATCCCCAGCGCAGAGTCGGCGTCGGCTCGCGGGTCTGGACCGCCGACCACCGTCCGGTGCTATTCACAGACGTTTGCCGAGGGTCTCTTGGTTGCTAGATCTTGTGTTGAGGGCTGTGATAGGGAAGGAAGCTCCTACACACAGACCTGGCACCTGCCCTAGAATGTGGGAGGACGCCACATGCGGAAAACACGGCAACATTGAGTCTCATCGATGGCTGCTGACTGGATTTGTTACCTTCGGCTTTCTCCTGAACTGCTGACTATGCTTGAGGAGGGTGGCAACTTGCAGGACTCGGCTTCTAATTAGTGGATGTTATGTTTAAAAAAAAAAAAAAGGCACTAAACCCTTAACCGAGGTGGAGGGTCTGGTCGAAGGAGACCACCGTAGTGGTAACCATGGCACTATTGGCCAGTTGCCTGAGTTCTTAAACAGACTTCAGAATGTCTGTTCCCTCGAGGCTGTTTTGGAGGTAAACTGGAGTGTATGGATGTTACAAGGTATTAAAAGGACTCTGTAAACAGTAAAATGCGCCTGAACAGTTGCTATTAATCAACATTTAACTTCAGGTAGAACTGAAGTTTATAGAACTTGTTTCCTAATAGGATATGTGCCAAAAATTAATTTTCTTTTTTTTT
>NC_022018.1:55523306-55529420 GCF_000317375.1 Microtus ochrogaster
TGAGCCACCATGTGGTTGCTGGGAATTGAACTCAGGACCTTTGGAAGAGCAGGCAATGCTCTTAACCTCTGAGCCATCTCTCCAGCCCCCCAAAATTCATTTTGGGCAGTTTTTTTTTTTAAATGAAAAATCTTAGTGCCAGACGCGGCTAGTTAGAATACTACCCACCTAAATATGATGCTGTGGGACTTTAGCTAACACTTAGCATGTCACCTTGTCTAACACGCAGCATATGGTGTTCGTGCTGTGGCAGTCCCTGTCTCATGGCATGGGTATGGATTGTAAGAAGTAACACCAGGATGTGGCCCAAGACTAATCTCTGCGGACAGGAGGTGGGAACAGGAGAATTCTGAGTTTGAGGCCAGCCATTTCCCAAACAAAAGGAAACAGCATGCCTAGGCCACACAGCTATTAAATGGTGATGTCACAGAAGCACGGGCTTTCTGAGCCTTTCGTGGGCTTTTGAAGTCTCTGCTGTACAGCCTGCATTAGAGTGTGCTGTGGGCTCTAACTGCTGTGATGTTTATCTTGTGTGTGGGTATGGGTGTAAAGCAATGTGTTGGGCGTGTATAAATGGTAAAATACTATCATAGGCATCGTTGACATTTGACTGGAGCTTATAATAGAGAGATTGATGACAGCAGATTAAAGAATGAAGAGCCAGCTTTCACTCCTTTCAGGTTTTTTTAAAAACTCGAGCAGATTACACTTCACACCTCTTAGGGGTAAGCCCCACGTGAAATGGGATGTGAGTTATACAGTATGTGTGTGAATATATGGCAGTGTTTGTGAGATAAAATGCTTAAGGAACTCCTGGTCTTCAGTGGACATGGTCAGAAGAGGGGTGGCTAGCAGGTTAATAATATTGTTGTAAGATTAAGCTTATGTCAAGGTTTATGAAGTTGAATTTATTCAGAAAATGAATTTTGTATTTTGTGTATTTCCATAAGCAAGCCTGGATCAGATTTATCATTTCAAATGCTCTTAACTATTGCTTGACATTTGTACATGTCAGACATAGCCTTAAACCTCGTCAGAGGACTGTAAGGGGTTAACTCCCGCTCTGTTCTTACTGAAGAAAATAGATGTGTGAGGCCAGGTAATTTCCACAAATGATGCCTTGCATATGTTAACATATTCTCATTCATAAGTATCATGTTTGTATCCTATTCTTGCAGCCAAGATACATAGCATGAATAATGGGAGTTCCCAGAAAGCTCTCTGAGCTATGTCTGTGTCTGTCTGTCTATCTGTCTGTGTCTTTGTTATTGGAGTTTAGGGAAGAGTTAACTTATTGATGTTGAAGGAAAGATTTGTTTCCTACTGTGCCATTACCTACTATTAACCGTTATGTTTAATCCACACAGAGCATAGATACAAATGGTGGTGTGTCTGTCGTATCTGGTAGAGACAGATTTGTTGATTACTTGCTCAAGACTGAAGTCATTAGTGGAACGCTGGTGGGTCTAGCTCTCTACTGACAGGGTGAGCTCTTAGCACAGTGCCTTGCAGCATTGAATAGAATTCTAGCAGCTAGTGGGCAGGAGAAAGTTCACAGCTGAGGAAATGGGCTGCTTACGTGGATTTGGGAAAGCGTGGCTGTGTCTGTTGTAATACATAGACTCCAGAATGAAAGGTAAACTAGAGCCAGTTTGGAGACCCAGCAATACTGTGCTCAGTTCTGCAAACAGGGAGAATAACAGCACAGGTTTGGGTTTGCTTCTCTAGCAATATAGCTCGTGTGCTTAGGGTCTCCACAGGCATCAGAGTAGAACAGGTTGGCACTGCTGACAGCTAGTTCTCAGTGTTTGCTCACATTTCACTTATTACAGTTGTGCCAGGCATGGTGGTTCACACCTGTTATCCCAGTGCCAGCACTTGAGAAGTTAAGAGGATTGCTATAGGCTGGGCAGTGGTGGCACACACTTTAGTCCCAGCACTGAGAGGCAGAGGCAAGTGGATCTCTGAGTTGAAGGCCAGCCTGGTCTACAGAGCGAGTTCTAGTACAGTCAGGGATACACAGAGAAACCCTATCTTGAACACCCCCTTCCCTCCCCCAAAAAAAGAGGATTGCTATAGGTTCAGGGCCAGCCTGGGCTACATAGTGAGTTTTAGGTTATCCTACAGGTGAGGTCTTAAAAAGCCTAAATAAATGAATTAGTAAAAATAAAACATTTCAGGAAATCTGAGATTTCTTATGTTTGGTTTTGTGTATGTATGACATATGATCGGATTAGAATTTTCTGTGGCTATTTTATCATATTTCTCAGTCCCTTTGATCTTTTTTAAGTTTTGTATGTATGTATAATTCTTATGGCTCTGGTTTATTTTGGAGGCAGCTGAGTAAATACTGTGGGCATCTGTTTTGAGTTATTTCTATTGGAAAATAATAGGTATATAAACTTAAAGAGCAAATGCAGGTATGTTGAAAATAACTTTTATTGAAGTCAGTGTTCCCAAAATTCCAAATGTGCAGACTTCTCCAGTGCTTTAGTTTACTGCCTCTGGGCTGGTCAGAAGGAAAGGCGGAGATGTACCATTTCCTATAGGAGGAAGTGATCCCTTTCTGTTTGTACAGGAATGTAACATTTCTCCCTTTTTTGTTTAATTAAAGAATTCGTTATGTTTTATTTATTTAAATTGTGTGAGTGTGGAGCTACACATACATGACACACACGTGGAAGTCTAAAGACAGTTTGGGAGAGGCAGTTTGAACCTTTTGCCATCTGGGTTCCAAGGATTGACCCCAGGTCATCAGGCTTGTCAGACAATGCGTTTACTCACGGAGCCATCTCTTTAGTCCTGTTTGTTTCTCAGGGTATCCTATGTAGCCCAGGCTTACCTCAGCTGCCACTTAGGGATAGAGATGACAGGTGTCCACCACACCTGGCTGAAAAAAAAAAAAACTAAGTGTATAACAGGACATAACTCACATTCTCTTTAAGTTATTTAGATCAAAGCCTGGGCTCTGAGCTGTAGAAACAAATTTATAGGTCATTTTTAGGAATTTCCATTTGGAAATTGGGGTTGTGGTGAGTACTTGATAATTTTCATTCGTCCACTTAACAAAAAGTAATAGTGATCTATTTTTGTGATTTCTCCCTACATCTAACCGTGGCCAAGGAAGCTGCTAGTGAGGTTTGCCTAGCCTATACGGTGTATCTCAACCAGATATCTCCAAACACATTCCCTTCCCACCTTGATGCCCTTTCTTAGTGGTGAGAATCCACTAAGCTCAGTTATCACTGATGGCTGTAATAGCGACATAGCTGAGCTTGATTTTGTGCTGGTAGTCATAGGTGAAGTGAGCTTATGAGTGCAAAGGCCACGTCATATCCAGACGACACCACTCTTCAGCTCTTTTTTTTAGATTTATTTATTATGTATACAATATTCTGCCTCAATGTATGCTCGCATGCCAGAGGAGGGCACCAGATCTCAGTACTCATGATTGTGAGCCACCATGGGGTTGCTGGGAATTGAACTCAGCACCTCTTAACCTCTGAACCATCTCTCCAGCCCCCACTCTTCAGCTCTTAACATTCCTTCTGGAAGCTCCTTCTGCAGTGTTCCCTGAGCCCTGTGGGGGAGTTGATATGAATGTCCTATTTAGAGCTGAGCACTCAATAGTCAATTATTCTCGACCCTTTGACAGTTATGGGTCTCTGTATGAACTGTTGCCCATTTCAGAAAGAAGCTTCCCTGGCCAGGGCTGAGAGCTGCACCAATCTATAGATGTAAACAGACATTTAAAGGCAGTTGGACAGCATGCCATTTAGTGCAACGACAGTAGTAGGGTCCCTGCTCGAGCAAGTGATCTGAAGCGGGCTTTGGGCAGATTTGCAGTACCAGGGATGGCCTTCCTCCTGTGGGGTAGGTCTCAGACCCAATTAGGAAGTAGTTGGATACCGTCAAACAGTCGTGCCTCTATTGCATCAGTGGTTATACCTTGCCTGCCTGGCAAGTTAGCATTGTAGCACACAAAGTTCAGCACTGAGTTAAGACCACTCTACTACACACACACACACACACACAAACACACCCCGTGACCTGCTTAGCATCTTCTGCACCAGGGATAGGCAGTAAGGAGGACATTTTCTGACCACAATCCAGTTTCATTTCTCTGTCCTGTAATCAAAGTGTGTTGTGTTTTTGGCAATAGGATCTTGCTATCTAGTTTTGGTGGGCAACAAAAAACAACTGCCTGTAGCTCTAGTTCCTTGGTTGTGAGCAGCCTGATGTGGCTACTGGGAACTGAATTTTGGATCTCTGCAAGAGCAGTGTATATATATGATCTTAATTGTGAAACTATTTCTTCTCCTCCCCCTCCCCCTTTAATTTTATTTTTTTAGTTTGCTTAATAAACTAGTGAGTTTCCATAAGGACTTTGTATACATCCTTAGTTTTGTTTAGCCCTCCTCCACTCCACCCTTACCTCCCCATTTTCTTTTTGGGATAGGTCTCACAATATAGTCCAGATCATCTTTGAACTCATCCTGCCTCTGCCTACAGTGAGCTGGGATTATAGGCGTGCACCACCACATTTAACTTGTTGTATGGACTTCTGTTTTTTTGTTTTGTTTTGTTTTGTTTTTTTAAATATTTATTTATTCATTATGGATACAATATTCTGTGTGTATGCCCGCACACCAGAAGACGGCACCAGACCTCATTACAGATGGTTGTGAGCCACCATGTGGTTGCTGGGAATTGAATTCAGGACCTTTGGAAGAGCAGACAATGCTCTTAACCACTGAGCCATCTCTCCAGCCCTGGTTTGGTTTTTTGAGATGGTTTCTCTGTGTAGTTGTGGCTGTCCTGGAACTCACTTTGTAGACCAATCTGGCCTCAAACTCACAGAGATCCACCTGTCTCTGCCTCCCTGAGTGCTGGGATTAAAGGCGTGCACCACCACCACCTGGCTTGTTTTGTTTTATTTTTGAGTCTGGGTCTCACTATGAGACCCTGTCTGGCACCAAGCTGGCCTTGAACTTGGAGCCATCTGTCTGCCTCTGCCCTCCAAACTTGATTTACTTTTACTTAAAAAAACAAAAACAAACCTACCAAGCAATGTATGGAATATCCTAGACAGTATGCATGTCATCAAATAAAACGTTGGGGATTGTTGTATATCTTTATGTCCCTTTTTCTTTTATATATACAAATACTTAATTTAGAAACGATCTTACCTTACTCTTCACTTCACTGAGTGTGAGAGATAGCCTCGTTTCTGAGGTCTAGTTCTTATCTATTTTTTTTAAAAAAAATGTTCTTTAGATCTTTTTAAATTTTACTTTATGTGGATGAGTGTTTTGCTCACATGCGTGTCTCACTCTTGTATTTTGGAACTGGAGTGATAGATAGTTGTGGATGCTGCAAATCCACACCAGCTCCTTTGCGAGAACAAGTGCTCTTAGTAGATAAGGCACCGCTCCAGCCCAGTTTGTTTTTCTCTCTAATTGTGTGTACATGTAATTGCACACTTTTCTTTTCCTGTGTGTGTGTGGGGGGGTGCATGCGTGTGGAGGTCTGAGATTGATCCTGAAATCATTATCAGTTGCTGTTATACCTAACTCCTTGTTGCAGGGTCTCTCAGTGAAACTCCACAGCTCAATGATAAGGCTGGTCTTGCTATGCTGCTTGCTCTGGGAGTCCTTGTCTATGCTTTCTGGGGCTAGAACTACAAGTGACCTCTCTGTCCACCTGGCATTTATGTAGGTTTCTGAGGATCCAAGCTCCAGTCCTCATTTGCATGACAGTGCTTTAACTGTGGCACTGCCTCCCCAGTTCAAGTATAGTTTTTAAAAATACACCCCTCTTTTTTTATATTTATTTATTTATTATGTATACAATATTCTGTCTGTGTCTATGCCTACAGGCCAGAAGTGGGCACCAGACCCCATTACAGATGGTTGTGAGCCACCATGTGGTTGCTGGGAATTGAATTCAGGACCTTTGGAAGAGCAGGCAATGCTCTTATTTTTTTTTATTAATATTTATTTATATAGTATACAATCTTCTGTCTGTGTGCATGTCTGCAGGCCAGAAGAGGGCACCAGACCTCTTTACAGATGGTTGTGAGCCACCATGTGGTTGCTGGGAATTGAACTCAGG
>NC_022018.1:55530500-55534436 GCF_000317375.1 Microtus ochrogaster
CACACACACACACACACACACCGTCCCAGTGCTGCGTGTGCCACATGACATGGACAATCATGTCTCTATCACACACACACACACACCGTTACCACAAGTAATGCTGCAATGTATCCTTGTGCACACAGCCATAGTCACAGGCACTGGATACAGTAGCACAGTCAGCACAGTGCTAGTCCTGCTGGCACCCCATCCTCCCTCCTCCCTCCCGGGAAGAGACTGCTGGAGTCAGCAAATGAAACGTGAGGAACGTGAGGAACGGTAGGTGTTTAGCACAATGGAGAAATTTGGGAACTTGGAGGGAGGGCTTTCACTTAAGGGAGTTTCTCACTTGGGTAAAAGTCCCTAGACTGTGAAGAGCTTTGTGGCTATTGTATGCTGAGGATTGTGACTTGCCAGAAATGAATTTAGCTGATCGCTACCCAGAAGTCGGTGGAGGCCTTATAGGCAGCCTGAGGTGGGCTGCTCTCAGGAGTTCCCACTGGCCCCAAATTCTAAAATTGCTCAAGTTTCTTATATAAAATGGTAGTGTTGGTATATAATCTAAACACACCTTATATACTCTATAATATAATAATAAATGTTACAGAGATAGTTGTATTGTTTAAGAAATAACGAGCCAGCCGGGCGGTGGTGGCGCACGCCTTTAATCCCAGCACTCGGGAGGCAGAGGCAGGCTGATCTCTGTGAGTTCGAGACCAGCCTGGTCTACAGAGCTAGTTCCAGGACAGGCTCCAAAGCCACAGAGAAACCCTGTCTCGAGAAAAAAAAAAAAAAAAAAAAAAAAAGAAATAACGAGCCAAAAATGTTTACATGTACATGTTTGGTTTTTTTTTTCTTTTTGGGGGGAGGTGCAATGTTGGGGGTCAGCCCAGGGCTTCACATCCTCAGCCCCTCACTGAAGTTGGTATTTTCTTTGTATTGCCAACCAGCTCCCAAGTGAAGACAGACTTATTATCAGTTGTGAATGCTTGGTCTTAGCTTCGTCTTGTCCCACTAGTGCTTATAGCTTAACTTAACCTGTTTCTGTTCATCTATGTTTGGCCTTGGGGCTTTTTACCTCTCATTCTGTGTGTCCTACTTTCCTGCTTCCTCTGTCTGGCTGCTCCTGATATCTCTTTTCTTTCTTTCTTGGAGCCTAAATTTCTTTTCCTGCGATTACTCTCCCTGCCCAGAAGTTCTACCTACACCTTCTCCCTCACTATTGGCTATTCAGCTTTTTATTAGACCAATTAGATGCCTTAGGCAGGCAATGTAAAATGGCAACACATCTTTATTTAGTTAAACAAATATTCTGCAACACCTCACTCCTGTAACAAGGTCTTGCTTTGTAGCCTAGGGTGGCTTCTAGCTGGCAGAATTTCTGCTTCTGCTTCCCAGGCACGGATTGCTGGGATTATAGGCACATGCCATTATATTTGGCTCCTAAATGTTTTGATCTAATTGAACTTGTGGATATAGAATACAGACTATATTAGAATAATTATGTAAATAGTAAAAATCCCATTACAGCAATAGAGTTGGAGATAGTGATAGAGATCTGTGATCTAAAATTTTGGAGAGTTAGAGACAATGATTTGGAGTAAACAACAGTTTATGGAAGGGAATTGACTAATGTTCTGATTACATCTTGAGATTTAAAAGTATAATATGATGTTGCTTGAACATTATTAAATTTACTTTGACCAAGGTTCCAGTTAAACAAATGAGGTAAGTTCTGTTATTGGTTAGTTGACCAGGCTCCATAGATGACTTAGCCAACCATAATTGAGGTTTGACCTGGAGTCTAGCTCTGATCCTGCTCGCTCGTCACTGGCACCGCTTTTCTGGCTCCTATTTATTTGTTTTAAACTGCGGGCAAGTAGGGCTGTTAGAAATAGCTATGTGGCAAGTTGGGTTTTGGTGTTTTGGGTGGTGTTCTTTTCCTTCCAATGCTGAATAGAGAAGCAGGGGCTTAAACATTCCAGGCAAGTGCTCCAACGCTGAGCTACCCTACCCCTGTGTGGCAGTTTAAAGACAGGAAATACAGCAGAGTTCCTGAAGATAGACTTGTAAAGAGAGGAGAAGAGAATAACAAAGAACACCGTGTCTCATTTCCACGTCCACGGGGTAGAGGAAATGTGGGGGAAAGGCTCCGAGGAACGAGTGTCCTTGGACAAGGAAACTTTAGTTAGACCAGGAAGGTGAAGAAAATATTCAGACAAGTCAGGGATAAAAGAGGATGCTGCTACCCTAGAGAGGCTGAGACTGTACCATGCATCAGTACATTTTGTTCTACAACAGAATACTCAAGATGGGTTGTTTATAAGGAACAAAGATTTGTTTCTTACAGTCCTAAGGGTTGAGAAGTCCAAGTTTGTAAGACCTGTACTACCTGGAGCCTGTACATTGTGTCATCCTATGGTATAACATGGTGCCCATGGAGGTCAGAAGAGGGCATTGGATCCTCTGAAAACTGGAGTTACAGGATTGAGAGCTGCCATGTGTTTGTGGGTAATGGAGCTCAGGTTCCCTGCGAGAACAGTGAGGGCTTTTAACTGTTGAGCCGTCCTCCCGCCTCTTAAGCGCATTTTGTATTAGAGGCAAGCATGAACTGTAGGAACTGAAGTAGAGTGTTATTATTATTTAAAGCGATGTGTTTGACTGTCAAGTTGACAAAAGATGGACTTGTGATTCTTACTGTTTATGATCAGTTTGGCTATATTTGGGATCACCTAGAAAACACACCTCCAGCCGGGCGGTGGTGGTGCACACCTTTAATCCTAGCACTCGGGAGGCAGAGGCAGGCGGATCTCTGGGAGTTCGAGACCAGCCTGGTCTACAGAGCTAGTTCCAGGACAGGCACCAAAACCTCAGAGAAACCCTGTCTCGAAAAAAAAAAAAAAAAGAAAGAAAGAAAGAAAGAAAAGAAAACACACCTCCAAAGTTTGTCCTTGAGGCATTTCCAGGGAGGTTTAACTGAGAAGGAAAGGGTCTAGCACGGGTCCCAGGCTGAATGAAAAGAGAGAGAGGAAGCCAGCTGCGCATCAGTTTGTCTCTCCTGACTACCGATGCAATGTGACTTCTTTGCCGTGATGGGCTGTGTCCCCTCAAACCATGAGACACATTAAACTCCCTTGTTTTTTTGTCTGGTGTTTGGTCACAGCAACAAGAAGGTAACACAAAGGTGTAGCTGATACTTGTTGCATGTATAGAATTAAACCCAGTTTTAGGAGTAAAAGTATTCATTATTAAATATTAATGTTTTGGATCAGGAGAGATGGTAAGAACACTGATGCCTTCCAGAAGACCTGGGTTTAATTCCCAGCACCCATAAGGTAGCTCACAGCCATCTGTCTCTAGGGATTTGAGACCTTATAGCCCTTGTGGGCCTTGCATAGACATGGTGCACAGACAGGCATGGAGTCAAAACACCTGTATACTTAAAGGTTAAAAAGTTTTTTTCACTTTAATTTTAAAAGCTTATTTTGAAACACATAGAAGCATATTTTCACAGAAGCAGAGGTTGAAAGTAGGGAAGGCTAGGCTCTGGGGTTACTTTTGATTCTGAGTGGAAGACCCATATTTAGAGGAATTGGGCCAAGATCACTGTGCTTTTGCTTTTCATTTTGGTAAAATACCTCAAATGAAAGGATACTAGAGTAGGAATTAAGCGAAAGATAATTTTGACTTTCCCAAAAATGGTCTGCAGCACTTGCATCCTAAGCAAGTCCAGGCCCCTCTTCCCACACTTACAGTGCCTTTATGCTACATCTTTGCCGTCTCAAACTGCTGAGTTGATCTACACTCTGAGCCCAGAGATGAGTCTCTTTTTGTTGATGTGTTTGTTCCCAGTGAGGAAGCCAAACTTAAAAAAAGATGGCTACAGGGGCTGGAGAGATGGCTCAGCAGTTAAGAGCATTGCCTGCTCTTCCAAAGGTCCTGAGTTCAATTCCC
>NC_022018.1:55535085-55537721 GCF_000317375.1 Microtus ochrogaster
GAGTGCTGGGATTAAAGGCGTGCGCCACCATCGCCCGGCTCATGTAGTATTTTTTTAAAAATTGTTTTTATTTGATCTCATTGGTGTTTTGCCTGCATGTATGTCTGTATGAGGATGTCAGAAGCCCTGGAACTGGACAGACAGGTGTGAGCCACTGTGTGAGTGTTGGGAATTGAACTCGGGTCCTCTAGAATTGAGAGCAGATAGTGCTCTCATTTGCTGAGCCATTTTCCCAGCCCCTTCATTTTTGTTGTTGTTTTTTGTTTGTTTTGTTTTTTGAGATGGGGTTTCTCTGTGTAACAGTCCTTGGATGTCCTGGAACTTGCTTTGTAGACCCAGCTGGCCTTGAACTCATTGAAATCCACCTGTGTCTTCTGCCACTGGGCTCATATATTTAAGAAGCCACTATGAATACATACAATTGTTTCTTGATTGACATTTGGCTTAACATCTAAAGGAGTAACTGGTGATTTCCAATCTGATTCTAAAAAAAAAACAAAAACAAAAACTTAAAGGGATGTTAATGGTGGTTTTTTTGTTGTTGTTTTTGTTGTTGTTGATTTGTTTTTGTTTTTTATTTTTTTGAGGCACAATCTCACTGTATTACTATGGCTGGCCTAGAATTCAAGAGATCTGCCTGCCTCTGTCTTCTGAGTTCTGGGATTAAAGGTGTGTGCCATCATGACTGGCTAATAGTGTTCTTTTTAAAAAAGGTTTTTTAGTCAGGTAGTGGTTTAGTCCCAGCACTCAGGAGGCAGAGGCAGAGCAGTTAAGTGGCTCAGCAGTTAAGAACACTTTTTTGTTGTTATTGTTGTTTTTGTTTTGTTTTGTTTTTGAGACAGGGTTTCTCTGTGTAACAGTGCTAACTGTCCTGGAACTTGTTCTGTAGAACAGACTGGCCTTGAACTCAGAGATCTACCTGTCTCTGCCTTTGCTGAGATTAAAGGCTTTCCCCTCCACCACTCAGCCAAATTTTATTTTCAATTAACATTTAAATTTTTTGAATTAAGAATTGGGAACTTGTTTTCAAACATGAGAATCTAATACTAGGAGACACTGTTGCATAAGAGAACCTGGACATTGGAAGTTGGTTCTAGCTTTCACTGCTATCAAGGACTGTTGACCAGTCAGTGACCTTTGGATACTTGGCTTTCTCATTGCTAAAAATGAGGGCTTTCACTTACACAGTGCTTACTAATCACCTAATGTCCGTGCTTAGTAAATGGCAATTGCTGCTGTTTAATTTAGGAGATGAGAATTAAATGTAGGCAATAGATCTCTTAGGAGCTTTAGTTACAGCTCAGCCTAGTAGCCATCACTTTAAATTACAAGTAAGCAAACCTGCCTTGTCTGGTGGGAAGGAGAAAACCAAGGTTATCTGGTTTTGGTTGTTGTTGTAGTAGTTTGTTTTGTTTGCCAAGTTTTACTCTCGGAATAGCTTAAAATAATCTTTAGCAAGCCAGTTGGAGCATAGAGCACTTAGATGCTGAGTGTGTTATTACCAACACTTGCGATGTGGAAAGCGAAACAGGAAGGCCAGTTGATTTCTCAATCCAATCCAAATAGTTCATTAAGAAACCTGGTTAAATTGTTACACGCTCAGCCTGTTGTGATTTCCTCCTTGAATTATACTCTAAGAGCTAGATCAGCAATCATAAGTATTTGTTTTCCAAGTGATCAGCATCCCTTTAACTTCTGACTAGATAGAAGTTAGCATAGGGTTGGATGGAGGAAAGAAGTTCACACTCTTCTAATGTCCCTCTACACAGTACTTGTGATTGGAATGCAGGAGGGTTCCCAACAATAAATATTACCCATCTCTCTCTAATGCTGTCATCGGTTACACTTTTGTGTAAATTTACTCTATCTGAATGCCTCTCAAATCATTGGGAGGTCACTTGATGGAAGAGTATTGCGTCTGAGAAGTAGGGGAGTAAGACATACTCAGATGGGCCTGCTTGAAGGGGTGTGGCAACAGTTGCTGACATTTGCCTTATGGCAAGAGATAGTGGGAGAAGGAACCATAGTGATAGTTAGCCTTTGTGGGCTGGAGAGGTGGCTCAGCCATTAAATGCTAGGTACACAAACAAAAAATGTAAATTAGCCTTTGTTCCAATTGCACCTGTTCCTTCCAGTGTTGTCTCAAGTCACATGGATGTCAGTGCATCTGAATGTTAGCCAGGTTCACTCTGAGGAGCAGACCAGTTAGGAACTTGCAGATTTTGTTTCTATCGTTCACTGACTCCATATGCAGATCTTTTAACTCATGGTGGCCATTGCATGATGGTATTATTTTTCTCATAGAATTATTCAATATAGTGAAGATAGCCAAATAGTTTCTGACACAGTAGAAACAAAACTATTAAGAATGATGTATAAGAAATGAGGAAGCCTTGCGGTGGTGGCACGTGCCTTTAATTCTAGCACCCTGTTTCAGAAAAGCAACCAAATAAATAAGGTGAGTGACTACTGAGGAAAATACCTAGGTTCGTCCTGCGCACCCCCCCCCCACACACACCTATATATGAGCAGAGAGAAAGAGAGAATGAGAATAGGAAAAAAAGAAATGAAAGCTGTCAGGGTAGTATAAAAGTCATTAATTTTATTTCCTTTTTTTAATTTTTTTTTTTTTTTTT
>NC_022018.1:55538279-55546090 GCF_000317375.1 Microtus ochrogaster
AGTGAGCCTGTGTGAAGTCCTGGATTCAACCCCCCAACACTGCAGGGCTGAGGGTATAGTGAGCCTGTGTGAGGGCCTGGATTCAACCACCCAACACTAAAAAACAAAAATGATAGGTTGGGCTGGAGAAATGGTTCAGTGGTTAAGGGCACTTGCTTCTCTTCTAGAAGACCTGAGATTAGTTCCTAGCTGTTTGTCACTTCCTTCCAGGGGAATCTGACACACTCTTCTGTCCATCACACAAATGGAGTCTACAGACACATGCACATAAACAAAAATAAATCTTTTTAGAAGATTAAATTATAATCTTGTTTTAAATAAATTTACTTTGAAAGGAACTGGAAATCTCTGAAGCTATTAAGTCTAGCATTACTTATTTCTGTTTCACTTCTGTGATGGTTTTCTTGACTGTCATCTTGATGAGCTTTAGAATCACCATGGAACCAGATTTCTGGGCTTGTATGTGAGGGTTTATCTAGATTGGGTTAATTATCATGGGAAGGCCCGCCCTAGAAGTGACCAGCACCATCCTGTGGGCTGGAGTCCTGGCTGGATAAGGAGAAGGACCGGTGAGCAGGAGAGTTCATCTTCCTCTCTGCTTCCTTAGTGCTTGCCATGTGACGAGTAACTGCTCGACACTGTTCTCTCCACGTCCCTGCCATGATGGACTGCACCATCAAACTGTGGGCCACTACATGCATGATAGCCAAGACAGCACATGTGGTATCAAAACCAAGGGGTCTCTTCCGGGAAAACTCTCCTCCCCTCTGGCATTGAAAAATGGGAATAAGGTAACTTTTGACTTGCCCGGGAAACCAGCTTTACCGTGTAAACTGAAATAGTCTTTATGAAGACTTCATATTGGCTTCGGAAATATCCCTCAAGGTTTTAGAATGTGCATATTCCTAAAGGGGAAAAAAAGCAGAAAGCTTGTCAAGGTCAGGGGTTCTCAACCTTCTTAATGCTGCAACACTTTGATAATAGTTCTTCATGTTATGGTGACCCCAACTATAAAATTATTATTATTTTTTAATATTTATTTGTTTATTTATTTATTTATTATGTATACAATATTCTGTCTGCATGTATGCCTACAGTCCAGAAGAGGGCACCAGACCTCATTACAGATGGTTGTGAGCCACCATATGGTTGCTGGGAATTGAACTCAGGCTCTTTGGAAGACGAGGCAATGCTCTTAACCACTGAGCCATCTCTCCAGCCCCCCTATAAAATTATTTTTGTTGCTACTTTATAACTGTAATTTTGCTGCTGTTATGAATTGTAATGTAAATATCTGTGTTTTCTGATGGTCTTAGGCGACCCTTGTGAAAGGATCATTTGACACACCACCCCCCTCCCCAAAGGGGTCCTTGACCCACAGGGTGAGAGCTGATGATCAAAATGTTTGTGATCGGGTCTCACAGTGTAGTTAAAGTTGTCCTAGAATTCACCCAGTGGCCTAGTCTGGCCCTAAATTTGCAATCTTAAACCACTATGCCCACATTTGAGTACTGTTTTGTTTTTTTGGTTTGGGTTGGTTACCCCTCTCCTCAGACAGGTTTCTCTATGTAACCCTGACTGTACTGGAATTCACTCTGTAGACAGTGCTACCTTTGAACTCACAGAGTTCCACCTGTTTCTGCCTCCCCAATGCTGGGATTAAAAGCATGTGCCACCATTGCCAGCTGTGCCACCTGGTTTTTATATTTTGTACGAGGCAGGCACTCTACTGAGCTGAATGCCCAGCCCCAGAATAATTTTAAATGGTGTACATAGGCACATATAATTGTCATACCTACAGCATTTAGATGAAGGGGGGTTGCTTTTTGTTTTTTGTTTGTTTGTTTTGTTTTGTTTCGAGACAGGGTCTAACTATGTAGCCCTAGCTGTCCTGGACAATGGACCAGGCTGGCCTTGAACTCAGAGATCCACCTGCCTCTGCCTCCTGGGTGCTGCGATTAAAGGCATGTTCCACTATGCCCAGCTCAGCATTCAGAATTGAAAGCTTTGGAGTTAGTGATTCTCAGTAGTTTTGCAGTAGAATCTAGTGGAAATTCCCTACCTCTGCAGTAAAACAACCAGAGGAAGGCGCTATGGGAGTTCAAGGCCCTCTTGGTCTACAAAGCAAGCTACAGGTCAGACAAGACTACAAAGACTGCCCATAAATAAATAAATGAATAAATAAATAAATACATATAAGTAAATAAATAAACACCCTGGCAGTGGTCTCACACATCTTTAACCCCAGCACTCAGGAGGCAGAGACAGATGGATCTCTGAGTTTGAGGCTAGGCTGGTCTACAGTGTGAGTTCTAGGACAGCTGGACCCGCCTCATAAATAAATGAATGAGTGAGTAAATGAATGAATGAAGCCTTTGCCTATGCCTCACCGTCAGAGAATTTGATTAAACTGCCTGGAGTGGGAGGTCTAGGCATCTGTAGGTTTAAAAAGTCTCTTGATTTTTGGGAATGTGGTCTAGCGGTACAGCCTTGTCTCTTGAGTTCTTTCTCCAGCATAACATAACACAAAAAAATGTTTCTTAAAGGTGGGTAAGACTGAGAAAACTGCACTTAGATGACCCTGCTATGCCTGCTTTGTTTGCCAACTTGCAAGCTCATCTTAGGGTGATCCCAGGGTCTTGAGCTTACTAAGGCGGTGCTCTACCACTGACCTACATTGCCAGCCCTTTTACCTTTAAATATACTTAGATTTATACAAAATTACACTGATAATACATAAAATTCCCATGTTCCCTACACACAATGTTTACTGTTTAACAGTCTTAATGTGGTATATTTATCACAGTTAACTATAATGACATATTTAAAAGATTTAATTTGAACATGGTGTGGTGGTGCACACCTTTAATCCCAGCCCTTGGGAGGCAGAGATAGCCGAGTTTGAGGACAGCCTGGTTGGCAGAGTGAGTTTAGGACAATCAGGACTACACAAAGAAACCTTGTCTCAAAAAGAAAAAATAAGATTTCATTTGTGTGCACACAAATATAATATTATTAGAAACATGTTTCACTTTGTAGACCAGGCTGGCTTTGAACTTAGAGAAATTTACTTGTCTCTGCCTCCAGAGGCAGAGATTAAAGGTGTGCACTATTGTGCCTGGCTTGTATATATACTTTTTAAAGATTATTTTTGTTTTTGATAATGTGTAGATGCATGTGAGTGTTAAGTATCCATGGAGGGCAGAGGCATTGAATCTCCCTGAAGCTGGCTGGAGTTATAGGTGATTGCCACCTTTATGGGTGCTTGGAGCTGAACTGAGGTTCTCTGCAAGAGCAGTAAATGCTTCTTAACCATTTAGCCATTGCTTCTGCCTGAGGGGGAAATGTCTGTATTTTAAGATTGGGGGGTGGGGGGGAGACTTGTTAGATAGCCCAGGCGGTCCTCAGACATAACTTCCTAGGCCAGTGAAGCTATTATACGGTATTTCAGATGGTTGTGATGAGATGGCTCAGGTGGCTTAATGCCTGCTGCACAAGCATGAGAATCTGAGTTCAGATCCCGAACTCCATAGAAAAAGCCAGAGGGTGGCTTTTAATGTAACCCCTGAAACTGCAGTGCACTTCAAGGTCATTGAGACTTGTCTTAAAAAATAAAGGTAAAAGGGATGAACAAAGTTTTGGAGTTTTCGTTTGTTACATTTGGAAAGGGGACTGGAGAGGTGATGGGTTAGAAGCACTGCCTGCTTTCCCAGAGGAGCCAAGTTAGATTCCCAGCACCACATGATGGCTCCACTGTTTCCAGCCTCCAAGGGTACAGTTGCACATGTATTGCACAAAATGCAGGCAGAACACTCAAACACACAAAAGTCTGGAAAGGATATCTAATCCAGATTAAACATTGTACATAAAGGAAACTAAATTCTAGAATTAAACATTTTGTTCTTGGGTACAGAGTACACAGTCAAGGCAAGAAACTCTGTTTTGACTTATCATTCTGGTCGAGATAAATCACTGTCTCTGTGCTTGCATTAATTAGGAATTCTACCTTACCTCATCTTTATGGTCCTCTGAAGTAAAGCATCTGTTGACTGAAAGAAAGGTCTACGAAGAGGGGGGATGTGGCTTCTGTATGTAGCGTGTTGAAGGGCTTGCCACTGTGGAACTTTCAGGCTTGTGATGTGCATATGAACTGCTGCGTATTGGATCCCTGAAGGGAAGTAGTGAGAAAGGAACCTAGAAAGCTAGGTATGCTCCCTGTACAGAGGCACTTTCTGGTGCTCCGTGGTCCACAGGTGCATAGGCTCACGTCCTTGTATGTGCGGGGTAAACATGTTACTAATTGGTCTATCTCAGCAGCACCCCTTGTGGCCAACAGTGACCCTTCCTGCACCTTCCAGGTGCTAGTACATGCGTGTGCTGCCATACCTGGTTTCTTCATGCCAAACTAGACAAGCACTCTACTCAGCCCCATAGTAACCTGTGCTTCACCTTCCCTTCAGGATCTGACTGGCATAGAGTCCATGGAGCAGTGTCGCCTTGCTTTGGAGCAGCATAACTGGAATATGGAGGTATGGGCACCCACTCCCTCAAAACAGTCCCGCTGCTACAGCGCCCTTCTCCCCATAGGAGGGTCTGCTGGTGTTTATTTTGATATTAGAAGTATAGCTTCTTTGTATTTAAAATACACACATAGAAACTATGAAAATAATTCCATTCATGTATTGCCTCTCCTTATGTCATCCTGGCAGCAAGTGCTCTCTCCACCATGCCTATGAGATTCATTATACTTCTTTTTTGAAGACAGGATTGTTTGTTTTGTTTTGTTTTTCTTCAAGACAGGGTTTTTCTGTAGCTTTAGAGCCTGTCCTAGAACTCACTGTGTAGACCAGGCTGGCCTTGAACTCTCAGGTATCCTCCTACCTTTGCTTCCTGAGTGTGTGTGTGTGTGGGGGGGGGTGTTGAAGGCATGCGCCACCCCACCCCCACCTTTATATTCTTGATGCTAGGCTGTGGTGGCGCACACCTTTGATCCCAGCAATTGGGAGGCAGAGGTCAGTGGATCTGAGTTTGAGACCAGCCTGGTCCACCAAAAAAATTCCAGGATGGCCAGGACTACACAGAGAAACCCTGTCTCAAAATAAAGAAGTAGATTCGTAAGAAATATATATCTGCTTACTACTTCTAGCATATTAGCAGCTTATATATACTGGCTAAAAGAGATCCTCTCAAACAGAATGGAAAGCACTGCAGGATGACATGGAGGTCATCGCTGACTTCAGCATGCACACCAGCATGTACACACACACACACAATTAAAAGTTTTATTTTTTTCTTTGGCATAATTTTGTTTATCCTTTTCATATTAATCATTTAGGTATCTGGGTCTTTTTAATAATTTTCTGCTGACATCTTAACAATAAAGATACTTTAAGGGCTGGAGAGATGGCTCAGAGGTTAAGAACACTGATTGTTCTTCCAGAGGTTCTGAGTTTAATTCCCAGCAACCACATGGTGGCTCACAACCATCTGTAAGGAAATCTGGTGCCCTCTTCTGGCCTGTAGGCATACATGCAGACAGAATACTGTAAACTAAATAAATAAATCTTGAAGAAAAATAAATATACTTGGGGGAGGGATAAACTAGGCATGGCGACACCTAGATACCAACGCTGGGGAGGCTAAGGCAGGAAGATCAGTTCAAGCCCTATTTGTCTCAGAAGGAGGAAGAAAATAGAACAGTCCTGGACCTCCCATCCAACTCCTAACCCTGAAGTGGTCTGTAATACAGCTTCAAATTTCTGCTCCTCGGATGTGAATAAAACAGTTTGTGAGTTGCTTGCATGTCCTATCTTGTTCCCTATTTCCTTCTTTCCTAGGGGTAACTGCTGTTGACAGGTATGTGCTCTCCAAAGAGTGAATATTTTGTGAGCTAAAGATTTACACCCCCTTTTTTTTTTTATTCCTGCTTATTTGGTGAGATTACTTTGTATAGCTAAAATGTGGCTGGAAAGATTTACTTCCTAATGGTACTCTCTGTCTTTTTCCAATTACAGAAATAAAATATGTCTATAAAAGTTTAAATACAAGCCGGGCGGTGGTGGCGCATGCCTTTAATCCCAGCACTCGAGAGGCAGAGGCAGGCGGATCTCTGTGAGTTTGAGACCAGCCTGGTTAGAGCTAGTTCCAGGGCAGGCTCCAAAACCACAGAGAAACCCTGTCTCGAAAAACCAAAAAAAAGAAAAAAGAAAAAGTTTAAATACGAAATTCTTACGCTTTCTAGAAAAAGCACAGTGCTTTAGTGTGTGTCCTTCCAGACTTTCTTCTGTAGGTAACTCTGTTTTCCCTTCTCCCACATGAGTCCTGGTGATCAAACCCAGAAAAGTGAAGCTTGGCAGCAAGCTCTTTTTCTTATTGGCTTAGTTAGAGTTTCTGTTGCTGTGATAAAAATACCATCAGCAAAGCAATTTGGAAGAAAAAAATCACTTTGCTCTACAGTGCCACATCACAGTCTGTCACTGAGGGAAGTTGACCGAGAACTCAAGGCGGAACTGAGGTAGAGGCTGTGAAGGAGTGCTGCTCACTGGCTTGCTCCTCATTCCTTGCTCTGCCTGTTTTCCTATATTATCCAGAACCACCTACCCAGGGGTGAGTGAGTTGGGCCCGCTCACATCAATCATTAATCAAGAAAACGCACCTCAGACTTGTCTCATGGAGCTATTTTCTCAATAGAGGTTCCCTCTTCACAGATGACCCTAGCTTGAATCAAGTTGATAAAGAGCTAATTAAGAAACCCACTGAGCCAACTTTGCCAGACTGGAAAGGTTATTTTTTCCCACTGAGTGTGATTTGACTGCCTGGAATTAATCAAACAAAAGGTTAAATCCAGGTCTCTCAAGTTTAGAAGACAGCACAGCCCTCCCAAAGACCACTCTTTCTTCAACTCTAGCTGTGAGTTCAAAGGCATTTCACAGCGACCTTCAGGCTTAATGTTCACTAGAGACACACTGGAAAGGTTCCATACTCCTCATAATAGTTTCTGATAAGATACTAGCTAAGAGACTTGGAATAGGGTCTCAAAGGTTTCCCACATAAGAAATGTGTGTATCCATCTTCTGTGAAATCAGAATACACACCTTCCTTGTACATATGGGCGATTGTGTGAGGCACATACATGCCTTAGCGAAGTGTCCAGATTGGGTTTTGGTTTTTTTAGGGTTTTTTTCTTGTGTTTTTGTTGAGTTTTCTGTTTTGTTTTGTTTTTTGATTTGTCGGTTTTTTGTTTTGGTTTGTTTTTGTTTTTTGAGACAGGGCGTCTCTAGCTTTGAAATCTGTCCGGTATCAAATTAGCTCTTGTAGACCAGACTGGCCTCGAACTCACAGAGATCCGCCTGCCTCTGTCTCCAGAGTGCTGGGATTAAAGGCATGTGCCATAGCCACCCAACTTTGGGGGTTTATTTTTGGCTTTGGTTTTGGTTTTTGGTTTTTTTGTTTGTTTGGTTTGGTTTGGGTTTTTGTTTTTTTTTTTTAATCTAGACATAATTGATTTGATTGGCTGCCCATATGGTCGAATGCAGCCTCCAAGTTGACAAACACCCAGTTATCCAAAGTACCAATCCTAAGTCACACAGCTGGTCTCTGGCATTGTCACATTTTCCCCTAAGACTGTTAGGTGGAGCCAGCCCACTGATAGTAACAAAGGGGGTACTCCCATCAGTCTGAGTAGAGCATTGAGAGGGGAACCAGATATCTCTGTGTGTGGCCAATTTGTCACAAAACTGGGACAGAAAACTTTTCAGAGACAGAATTTAGAGAATGAAAGTTTATTTTGTTTTTATTTTATTTATTTATTT
>NC_022018.1:55546425-55547897 GCF_000317375.1 Microtus ochrogaster
TGTGGCTTTGGAGCCTGTCCTGGAACTAGCTCTGTAGACCAGGCTGGTCTCGAACTCACAGAGATCCACCTGCCTCTGCCTCCCTAGTGCTGGGATTAAAGGCGTGCGCCACCACCGCCCGCCTGACCACAAACTTTTGATCCCCCTTCTCCACCTCCTGAGTTCTGGAATTAAAGCAATGGTTTCTGTCTCATACATGTAAGCAAACACTCAGTCAGCTGGGTTCCATCCCAAGCCCTAAATATTCAGATTTTTCAGATTAAGCTGACCCTCCTTTCAAATTCCTCCCACTTTGGAGACTTTCATACTTTTTTTTAAGCATCCTTTTCTTAATAAAAATTCCAAGCATTAAGTTTCCTTCAATTTTGCACATAAAGAATCTAAAGCTTGTGTTTATTGATATTCATGGAAGACCCGTCTTTTCCTGGATGGAGACCAAAGAGGAGGGAATTTGGTCATGGTGGGAGATATGGATGGGGAGGGGAGACTGCAGCCAGGATGTAAAATAAATAGATGAATTTAAAAGAAAACATCTAAAGCATGTAAGTTAGTCTCTTTCTGGGCTGTGGAGCTGCAGACTATATACTCTTTGCCAATACTATCAAATACTAACAATCAGTACTGCCCACTGCACAGCTCTGGAGGTGCTGTCCACACTGTATTCTGTGTACTGCTTTTCCTGGGATAGTAGGTGAAACACATTATAGTTCAGCCCTTCTGAATAACACATATTAATAGTAATAATGTGCTTGCTATGTAAATGTGGCTTCAAGACAAATTGCCTGTAACACCATGTGAGAATTCTTATTGTCCCGTAGCATAGCAGGATAAAGGTCCCTTGGCATGTATTCATCAAGTGACCTTCATGTAATGTTCACCTTTTCTTGAGTCACCAAGCAGTAGTTTCCTGTTGGGCGGATTTGAGCATTACTGACATTCTGTATTCTTTTCTGTTTTCCGTCTCAGGCTGCAGTCCAGGACAGACTGAATGAGCAAGAGGGTGTACCGAGTGTTTTCAATCCACCTCCATCCCGACCCCTACAGGTTAATACAGCTGATCACAGGATCTACAGCTATGTTGTCTCAAGACCACAACCAAGGGCAAGTTTTGTAGCTAGAATAACCCCCCTCTTTTTTTAAAAAATGATTTCACCCATTTGGTTTTGTTATCTTTGTGTGATAGAGCAAAAGAAATGTTGACAGTCTAAACTTGTTAGCTATGGGCCCTTGGCAGACTTACTGGGTTCATCAGTTTCTCTGGATTTTTTTTTATAGGAACTATTTTTCTGTTCTTGTTTTTGAGTAGCTTCCTTTTGAAATGTTTGGTGCAGCCTGAATAGAGCTGCTTCTGAGCCTGTGCCTGTGCCCACATGCCTACAGGAGCCCATGGAAGCCTGAAGAGGCTCTGCATTCCTGGGAACTGGAGATGGGCTATTGTGAGCCACCGTGTGGGTGTTGGGAAGCAAACCTGG
>NC_022018.1:55549353-55550316 GCF_000317375.1 Microtus ochrogaster
CTATGTAGTCCAGGTTATCATCAAACTCTGAATCCTTTCATCTTAGCTTTCCTATTTACAGTTCAATTTCTCATGGTCTGTTAAGGGAATTAGATACATAACTGATCATGAACTCCAGAGAACTTTCTGGAGCTTATCCTTCTTATCCTTCAGTGATGACACTCACCTCCTTGAACATGCATTTAGAATTTAAAAAAAAAGGAACAAAACAAAAATAATAAACCTTTTTAAACACTTCAATTTTAGAGCAATTACTATTACTCCATTATTATACTTTTGTATGTGTGTGTATGGAGTACTTAATGTTTCAAAAATTACTTTAGATGGTGCTGCATGCCTGTAATCCTAGCCCTTGGGAGGCTGAGGTAGGAGGATCTCTAGTTCAAGGACTGCCTAGTTCTATTTTTATGAGTCATTGTCTCAGAGGGAAAAAATACTACACTACTGAGATGGCTCAGCAGTCAAGAGCATTGGCTGCTCTTCCAGAGGACTTGGCTTGGATTCCTTCACCCACGTGGTAACTCACAACTGTCTGTAGCTCCAGTCCCAGGGTATCCAGTGCCCTCTTCCAGCCTCCACAAGTCCCTGGCACACAAAAAAAAGATTACTGAGGCAGGAGGATCACAAGCTTTGAGGCCAGCCTGAGCAATGTAGTACAACTATGTTTCCAGATAAATGTGAAGTTTAATTTATACTTTTCCATAGAGGATACCCTTGCAATGTCTTCAGTAGATTCCCCCAAACTCCCAGTACTTCTGAGCCTGATTATTTCATGCTTTTTCCATCTTCGTCAAGCATTTGCTGTCACTTTTGTCAGGGTGCAGCAGCAAAGCCACCAAAGACTTCTCTTCTTTCACAGTTTTATTTTTTTTTAGATTTATTTATTATGTATACAACATTCTGCCTCCATGTATGCCCACACGCCAGAGGAGGGCGCCAGACCTCATTACAGATGGTTGTGAG
>NC_022018.1:55551006-55553994 GCF_000317375.1 Microtus ochrogaster
AGAGCTAGTGCCAGGACAGCCTCCAAAGCCACAGAGAAACCCTGTCTCGAAAAACCAAAAAAATAAATAAATAAATAAATAAAGATTACTTGAACACAAGTACACCCTGACACATCTAACCAGAGTGGCTCCTAAGAAATGATAGGCAGGTGTCATGTGTAGATCACGATGAAGAGACTTCCTGAGGGGACTGGACAGCGTGGCACACTGTTACCATACTGCTCAATTTGCAGTTTAAAACTTACGAAGTATTTAGTTTTTGAATTTTCCTTTAATATTTTCAGACCCCGGTTGTCTAGGGGTAACTGAAACTACAGAAAACAAAGCCATAGATAAAGGGAAGACTTAAGTTAGATGAGCCCTCAGACCTCCTAGGTAAAGATCCCCGCTTGAAATACTAGCATTCAACTGCCTGAAGCAGGCCAGCCTGGGCTACATAGTGAGTTCTGGGATAGCCAGGACTACATAGAGACACCCTGTCCCAAAACAAGCAAATAACCCAAAACAACAACAACAACAAAAACCCTTCCAGATTTCCTAGAACAATACATAACTCAAGGAGTAGTTCTCTGTATACCCCATGTTTCCTCAGCATGAACTGGCCTCACCTCGTGATTGAGACCCTGATCCCTATTCAGTTTATATCTCACTCCGATGATTACACAGGACATGTTAACACAGTCTGACAGTAAGCCCTGCCTGTGTATAACAGCAATAAGATAAGATTAACTAGTGTTATTACAGAGATTAGTAGCTATAAGGATTTGCCCTTGTGGTAATAGACTTATTGTTATATACAAATGTCCAAAGTAATTATCTCTCTTGATATTTCTGTGTGCCATATATCGATGTTTAAATATAAGATGGAGGGCTGGAGAGATGGCTCAGAGGTTAAGCGACCGGCTGTTCTTCCACAGGTCGTGAGTTCAATTCCCAGCAACCACATGGTGGGTCACAACCATCTGTAATGAGATCTGGCGCCCTCTTCTGGTGTGTCAGCATACATGGAGGCAGAATGTTGTATACATAATAAATAAATCTTTAATAAATAAATAAATAAAAGATGGAAAGAATGAATTTTGTTGTGTGGGGAGAAACTTGAAGTTGACAGTTAAGTATAAGTAAGTAGTTGCTGGAGAATGTTATGGAAATTAAAGACAGAAATTCTGTGGAAAAAACAAAAGTCTTAGGTGAAATAGTACCAAAAGCAGTAGCATTTAAGGATGAGATTGCCAGGAAGAGGACGCTGTGTTATTGAGAGAGGGTCACCATAGTGGGGAGATGGGCATGGGAATATGAACTAGCCATTTTCTGAAGTATTGGACATGAAGAGAATGGGGTCTCTAACTTTGTTTTTGGAATTTCAGGGGCTGCTTGGATGGGGTTATTACTTGATAATGCTTCCATTCCGGTTTACCTATTACACGATACTTGATATATTTAGGTATGTACCTCTGTGTTTATATGCTACTAGCCACAGTCTAGGCTTTGAAGTCTAGTCTAAGGCCCACTTAGACTAGAGTAAGCTTGATGCTCAATCATTTTTGACTAGCCAGTTTGTTATCAGATTAAATATTCTTCCTACACTCTTTTTTTATAGTAAAAAAATGTTTTAAATTGTTGCATAGTGGAAGGTATTATAAGTCACTTTAAATTAGTCCTGGCTATTGTTTGTAAGAATCAAATCAATCTGCCTGTGTTTGTTGGTCTTTTCCCTCCCCACACCATGTTTGTCACCGCTACATTCCTGAGTTAATCACCATGCCCTTTCCTTTCTAACCACCATTATCTATCTCCTAACTTCATACTCAGGAACTTTTACCCTAAACCACCTCTCCTCCACCTGACTGTTCACAGCCCCAGAAGATTTTCTTACTCTGAGACTACCCACTTTGCCATAGGTTGTTGGCATCTTTCTAGGCAGTGTTTTGTACATTTCCCTCTGCCCTTTTGGCAATGCTTAGGTTGTTAACACTGGCACCCTTTCGTGTATACACCCAGTTTGTTTCATACCTTAATAGCAAGTTTTCTCTGTGTACCATACAAAGGACTTAGCATGGGAAGCTATAGTGTGTTCAGAGCTAGGAAATGTTGAGTGTGACCTGACTTCTGGCAGATCAAGCTTAGCACAGAACATGGTCTAGAGCTACGCCCAGACTTTGTGAGAGACCAAATGTTCACTGGAGGCTGGGCGTGGTAGCACGTACCTATACTCCTGTTGAAAATGAGGCAAGAGGATTTTGAGTTTGGGAAGGGATGGGGAGAGTATGAATGAATGAGCATGACAGTAGGCCACAAATGGAGCTAGAAATACAATGTATACAAAGTGCCTCTTTCCAAATTCAGTGGCTTTGCTCTGTTTTGAGTAGCAGAGGCTGGAAATAAGGACCTAGCCACTGCAGATGTTCAGGGAATGAATAATAGTTTCCCCTTGGTCTCTCATTTAATGAGATCCTTTCTATAGCAAAGGTGGTTTTGTTTTTTGTGGTTTTTTTTTTTTTTTTTTTTTTTTGGCCCTTCTGTGTAGCTCCATCCTGGAACTCTCCCTATAGACCAGCTGGCCTCGAACTCAAAGACCCACCTGCCTCCGCCTCCTGAGTGCTGGGATTAAAGACTTTTGCCACCACCCGGCTGATGCAAACTTCTTGACTGCCTGCTTTGTAGTTTTCCCATCTCTGTTTTATTCAGGAATGGGCATATGGAATGATAAAATCACAGTAAAAACTGAGTTGACACATATGTCTTAAATAGATTAGCTGTGGAAATACATTGTATTGAGAAACAGTAGACTTTCTCGGGACAATATTTCTTCCTTTCTTTTGTTTTTTTGAGATAGGACTTCTCTGTAGCTTTGGAACCTGTCCTGGAACTAGCTTTTTTTTTTTTTTTTTTTTTTTTTGAGATAGGGCTTCTCATTTCGTTTTGTTTTTTGAGATAGGACTTCTCTGTGGAAAAGCCCTAGCTCTCCTGGAATTTGCTCTTATAGAC
>NC_022018.1:55554094-55557998 GCF_000317375.1 Microtus ochrogaster
TGTAGACCAGGCTGGTCTCGAACTCCCAGAGATCCGCCTGCCTCTGCCTCCCGAGTGCTGGGATTAAAGGCGTGCGCCACCATCGCCCAGCTATTAACAAGAACTTTATAGCTGCAAAGTATCTTTTACATAGATAGTTACAGTCTCCTGTTTTTATCTTTAAGCCTAAAACAGCTGACTTTCTCTCACTTGTCTGTGTTGCCTTGTCTGCTCTCTTGTGCCTGGTGCAGTGCAAATCTAACAACACTAAAACCTTTTTCAGTAAAATTTGTTGACTTGGACTTTTCATAGGGAGAAAATGCCAGGGGTGGGTGTAAAGGTAGAAGCCTGAGAAGTACTCAGTCTCTTGCTTTTCTTTCCCCCCATTTCCCTCCCCAGCTTTCTGGTCGCCATTAATACATAGTTATATCCATTTGGACCTTTAACCTAAATAAAAGTCAGGATATTAATAGTGAGTGGTGATCTTCTGTCTGTCGCAGGCACTTAACGATGCCAAGCGGGAACTTCGGTTTCTTTTGGTTTATCTTCATGGAGATGATCACCAGGACTCCGATGAGTTCTGCCGGTAAGTAGATGAGTTATTTTCTTTCTTTTCTGCCTTCTTTTTTTCTGACACTTTCTAGTTGGTGAGATGTTCTTATGTTGTTTTCATCCTGTTCCATAGCAACACGCTCTGTGCACCTGAAGTGGTCTCACTAATAAACAGCAGGATGCTTTTTTGGGCTTGTTCTACAAACAAACCTGAGGGGTACAGGGGTAAGTGGTGTTTTTTGCCTCATTGACAGTATCAGAATATCCTGGGGGAAGTCTGGAAAAATGGGCCATGCCATTTCTTGGATGTTTGTTCTGTGGTAGATACAATGCTGGTTGTAGTTCTTATTTATATCTTAATTTTGTCAGTAGTCCTAAGAGATGAAGGTTGTATTGTTTCTTTGATTTTATGAAACAGTTTCAGAGACTAACATAAGACAGTTCCAAGAACATACAGTTAGCACGTTCTGAAGCATGATCAGGATTTAACAGACTTTTAAGGCCCATTCTTTACAGTTAACCATCACCAGACACTTTCAATTTAAATCAGTCCTGCCCAGCAGCTCACCTGTAATCCTAGCGGTCCTTTTACTGCACATTTGTCTTCTTGGTGGTTTCAGCACTCTTGAGTCTTGTTTAAGTGCTGGAGAGCTGACCATGGATGCAGGCAGTTCAGCTCTTTCTGGCAGTAATTCTTAATAAAGATAAATATTTCTTAAAAACTGTCAGAAGAAAGCCAGCCAGCTGTGGTGGTGCACGCTGTTTTGTTTGTTTGGAGCCTGTCCTAGAACCAGCTTTTATAGACCAGGCTGGCCTCGAACTCACAAAGATCCACCTGTCTCTGCCTCCCGAGTGCTGGGATTAAAGGTGTGCACCACCACCGCCTGGCTGAGAAACAGTAGACTTAAAGCCTTTACCCTTCCTAGAATTTGGATACTTAAAAAGAGATAACCCAAAATAATCTTTCCAGAAAAACAGTCAAACTACCAGCCTTTTGAAGCACTGGTAACTGTTCCTTCTATATAGAAGTAATTACATTTTATGTCTTTAATTTTCTTGGAATGTTTATATTGATGAATTTGGTTTGATGACTCAGGAAAAATTATGGAGAATTTGTTAAATTATTAAGAATAGGCAAAAAGTGTAGTCATCTTTTTCTTGATAAAAATTTAAGTAAATGAATATTGTTTGCTTTCCTTAGAAAAATATGCATGGCATGTTTTTACTAATTTTAATGCAATGGTGTCATTCAGGCAACTTAATGTGAAATGTACCACTTCATCCTTCACCCTACTACCTTCTGTGGGAACCCAAAGCATAAAGAAAGGGTAAGGTACAGTATGATAGCTTAGGCTTTTTAGGAATAGATGTATAGGCCCATTAGGCTGTGCATCCCTGAATCTAAAATAGCCACATGTGTATCAGTTTTACGACTCCTTCCATGGATGCCATGGATGCAGACACATGAACCAAATTTACCTGCTCCTTTGAAGAACAAATAAGTTCTGACTGCGTTTAGATTTGAAGTCCCTGTTGATAACTTGAGAGAGTGTAAGTTAAGAAAATCAGACTCCCAGAAGAACATAAAGGAGAGGAAGCTGCAAGTAGGAAGATGCAGAAAGAGGCGTCTACTTTAGAGCAATGTTTGTCCTGTGCACTTTCTGACTAAGACAAATTATCTGTCTCTGTTGTTGAGTATGGAAATGACTAACCACATATGTCTGTTGAGCACTTGAAACATGGAGGTGTAACTGAGGCACTGAGTTTACCTATATTTAATTTAATGTATTTAAATATATAATAGCTATAAATAAATAGTTAGTGGCTGCTATGTTAGACAGTATCAAAGGTTGTGATCTTCCTTCCCCAGCCCTTCTGCAGAAAACACTCACAGTGGGTTAGGACAGTGTTGGAATGTTATAGTCCTAGTGTGTGCATTCTTCTTGAGCAGTTAGTGGAACACTTGGCAGCTTTGTGGCTGTGAGCCAGGTCTACCCTCAGGTCTGATGGCCCACTCACTGACCATTCATGTCCCTTTGCTACCACGGCTCTGGCTCTGTGATAAACGTCTGTACAAACTGGCCCACTCCATATGCACTGCAGGAAGCCAATTCATGTGATATTTATTCCTTCCTCCCCAGGTTTGCTCTTCGTTTTATACGGCCTGACCCTCGCAGCCGGGTCACTGACCCTGTTGGGGACATTGTTTCATTTATGCACTCTTTTGAAGAGAAATATGGGAGGGCACACCCTGTCTTCTACCAGGGAACGTACAGCCAGGTCAGTGCCACAAACCAAATAGATGCCAACCTAACACTATGATTCTGTTCTCAAAAGAAAGTGTAGTGTAGCTCTGATCATGTCGCTCTGATATCAAAAGACTTACATAACTCTTCATTGGTTATAGGAGAAATTTTTTTAAAAGGACAGGACCAAACCTTTATCTAGGCCCTCCTTGATCTAATCCCAATCTTCTTTGATGTCTTTTTGCATAACTTGTTTCCCCACGCCCTGGGTTCCAACCACACCCTTCCCTGAACACTTCCCTGCCTCAGTGCCTCGCACACCGTTCCTGTCACCTGGAGTGTCCTTCTAACACCATGACTAATGGGTCCTGCCCACTTCAGACCAGCCCTTCCTCTCCTAATCATTCCATTGTCCCTGTCTTGCCCTACCTTGCTTTCTAAAGTACTGACCTTCCCTTTGTTTTCCATCCCTCTACTTTGAAATTTGCAGCACTTTTACATTCCTCCTTATAGTGGTTTGTGTTCACGTCTTTGCTCTGTTATTAGACAGTATGCAGCTTGAAGGAAAAAAACTGAATTTGTTTCGATCCTTTATAGAATTGAATAGAATTTAGACCATTGGCTTAAAGTGGCTCATTTCATTCAAACTAAGCCACAGAAACCTTTCAGGGAAGAAAACTGGGTGATAGGTGTATATAATTTGTCAGAGAAAAATAATCAACACTGTGGACATAGTTCAAAGTTCACACTATTCAGTAGTGTCCAGGATTTCTGATTCTTACCAGGATAAGGGGTTCACTTTGTTTCTGCTTTTTCTCACAGTTTATATTCTTGGTGGCTGCTGCTGTCCCACTCAGTAAACATTACATACCTGCTGTACAGGCTTAGGGCTTAGGGATGAGGGGGAGAAGTGCTTCTTTATATCATCTTGAGGTAGACTACCATCAGCCCTTCAGAAAATGGAGATTGGAATGGAAGGACTCAAGCATATACCATGTATGGCACAAGATTCGTGGACACTGGCTTTGTCTTAGATCTTCTAAACCCTGCACTCTCTCGAATGCCTTTGGTCCTTCATTCTTGCTTGCATTCCTGTTGGATCCAAATGATTTTTGCAGCTTTTTTTT
>NC_022018.1:55558098-55562006 GCF_000317375.1 Microtus ochrogaster
AAAAAAAAAAAAAAGGTACCAGGGAGTTTCTTTCTAAAAGGAGACAGATGTTGTGTTTGAAGGACTGACCTGAGCTCCACAAACTTCTTTCCCTTGTTTTACATACTTTAAGCTTTTGCTTCACGTTGATGAATAGTTTAGAAGGCTGAACATTATAGAAAGGATTTAATGTGAAAAGGTGGACTGGTTATAGCTTCTCCCCCATTGCTTGAATTTTGTACAGTAATTATAGAAAATTTGTAATGGGGAAGTCAAGGAAATTGAAAACAGTCATAGTTCTAGAGTACTTTTAATTTTGTAGACACCTGTCCACACCTCTGTCTGCCTTATAATAGAAAACAAACAAAGGGTCTGCTTATCTGGCCATCCTCAAAACGGATCACTTCTGGTACCCAATGTGTAAGTGGTTTCGCCCACACGCCAGACTAGCACTTAGTTCTGCAGCAGCTACCTACAGCTGCCTAATCAATTCAATTCTGACCCTCTTGTTGAGAGTGCAAGCTCCAAGGCTGTCCCTTTTCACTTTAGACTCCAATTGCGACTCCTGCCTTCTTTCGCGTGTATTTTAAGAGCCGTCTCTCAAGGCTCCCACAGCTTGCACATTGATTCATTTACTCGCGCAGTTCAGCAAACCCGGGGAAGCACTCAGCTTCACTTGTTTGAACTCTAGAGAGATTGTTTAAATTGTGACCTTTCAGGATCTAGTGCAGACTTCATCCCAGGAGCATGACAAAGACATAAATAATCTCAGCCCTCGAGGGGCAGAGGCAGGCAGGTCTTTGTGAGTTCAAGGCCAGCCTGGTCAACAGAACAAGTTACCGGACAGCCATGGCTACACAGAGAAACCCTGTCTTGAAAAAAAAAAAAAAAAAAAAAAAAGAAGAAGAAGAAGAAATAAGGTAGGGGCTAAGAGATGGCTCAGCGGTTAAGAACATGTACTTGTTTCACAGAGGACCCCATTTCAATTCCCAGCTCTTAAGTCCAGTCAGCTCATGACTGGACTGCAGCTCTAGGAGATCAAACACCTTCAAGGGCACCTGTGTGTTCTCTTTCTCTCTCTCTCTGTCTCTGTCTCTGTCTGTCTATCTCTCTCTCACACACACACACACCTACTTTTTTTTTTTTTGAGACAGGGTTTCTTTGTGAAGTCCTGGCACTCACAGAGATCTTCCTGCCTCTGCCTCCTGAGTTCCTATAAGCCAGGCATTCTCTCAGTTGTGTTTTCCTCTTCTCGGGTAACTCCAGCTTGAGTCAAATTGACAGGTAAATAAATAGTAGCAACCAGGACACTGTCTCAGAAAAAAACAAATTTTTTTTAATTAAATAAAAACATGTGGACATGTCTCTAATCTCATTACTTGAAAAGTTGAAGCAGGAGGATCTCAAGCTAGCGGCTAGCCTTCAAGACGGGAGTGGGAGGAACACAGTCAAGACTAGGGAGACAGGAGTGAGGGAGGAGGAAGACATGTTACGAAAACAGTTGTCAAATAAGGGTTGTGCTGGTGTTTTTGATCTGTCCATAGGGAAGAAAGGAACCAGACCCAAGTGCTGAGACAACAACAAGATGAAGCCTATCTGGCTTCTCTCAGGGCAGACCAGGAGAAAGAAAGGAAAAAGAGAGAGGAACGAGAGAGGAAACGCCGAAAGGAGGAGGAGGTGCAGCAGCAGAAGCTGGCAGAGGAGAGGAGGCGGCAGGTGAGCCATGTCTCTGTTCTTGTCATTCCCAGCATGCCCAGACTTTGTCACCCATGGCTTTGTGTGTGAAGGCAGAGTTGAGTTGGCATTATGGGTAATTGTTTCCCGTACTTGTTCTCAATATCAGTGTTAGCAGACTGGCATTTTGTTCACAGTGTTTTTAGTGTGTATTGTCGTTTGCTTACAGCCAGGATCCTTTTCCCTCCAAATACTGAAATGCATAGACACAGTCAGCAATACAGGGAGCACAGTAATGTTGTTCCACATTTCTTGCCAAGTTGGTTTTGTGGGGAGGGGGAGTGGTTGTTTTTATGATTTTATCCACAGGTATAGTGGGTACACTCCTTCAATTCCATCACTTGGAAATCAGAAGCAGATGGATCTTTGTCAGTTTGAAGCCAGACAAGGCTACATGAGAACCTGCTTCAGTCAGTCAGTCAATCAATGAGATTTTGTCTAGGTGTGTATATGTGATGTGTGAGTGCTGGCACACAGAGCCACAGTGCTTCTGTGAAGGGCAAAAGACAACTTTGGAGAGTCATTCTCTCCTTCCACCCATAACACAGTTTCTGAGGATGGAACTTGGTCTCTCTTTTTAGGCTCCTACCTTCAGGGCCCACACACCTTTATCTGCTGAGCTCTCTTGCCAGCCCCGGGAGAGTTCCTTACATTTATTGTTCATTAGATTTTCTTCTTATGCGCAGTAAACCTACATAGCCATTGTATTCCTGGTTTCTTGTTTCCCTACTTAAGCCATAACCTTACCTTTGTTTTGTGTTTCTCTAGAACTTACAGGAGGAAAAGGAAAAAAAGTTGGAATGCCTGCCTCCTGAGCCATCCCCAGATGACCCTGAAAGTGTCAAGATCATTTTCAAGTTACCCAATGATACCAGAGTAGAGAGACGGTTCCATTTTTCACAGTCTCTAACAGTAAGGATCACCAGATGATATATGCAGTTTTAGGCTGTAGATGTGTGTTTGTTGCATGTGTGCTGTAGTGTGCAGGTGAAGGTCGAAAGACACATTATGGGAGTCCAATCCCCTTCCTCTCTGTAGGTTCTTGGGTTGGAATCCTCTAGCTTGGGAAAAAGGACCTTTACCTGCTGAGCTCTTAGATACGGTGCTTCCCCACCCCTTTAACTTTAAACTGAACATACATTGTGTTTGGAACTAGGCACACAAGTGGTTAGTACAGAAAACAAGACCCAAAGGACTAGAACAGAATGAAAATGAGGTGGTGGCTTGGAAGAGAAGAAATAGCTCAATTTATGTGTTTATTTATATTGAGAGGAGAGCATTTTGGGGGGTAGGTTGTTTTTTCAGTGCTGGGGATGGAGTTAAGGGTCTCCCATATGCTAGCAGGCATTCCAACATTGAGCTACAACTCCAGCCCTTAATCTCCAAAATAAGATTAATGTATTTTATGTATATGTGTGTTTGTTTTGTTTTTTTCGAGACAGGGTTTCTCTGTAGGCTTGGCTGTCCTAGAACTGACTTTATAGACTAGATTGGCCTTGAACTGAGAGATCAGCCTGTCTCTGCCTTCCCAGTGCTGGGATTAATGTATGTTTTATCTGCATGTACATCTACACATCAGAAGAGGACATCAGATCCCATGAGAATTACATGAGACTACAGTCACAGATGGCTGTGAGCCACCATGTGGGTGCTGGGAACTGAACTCAAGACCTCAGAAGCAGCCAGTTCTTTTAACTACTAAGTCATCTCTCCAGCCCTAGAATTTTTAATTAGGTAACATAAATGTGCCTCCCAGAAGCAGGCTGATCTCTATGAGTTTGAGATCTACATGGTCCCAACACAATGAGACCCTATCATAAAGAAATAAAAAGGCTAACCACAGGGGAAAGTCATCCCTAGATCCTATGGGTGGTCACAACGCAGCTGAGGCTGCTCAGTTATTATAAGCACTTGTTTCTCATCCAGAGGACCTGAGTTTGTTTCACAACCACCTGTGACTCAAGCGCTCGCCCTCCATGGCCTTGCTCTCATGTGCATATACCCATCCAGTATTCCCACCCCTCCCCCTGACAACCATAGATACACATCATTTTAAAATAGATTTTGGGGCTGGAGAGATGGCTCAGGGGTTAAGAGCACTAACTCTTCTTCTAGAGGTCCTGAGTTCAATTCCCAGCAACCACATGGTGGCTCACAACCATCTGTAATGAGATCTGGTGCCCTCTTCTGGGGTG
>NC_022018.1:55562106-55562677 GCF_000317375.1 Microtus ochrogaster
GTTGGTTGGTTTTTTTGAGACAGGGTTTCTCTGGGTAACAGTTCTGAAATTCACTCTATAAACCAGGCTGACTTTGAACTCAGATATCCACCTGCCTCTGCTTCCCAAGTGCTGGACTTTTGTGCCATCACCACCTGGTCTTTCATCTTGATTCTAAATCTTTACTCCTAAATGTTCTGTGAACATTTGGCATGTTCTGCAGCTTGTGTTTTACCATTCTACTCTAGCTGTGTGGGACTCGTAGATAGATGGCACAAAGGATACTTGTAGAAAGTTATAAAATGTCTTCTTTTTAACATTAGGACAGAGGTGCAGCTGCATTATAGTACATCCTTGGTTCTTTACAGACCAACCTTCTTATTCTATTGGAGTAGAAAAACTAGCCTTGTTAAGGGGAGAAAAAAGATTAGGAAAATGAGGTAAGGAAGAAATGAGATGAGGACAAAAAGACAGCATGTGTGTGTAGAAATCCTGACCAATAGCTGGGTGATGGTGGTGCACACCTTTAATCCATGGGGACAAAACACTGCTTTACATAAAATAGAAATAAATCTTTAAGTGTTTTTTTTTT
>NC_022018.1:55565194-55570838 GCF_000317375.1 Microtus ochrogaster
CAAACATGGAGACCCAGCTGCTTCTCAGCCTATTCTCACTTTTTTTTTTGCTAAAATATGAAGTGAGGAACCTGTATTAGTATAAACACATTTAAAAGACTGAAAAACCACATGCCTTGGCATTTTCAGAGTACTTCCCTGTGAAGCACTACCAGCTAGAGAATGCCTACAGAGGGAGTACCAGGCAGGCACCTCCTGAGTCACATGATCAGAGTGAGCGTCATAAACAGTAGAACAAAGGGAAGGTTGCCCCGCCCATATAGGTGCCCTGAGTGATGCCCTTTATCTGCTTGACGTTCTGCAGAGATGCCTGACTCTGAACTCCACAGAGTCACAGAGTTGCTTCCAGGCTAAAGGAGACTCAAGGGACAAGACTGAAATATACAATTCTGCCATGGACCAGTTTACCTAGAAAAACAAAACCAGTTTGAGTAGGGCCCAAATAATGACATAATAAAACAATGACTAAAATAATAGTAATATATAAGTAAAATAAATAAATAACATGATGGGGGCTGGAGAGATGGCTCAGCGGTTAAGAGCACTGCCTGCTCTTCCAAAGGTCCTGAGTTCAATTCCCAGCAACCACATCGTGGCTCACAACCATCTGTAATGAGGTCTGGTGCCCTCTTCTGGCCTGCAGGCATACACGTAGAAATTGTATACATAATAAATATTTTTAAAAAATAAATAACATGATATAAATATATAATAATATAATATGGATATAAAATTAAATAATAAAAATCTAGATAATAATAGAATAATAACAATGCAGTGTTTATAGATACAGCCATCTATATATAGAATTACTGGATGAATTTTGCCTTTCTCTCTGCTTCCCTCCCTCCCTCCCTCTCTTTTTGTTTTTTTCAAGACAGGTTTTCTCTAGCTGTCCTGGAACTAGCTCTTGTAGACCAGGCTAGCTACAAACTCACAGAGATCCGCCCACCTCTGTTTCTGGAGTGCTGGGATTAAAGGTGTGCGCCACCACCACCTGGCCTGGTGAATTCTTAAAAAGAGCTATCACATATTTTTCCAGGGAACTAAACCTACTTGCAGTAGAATCCCATTGTGATATGACTGCTGTGGGCTGGGTCATCCGGGGAAGGTGGGGGACATGTGTCTTGACACTGTGTCTTCTCACTGCCTTGTTTTCCTGTGTGGCATCTGCAGGTCATCCATGACTTCTTATTCTCCTTGAAGGAAAGCCCTGAGAAGTTTCAGATTGAAGCCAATTTTCCAAGACGGGTCCTGCCGTGTGTCCCTTCAGAGGAATGGCCCACCCCTCCCACACTGCAGGAGGCAGGACTTGGCCACACAGAAGTTCTCTTTGTTCAGGACCTGACAGACGAATGACACTTTTATGCCTCCTCCCTCCCACCCTAATCCCTGAAAGAAATGGAAAAACAAAGAGAACAAGAGATAAATTCATAATATTATTATTATAATACAATATTTTTTTTAAGAAAACTGCTGCATCCTAAGGAAGGATCAGAAACCATGCTGCCTGCAAAAGTCACAACCTGTGTGCGTGTGCAAGGTCAGCAGTGAACATACCTGCTCGGCAGACTCGCCTTCCCGCAGCCTCACCACACACCTTCCAGAGAAGAGACTTCTCCCTCAACCCATCCATTGTCCCGAGTGGGGAAGGAGACATTCCCACGGTCTCTCATTCATTCTTGCTTTTATAGAAAACACAGATGGAAACCTCTACCAACCAGCTACAGCAGCATCTCCTGAGGACGAGGGGAAGCGAGGATGGAACAGACTGCCCACAGTTTACGAATAACTCTGTTTCTGTTTGTTTTGTAATGATAATGACCAAAGGAATGAGGCTGACTTAGGTGTATTTTTTTTTTCCTTGAATTTATTTGGTAAAGAGCCAATGCCCTGGGTTCCTTAGCCCAAGGTAATGTAATAAAGGTGCCCTGGGCTACCTTGCGCTTACTTCTGCCATTGCTCCTCTCATGTTCCCAGAGAGGTCATTTGTTTGGTACAGTTCTGCCACTTGTGTATCCTGTTTCAAACAATGAGAGGAATTCTGGGTTTGTGACCCACAGAGGCTGTATGTGTACAGTTTACACCTGTGTGTGGGGTGTGTACTCACCTTTACACAGAACTGCAGTTCTTTGGCATCTGTACCAGGTGGTGGTGAGGGGTCTGGTTCCCTTGGCACATGCTGCTCTTTCCCAGTTTTCCTAACTCACCAAGCTTGGTGCCTTTCCAAAGGAGTAGTGGGACCCATCCTTGGGCCGCCATTCACCCGCGTCCACCCGTCCTGTTCAGTTCAAGTGTGATAGTGATGTTTTAAACACTGCAGCTCTGGGAGGCACAGGCAGGCGGATCTGTGAGTTTCAGGCCAGCCAGAGCTACAAAGTGAAACCCTGTCTCCACAGGGGAAATGGGACTTCCCAGCCTGTGTGAGCCTTGAGAAGAAGGGCACATTCACTTTCTGATGAGGCTGCGTACCAGAGGCAGCTCCTAGCCTTCCTCCTTTGCCATGGTGAAGCAACAGGAGCTTTTTCCCCCTTCTTCTAAACATCTCGTCTGTGGTTTAGTTTATGGTAGTGGCTACATAGTGAAGCTGTGCATTAACACATGCCAATGTGCACTGACAAGGATTCCTAAGTGCGGGCTAGCTACACTGGTAACAGACTGACACACTGCAGCCCCGTGGAGTCCCCGTGGTCATTATATACCACGAGACAAGGCATTCCAGTCAAGGGAAAGCATGGCTTGTGTTGTCACCTCCAGAAGCCCCTCCTAACTAGAGCAACGGCCCTCCGTGGCTTCCACTGTTAGAGTAGGCGTGGTGAGGATGGCTTGCAGAGTCCCTGGAAAACCCCAGAATGTCCTGTGGCCTTAGCACAGGGCTCTACATTCTACCTTAGGAAACATTAGCTCCATTTGCTGTCTGCCATAGCAGGTGAGAAACCGCTCCTGATGCCAGAACTGCAGTGATGGGACTGGATGGCCCTCAGATGAAGTCTGTCTTGGTGACAGCTATGCAGAGGGACTTTTCCACCTGGAGCAGCCTCCCTCTCAGTTTGTAGTCGCTGTCTGTCTGCCTGGCACACAGCTGTTCTGTGGAAGTCTCTTGCTCACACCTGCTTGAGGATGCTCCGATTTTCCCCCTTAATCTCATTCTGTAATGTATATATTCTATGCTTCTTGCCTTTTGAAAACTACAAAATGATAACTAGGTGCCAGAGTACTAAAGCAAGGGCCCTTCCTGCTTCCCACTCTCAAACAGTGGGTGAGTACCACCACCCCGGGGCTGTGGCTCTATGGTATCTGTAAGACGGTTCATTTTCTTGCTGCTCCTAGTTCTGTCTGGGTGCCATTTCCCCTCTTTCTACAAGAAATATGAATTTGACTTTTGTCCCTCATGGCTGTAGAATCTTTGACTCCCTAAGACTTGTGAGCTTGAAGAGACTGGCAAGCTTTTGTTTTTGTTTAAATTGCTTCTGGGCAAGTTATGGATGATAGAAGCACTTGTTTCAAGCTCTGTCCCTTACTCCCCACGGAAGTAGCCTCAGCTGAATGACCATGGGGGGTGACCAAGCAGCGATGCCTGAGTGAGCTGAAATTCTGCAGTCCCAGTGGGTCCAGTCTGGTCTTCTGAAGAGTTGTCTGCAGCAAATAGGGTTGTTTCTGTTTTTTCTCCTTGCTTCCACCAAAAGATAGTAGAGAAAGAAATGGCAGGAGAACTCTTGTCTATAAAAAAAGTATAGAATTTCCAACTTATCAGCTATTATGAATATTGCTAATGGTGCCAAGGCCAACAAAGGAGTTTCAGAAACTGAGAAGTAGCTCCCAGAACACAAAATCAGAGGGTGTTGCCTGGTGCTGAACAGGGAACTTCCACCTTACAGCTAGGTGGGTTTTCTGTTTGATGGGGGGGAGGGTTTGACTTGAGAACACAGCAACAGAAAATCTGTCCACAAAAGATGCAGTGCCCCGTCCTGTACTGCACCTGCGTAGTTAACAGTTTCCTGAAGAAATCTAGTGTACTTCAAATTTTTTTCATAAAGGTTTACATTGTATTGTAGGTTAACATTAAAGGTTTTATAACAAAAAAAAATATGTAACCAGCTGTGGGTCTTTGTCTAGAAACTTTCCCGTGTGAAGGGAAGGGGGAAAGGCAATGTGGAAAAGAATCAAGGGAGACCTTACACGGATACACTGTATCCCTGTGAAGAACAGCGAATGGAGGAAGAGGGGCTGCGTCAGATTTCAGCTGTTCCTTACCAACTCTGGGACTAAAGGCAGCTTTGGTTTCCCCAGTTGTAACTGAAACTAACAACTCTTGCCTTGGGAGAAGTTTGAAGAGTAAATGAAAAAGTGTTTGCTCCCCTGTCCCACAGGTATGGATTTTGAAGGGGCTTTGTCATGCAGGAGTAGCTATCTGTTCCTGTCCAGCAGAGCTGTGTTCACAGAAATGTCTAGCAAAGAATCCCCTCCAGGGGCAACTTTTGCTTCTGCTGTCATTGAAGCCTCAGCCTTTCTCTTGCCCTTTCCTGGAGCAGGGAACTCATCCAAGAATTCCAGGATCCTTGTCACCTTTCTGTCTCCAAAGATGGGTTGGTTTATTTCTCTAGCCTTTAATTTTTTTTTTATTTATTATTATTATTTTTTTTTTTTTTTTGGTTTTTCGAGACAGAGTTTCTTTGTGGTTTTGGAGCCTGTCCTGGAACTAGCTCTTGTAGACCAGGCTGGTCTTGAACTCACAGAGATCCGCCTGCCTCTGCCTCCCGAGTGCTGGGATTAAAGGCGTGCGCCACCATGTCCGGCTCTTTTTAAATTTTTATGTGTATGGGTGTTTTACCTGCATTTATATCTGCATCACGTGTGTACAGCTCCATCTTTTTAAAGAACATGGTAAGTATAAATTTAACCTGTGCCCAGACTAAGTAGGCAAGACTTTATTCACCTAAGGCCGGAAGATACTAAAAATGGATATTTCACAATTTATTGAAAGTTTGCCTATAAAAATTGTGGCAATAACAGAAACAGACTATTTAAACTGATGCCAGACATAAGTGGTTTAAAGTCCTGGCTTTGGCGATAATTCTGGTCATATGATCTCAGTTCTTTAGGCCGAGGTTTCAGCAGCTATGAAGTGGACTGGCTGTAGCACTTTGTTTCTTGAGACCTGGCTGACCTGGAACCCTGACCTTGAACTCAGATCAACAAGTCAGGGTCTTAAAGGCTGCACCACCATGCCTGGCCTGGCGGTAGCATTTTAGCTTGACAGTGAGTTTCTACATACTGTACAGAAGGTGTTTGCTAAGAGCCCTAATGTTTTCTGCATGTGTAGTTTACTCAGTGAAAGTTTTCTGGGGTGGGCTGGAGTACTGCTCAGTTGCAGACAATGGCACGGTGTGCGTGGAGGTCTGAGGTTTCTTCCTAGAGACAGAGACTCAACCAAGTATGAATAAGGGGTTGGGGCAAAGTGGGACTTTGCTTGTTGGCAGGTAGTGCCTGGTTCTGACATAGCTCCTTTGCAGCACCTTTGAAACTCCTGTGTGCTTAAAAAAACAAAGACAAGGGCTGGAGAGATGGCTCAGTGGTTAAGAGCATTGCCTGCTCTTCCAAAGGTCCTGAGTTCAATTCCCAGCAACCACATGGTGGCTCACAG
>NC_022018.1:55571338-55572177 GCF_000317375.1 Microtus ochrogaster
GTGGCGCATGCCTTTAATCCCAGCACTCAGGAGGCAGAGGCAGGTTATCTCTGAGTTCGAGGCCAGCTTGGTCTACAGAGGGAGTTCCAGGACAGCCAAGGCTACACAGAGAAACCCTGTCTCGAACCCCCCACCCCCCAATAAACAATTTAGGCTTGCTTTCCCTGTAAGAGGAAGCCTGCATGTGGGAAGCTGGGCATGGCCATCTCTCCAGTACCCGCACTTTCAAGGCCGAGGCGGGAAGGGGAAGGTTTAGGTAAGCCCACCCTGGGCTACACAGACCTTCAAGAAACAGGCTGTCTGTCTTAGAAGCCTCCTGGTTCCCTATGACCGGTCAGCAGGAATCAGGATCTGTTCTGTCATCTGATGGATGGTCCTGAAGTACAAGGCTGAGGCACGTGCCATCTACTTGGATCACTTTGTCCCCATCTGACTGTTACCCGCCATTCTCCAGATGTTGATAACCCATGACTCTCATGTCTACAATGAGGATTCCCTAAAATTTTTGCTCTTGCTCCTTTTTTTTTTTAAAGATTGAGTATGTATGTTTGCCTGTATGTTGGTGTGTGCACTACTTCTGTGCCTGATACCCTCAAAGGCAAGAGGGTGTTGGATGCTTTGGAACTGGAGTTATGGACAGTTCACCTAAATGGGTGGTAGGTGCTAAGAGCAAATCTGGGTCCTCTCTTAGAGCAGCCAGTGCTCCTATGCACCGATTCATCACTTCAGCACATGACTTTTCTTCTTGTGATGCTGGGAATCAAACCTAAGGAAGCATACTAGGCTTTTTTTTTTTTTTTTTTTTTTTGTTCTCGAAGTCAAGACAGGATCTCTGTATG
>NC_022018.1:55580656-55583003 GCF_000317375.1 Microtus ochrogaster
CTCTGTAGACCAGGCTGGTCTCGAACTCACAGAGATCCACCTGTCTCTGCCTCCCGAGTGCTGGGATTAAAGGCGTGCGCCACCATCGCCCGGCTTTCCAGCTGCTTTTCTTATACTGTTCCGGTTCACCTGCCCAGCGGTAGTGCTGCCCACAATGGGCTGGGTCCTCCCACAGCAACTGTCAAGACAATCTCTCACGGATATGGTCACAGGGTGCTGACAGAGGAAAGTTTTCAGCCAAGATTCCGTCTTCCCAGACATCTCCAGGACATGTGAAGCTGAAATTCTGAACCAACTGACTCTCTTCTCTCTAGAAAGGACTGTTGTTTTCTCCCTCACAATGCTTCAACCTTGCTTTTCAAACTTCCCATAGACTCCCTCTCTAATGTCCCGTTTCCAGTCAGCTATGAGCGTATCCCGGGATGGTCTTATTAGGACAAGGCGTGTGCTGTCCGCCTTTTTTTTTTTTTAACATTGTATGTGAATTGAACTCAAGACTCTACTACCAGGATGCTCTCTGAGTTACATCCCTACATTCAGTTTTTTTCCCTGCGAATATGCCGTGGTTAAATTATCACAGAAAGCATTTATACATGTGCAAAAATAAGTGTTCTTGTTCAGCCAATGTAATAACGTACAGTAAGCTGCATGTGGGTGCTGTCGTTGTGCAGAATGAGCGCCCAGGAATGAGCTGGCTTCTTTTGAGGGTCTGTCCCAGAATGCACCTTGCTCTTATCTGTGACAGAAACAGCCAATCAGAGATTTATCTCAGGTTGCCACATTATCACACCCCAAATAAACAACAGTAATAATTGTCATGGGTAAGTAACTGCTCATTTCACCTGAGCCACGGAGGAGGCCAAGGCCCTGGGGCCCCGGAACTGACTAGGTCAAGTTTCCTATGTGCATTCTCTCTGAGCAGTTCACTCGGTTTTGGTTTCTTTTTAAAAAAAAACAAAAAACAAAAAACAAAAAAAAACAGGGTTTCTCTGTACCTTTGGAGCCTGACCTGGAACTAGCTCTTGTAGACCAGGTTGGCCTCGAACTCACAGAGATCCACCTACCTATCTCTGACTCCGGAGTGCTGGGATTAAAGGCGTGTGCTGCCACCACCCAGGTCAGTAGTTGGCTCATTTAAAATGCTTGTTTATTCAATCCATGTGTTCTGAAAATGTCTACACTGTCCTTTTTGGACCCATTTGCTAGGGGTCTGAGATTATGGTGCCTGTGATGGCTCTAGGTCTAAGGCAGGCACTTGTCAGCAGGAGCCAAGGTGACAGGACAGCCCTCTGCAGGTGTGCTGTGAGAGCCAGTAGATGCGGAGGGAGAGGCCATTGGAACAGGACTTGGGAAAGGGTGCATGCGCTTTAGTTTTTCCAGACGGGGTTGTTTTTGTGTAGCCCTGGCTATCCTGGAACTCACTCTGAAGACCAGGCTGGCCTCGAACTCACAGAGATCCACTTGCATCTGCCTCCCGAGTGCTGGGATTAAGGTGTGGTGCCGCCACCACCCGGCTGCCTGTGTATTTTAACCTCTGCTTCAGAACCTGGCTTCTAGAGGTAAGGATTTTGTGCCTCGGTTGGCTTGAAGCAGAAGTCATCTAGTTTTGTTGGATACATTTATTTGACACAAATGATATGCCAAGTGCTCAGTAGACTCCCCCAGGAGTTAGGGTAATCAAAGTTCCCCTAGAGAATGCCTGGGCCTTTATATGATCCTTATGACCTAAGAACTCCGAATGTTCTTCCTGCCAAGGTACAGGATGAGCTCACAGGACAAACAATGCTCTCACCATGGGCCAGATACAACTGGAGTTGCTAAGCAGGCAGAGCTTCTGAGAGGTAGCAACCAAAAACCCATGTCATACCTTAAAGTGGTAATTCCAGTTTGCCCTGTTGCCCTGGGCCTTTATAGTTTCTCACAGGCTGTTTGGCTTTGAGACAGAACTCATGCTGCCCAGCCTGGCCTCAAACCCACTGCAGTCTTCCCGGGTTACCCTTTCCAAATGGGTGACCGTGAGACTGGACCACCATGCTCAGCTGTCCTCATCTTCTTATTTCAAAATAACTTCAGGTTCCAGGGATTGCACAACTATTTTAAAAGTCTCTGATGTGTGCCTAGCTCCTCTCTGATGGAACCTGGAAGGCTGAGCAGCCAGGGATGCTCTGCAGCCTGCTGGGGGAGCGTTAAAATGCAAGAAGCTTATGTTTGAGTCCCAGTGTTTTTTGGTTTTTCAAAACAGGGTTTCTCTGTGTAGCCCTGGTTGTCTTGGAACTCACTGCATACTAGACTGGTCTGGATCTTTTTTTTTTTTTTTGGTTTTTTTGAAACAGGGTTTCTCTGTGGT
>NC_022018.1:55583887-55585385 GCF_000317375.1 Microtus ochrogaster
GTGCGCCACCACTGCCCGGCAGTTTTCATTGTTTTTGTAAGTGTAATGTTTTAGTTTGAATTTCCGTAATGGCTGATGGGATTGAACATTTTTTCATATGCATATAAAATTCCCTTTGATAAGTCCACTAACTTGGTTTCTCTCTTTTTCAGGGCTTCTCTATGTAGCCCTGGCTGTCCTGGAACTCACTCTGTAAACCAGAACTCAGAGATCCGCCTGCCTCTGCCTCCCGTGTGCTGGGATTAAAGGCGTGAGTCACCACCGCCTGGCAAACTTTTGCTTTTATATATGAGAAATGAGTCCTTTTGTCAGATATATAGTTTGTAAGTTGTTTTTTGTTTTTTCCATTTTGATGCTATCCAATTACTGTCTTATATCAATAACTGATTTTGATGTAACAGCCAAAACTACTTTGTTTAACCCTAGATCTAGGGCTAAGTTTTCTAGCTTTTTGGTTTCCCCTTGAGGTGTATGATCTGCTCTGTTATTGCTGTACAAACCGAGGAACGTTGTTGTTAGTAAAGCCAACTGTAGTTGTGTAGACTGACTTCTGGGTGGCTTTTTGCTTTAATTTTAAGCTAATTTGGTGGCGCAAGCCTTTAAACCCTGTAGTCCAGAGGCAGAAACAAATGGACCTCTGTGAACTCAAGGCCAGCCCGGGCTACATGGTAACAGGACAGCCAGGGCAACACAATGGGACTGCCTAAAAACAAGCAAAAGTGTTTGGTTTTGACTGTGGTTATGTCTGGCTGGTAGCTGCAGAGGCCAGAAGAGGGTGTTCTATCCCCTATGGGACTGGTGTTTCAGTCTCAGCATGTGGGTGCTGGGAATCAAACCTGTGCCCTTTGTAAGAGCAGCCTGTACTCTAGAAGACGCTCGGAGCCATCACTCCAGCCCCATCTTCTGGATCCTTTTGTTGTATAATCTGTAATAATGTTGCTTTTGTCCGTGTGTGACATGGCACAATGTGGAGGTCAGAGGACAACTCAAGAGTTCTCTCTTTCCACTTTGAGTCCTGAGGATCAAGCATAGGTCGCCAGGCTTCACTTGAGGGGCCATCTTGCAGGACCAATTACATGGTCCTGATGGATGCAGCCTGGCATGGAGTGGTGCGTTGGGCAGACTCTACCCACTTTTGTTCTGCAAAGTTGTTTCTGCTGTTTTCTAGGTCCTTTGTTATTTTCCTATTTCAGAAAAGGCCAAAAAATTTCCTGAAATTTTGGTTAAGATGCACTAAACGGATCGATTTGAGGAGCACAACATTGTATGAAGCCGACTGTTGGATTCCAAGAACACTTTTCATTTATTTGGGTGTGATTTGTGTATAAGCAGCTATGTGCTTGTCTATACATTAGTTTTTATAGTTTCCAACATATAAGTCTTATATTTTCCTTTAAATTTTGTGTGTATGAGCCGGGCGGTGGTGGCGCATGCCTTTAATCCCAGCACTCGGGAGGCAGAGGCAGGCGGATCTCTGTGAGTTCGAGACCAGCCTGGT
>NC_022018.1:55586515-55599002 GCF_000317375.1 Microtus ochrogaster
TCTTGTAGACCAGGCTGGTCTCGAACTCACAGAGATCCGCCTGCCTCTGCCTCCCAAGTGCTGGGATTAAAGGCGTGCGCCACCACTGCCCGGCTGCTTTTTTGTTTTTGTTCATGAGAGGTGAACTTGTTTTTGATACAATGTGATTTTCTTTGGGCTCTCTGCAGCCCCGCAGAGCTTACAAACTTCCACTTTCAGTTCTCACGGCTCTAGGGCTACAGGGACACAGCTGCTGCCATGTGTGATCTACCCCGTCCCAGGGTGCTGCATGCTATGTGGTTGGAGCCAAAGTAAATACAGGACATGCCACCCTAAGAATCAACTCTTGGAGATTTTACAGTTCATGTAGGTACAATGCCCACTGAGGCCATGTGTGATATTTTGTTTGTAATCTAACAAATAAAGCTTGCCTGAAGATCAGAGTGTGGAGCTAGCCACTAGTTAGCCATAGGAGGCCAGGCAGTGGTGGCACACACCTTTAATCCCAGCACTCCCAGAGGCGGATGGATCTCTGTGAGTTCAAGGTCACCCTGGGGTACACAAAACTAATTCAGTCTAAAAGAGAAACAGGCAGTGGTGGATCACACGTTTGACCCCAGCACCAGGGAGGTGGAGATAGGAGTGATATGATTGGGTCGAGAGGGGAATATAAAACAGGAGGAGACAGAAGCTCAGAAGAAGATTCAGTTTGAAGTTTCACAGGGAAGGCATTCTGTCTGAGGACTTGCAGAGAAAGGATACCCCCCAACACACATGCACCCCATTCAGTCTGAAGATTTTGTAGAGGTAAGAACCAGTGGTTCAGCTGGGCGGTGGTGGCACACGCCTTTAATCCCAGCACCCGGGAGGCAGAGGCAGGAAGATTTCTGTAAGTTTGAGGCCAGCCTGGTCTACAAGAGCTAGTTCCAGGACAGGCTCCAAAGCTACAAAGAAACCCTGTTGCAAAACACACACACACACACCACCACCACCAGCGGCTCTGCTTCTCTGATCTTTCAGCTTTCACCCCAAATAAATGGACTCCAGGAATTTATTATTAAAACCATTTAGAAACCATGCTACACTTCACAGCAAATCTGAGGCAAGCATGGGATACATGAGCTCACCTCAGAAGGCCAGGAAGAATCTACAAGCTAGGACAACTAAGGGATGGATATCTCCTCGTGCTGGTTCGATGAACTCTTGTAACTTGCCAACAGTGTTGACTAACTTCATGGTTCCAGAGCAGGGACCACGTGCTCTGTGACCACCTCGGCAGCACCCCCCTCCCCCGCAGTACTCCTCACTTTTTACCTCTCATGGGAATAACACACGAGCGGCCAGAGGCGGCTTGGGCAGCACTTGTATACATCATACATTTATTAGTGAATATCCCTCTGAAATCAGCAACAATATTAAAAAAAATAATGATTGCACTACTTGGTCAAGCAGAACTAGCAACTTTCATTTTAAAAAAAGTACAAATCTGTTAAAAATTTCAATCCGTATACACATATATAATACAACATACTAGTTATGTTAAATGCTACAAACCAATGTGAGTCCAGTGGGATGGAAAAACCACACATTTAAGCTTTAAGAACCATTTTCTCTATATATTAGCATTTTCTCAAATACATACATGGGAAAAATGAGGTAACTGTAAGATGTGCAAGGAACAGGGCCCCCAAATCACATGTGTTTATATATATATATGTGTAATTACTTATATATATATATATAATATAAAAACCTTTCTAACAGAACACAGGCGCTGGGCCCAGCAGTGCTGGGGGAAGGTGCCCACTGTCATGCCGAGGCCAGAAGTTGGTAACTAAAGAGTAAACAATGCCAAGCCCCCACCACAGGAAATCATTGGTAACATGGCATCTACAGCAAGGTTGGCAAATCACAAACATCCTAAGTAATTGTTTGGTAAATCTTTCTTAAATGATTAAAAAAACAAAACAAAAAATACAAATGAAAACCGTGTATTCCCCACAGTAGCTGCTCGCTGGAATCATCACTGCAGCAAACACAATCCATGAGCCAATTCCGCTGCCCCAGGAAACCACAAGGGTTTGAAAACCTTTTGTTGGGGTGAGGAAGGGACAGGGGTTGGATAAGGTGGTTCTGTGTAAAACGTGGATTTTCAACACTGCTATAAATATAGAAACATCACCTGGAGTTATATACAGTAAGACTTTGGGTTCTTGTGGGGTGGGACCAGGCCGATGGGCCCCCTGGCAGGATGGGTTGTGGGAGGCAGGGAGCCAGGGCTGCTGAGGAGAACGAGGGTGGTTGGAGCATCCCTGAGGCAGCAGGCGCCAATGGCTACCTGCTAGGATGTGCCGGCCCCACACGCGGTTCGTTCACTCAGGGCAGCAACCCCAGATAGGGGTAGGAAAGGGAAAGAATGGGAGCTGGAAGGAGGAGCAGGGAACTCAGCCTCCTCCAGACCTTGGAGGGCACGGGATCAGACTGGGAGCGGGCCCCAGGTGGAGGTTCACGCCCTCCCTGATCTCTGTCCTCATGGGATTCCTAGGAGGAGACTCAACCAGGCAGGTGGGAGACAGCCCCTGGCTGGAGGAAATGCCCTGAAAAGCAATCGGTCCCTGGTAGGCTCTAGGGACATGTGCAGTACAGTGCATGGCAGTTATCAGCTGAGTACAGACCCCCAACCCTGCCCTGTGACTTCCAGCCGCCCAGCGCCGTCCCAGCCACACGCTCATATGGAGGCCTGGTGCGGCACAACCTGACCCTCCTCTGCCCCCTGGGCATTTGGTCCCGGTTGGTCCCTATGCCCTCACCCCACTCCTATTAAACCAAAGAAGGAAAAACAAAACCAAAAAACAAAAACAAAAAAAAAACCCAACAAACAAACAAAAAAACAACAAAAAAAAACCCCCAAACACCTCTAAATATCCATACCCCCTACACGCAATTTTGGGCCAAATGAATAAACAAAAACTGCTGTTCCTCACGTTCATGCAAAACGACAGAGGGGGAGAAGATCGAGCACGGGTCTGACACTGTCCCTGGTGGGGGGGCACTCACCAGGAACACAAGGACATGCCCAGACTGTGGCTTGTCTCCTGTAGAACGTAATGTGTTCAGCTTGGAGCCCCCATCCCATTTGCTCAAAGACCGCGGCTGGGATACCCTCCAGCCTGGGGTGGGCTGGAATGCTGTGCCTGGGGTGGGGTCCTGGGTAGTCAGACCCACACTGCACAGCAGTGGAGGCAGAGCCGACTGCCTAAGTCTGTCTGGAGTCCTGGGCCTTAGGAAATGGTCTCTGGCTCCCATCTGCCCACAGACCTGGCAGTTCCACCTGTGCAGGGAGTACTTCTCTTCAGTACAAGAGACCAGCTGACCCAGGGTGGCTACTCCTTTGCCCATTTTGGGGGGTGGGGATCACACCAGCCACCACACTTGGGGAATGGACTCCTGCCTCCCAGAGCCAGCAGGAAGAAGGACCCAAGGGCAAATTAAGAGGCAGACTGAGTTGGGGACACTCAGGCAGCTCTATGGTGGGCGGGCGGGCGGGCAGGCAGGCAGGCAGGCAGTTTGGGGAAGGAGTCTTTGGAGCTTGGCAAACGCAGGGGCTTATTGCAGTGGCTTCTCCAGGGCTGACCCTGGCACCAGCTCTCAAGTTGCAGGTGGGAATGCTGAGACAGGCCCGGCCCCTCCCTTACAGTTCTCCCTGGGCCACTCCCTGCCTCCCCCCACCCATTTCCGGAGCTTTGGGCAGGGTTCTTGTGGGTGGCTGTGGAGCCTCACTCAGCCTCCCTGGGCACCTCGGAGGCATCGGCCCGGCAAATGGGACAGGTCCGGTTGGCCTGGGAGGAACAGCCACACATCAGAGATTGCTCTCCTGACCTCCCACCCCACCTATTTGACTTGGATAAACTCTACACACCTGACCACCAGGGCTACCTGGGGGCGGGCTCACCTTCAACCACTTGTCAACACACTTGGCATGGAACTCATGGTTGCAGGGCAGGACTCGGAGCAGCTGCCGCACCTCAAAGTCACTGAAGCAGACCACACACCTGACGAGAAGCACAGTGTCACCCCCCACACCGACGGCGAGCACCCTCCCAGAGGTCCTGGCACAACACTCACAGAGTCTGCTCAGACTGATGGCTGTCAGGGTTAAAGCGGTATGACGGCAGCTGCTCTATGTCTGCTTTGGTGAGGCCGCGGGGCTTGGCATCTCCCAGCCGCTCAGCCAGGTTCAGGAGGGCCTAGAGCCAGGCAAGGGAGGTCAGCAGCACTAGAGCTGGAGGTCTCCCAGACTCCACCTCCCAGCTCAGGCACCACAGACCTCATAGTTCTCCATCTCCACGTCATCCACATCCAGATCCAGGCTGATGGTGGGGCCCATGGTGGTCGGTGACATTGGCAGCATTGAACTAGAAGGGAGCCCCCAGAGTGCAGGTCAGCAAAGGTAGACGGCACAAAGCACCCCCACCCCCAAATGCAAACAAGGTACAGAGCTCTGCATGGGTCAAATCAGGATGGTGGTGCTTGTTCGAGCACACTGGAAGAGAGGCAGGGTCAACCGCTGTGTGGGTGGGCGACCAGAGCTATGGGGTCCTAGAAAACAAGGCCTAATGGCTCTAGGGAAGTTACACTGGTACTTACAGGAAGTAGGGGAGGAAGCTTGGATAATAAGATGGTGGTGGCGGTGGCGGTGGCGGTGGCGGCGGCGGCAGCGGCTGCTGTAGACGGTATCTCTGTGTGCTCAGTCTCCGTGGCATCATGTGGGAATATGGCTGCAAACAGGAACAGGCGCAGCAGGTCAACTGGAGGCCGGTCGGCTCACTGCCCTAGGCCCGGCTAGAGGGACGGGGCGGCACTTACCACACCAAAGGACAGCTCCTGGTGTAGTGGCTCATGGGGTAGGTAGTGAAGGGGCACTGAGGGTGACAAGGCTGGGCCAGTGGCAGAGGTGGAGTAAGTGAAGCTACCTAAGGGGTGCTGATCCCCCCGAAGGTCCATATCATTGTCCAGACGCTGCAGGGACTGGAGAGGAAGGGATGGGTCAGCCAGCTGCTTACAATAAAATCCTTGCCTTTCCCACTCTGCACCCCCCTCATCTCCCCAAACTCACCAGACGTGGGTGCTGGGTCTGCAGGGACACAAACTGCCCGAGTGGTGCCATGTGGGTAGGTTGAGGTGGTGGGGCCGGTGGCGGGGGGTGAAGAATGTAGTGGTCACTGGAGATGAGGTGGGGGTAGGTATGGTAGGGCACAGGGAGCTGCTGCATGGTACATGCCTGGATCAGCTGCTGAGAGAGAGCAAAACTGGGCCTATGCACCAAGGAGGCCAGGGAACACCCCCAGCTAAAGGCTCTTACTGTACACAAACCCAGGAGCTACAGCGGCTTTGCAAGCCCCATCCCTGCCCTAGGCCGCCAAGGCAGGGTGCCATCCCACAGCCTCTACTGCAGTTGTATACGGCAGGCGCTGTTACAGAAAGGTCCCTGACCTCTAAACTGCCACATACCTCTGTGGGAACACAAACACATTACTCTGGGAAGGGCCATGGCCGGAAGGCCAAACTAATACATTGACAGTCTGCACAGGCATTTAACTCAGTTCCTAGGGCACCTGTGCTCATACCTGTAGGGATGGAGAGACAGTATGGCATGTACCTGGGGCAGGAGAAGAAAGCATTTACTCACTGGAGGTGGGAGGCAGCAGAGGGGGTAGTGCTGCCCACTGAACATCACGGAGCATGCTGGGAGCTGCTGGGCACTGCAGCCAGGGATGTGTTGGCTTGTAGGCAAGGGGAAGCCTTGGGTGGTCACTGTGGTGACTGTGTAGGACAGAGGGACAGGCCCCTGGTGCACCTGTGGAGAGAGCATCAGGCACTGTAGGGAGGGCAACCTTTTGAGAAAGAGTCCAGGACGAGGCCAGGCAATGCCTATAATGCTAGCACACAGGAGGCAGAAGAGGCAGGCAGATCTCTGGGACATGAGGTCAGCCTGGTCTACTTCCAGAGTTCCAGGCCAGCCAGGGTCACATAGTGAGAACCTGTCTCAAAATACAAAGAAGTCCTGTTGTGCAGCACTTGTGTCCTAATGAATCCTTGTAGGCACCCAGGGGACCCTCCCTTCATCCCTGGCCAAGCACAGCAAGAGAGAATCTGTTTCTTTTTTTTTCTTTTCTTTTTTTAAAGATTTATTTATTATGTATACAATATTCCTCCTGCATGAACACCTCCATGCCAGAAGAGGGCACCAGATCTCATTGCAGATGGTTATGAGACATTATGTGGTTGCTGGGAATTGAACTCAGGACCTCTGGAAGAGCCACTTCTCCAGCCCGAGAATCTGTTTCTTAAAAATCAGTTTGATAGAAGCTGGGGGTGGGGGTGGGGCGAACTAAGAGCTGTCCTTCCTACCTGTTCGTGGAGATCAACCATGAACGGGCTCTGCTGGGTGGCCGGGTGCAGCATTCGTGGGCTCCTGCCGGCAGGAGCTGAGGCTCGGTGCTCCTCTACAGAGAGGTGTGATGGTCGTGGCAGCAGCTGCTGGGAGGGGAAGTGCTCATCCTGGGTAGGTGGGCTGGCCAGGGGCCCCTCGTGGCCAAGGCTGCACCACACAGAGGAGGAGCCCCAACAGGACAGAGGAGCGCCACTCATTTATAATGCAGGGAGGGAAGACAGGGTCATAATCCACACTAGAAAGCCGAGAGAGTTCAGGGCCCTAGGGCCCACCCCTCTGTCCATGAACCCAAGCCAAGATGGTTGCCCTGAATAGAGATGGAGACTTCTTCCTACCTTCCCCAGAGCTGGCCTGGACTGCTGCTAGGTCTTGTAGAGAATCGCCAGTGACCCACAGGGGCAGAGGGTGGCCACTTAGTCACTGCCAAAGCCCATGGTCTCATCAGGGGAGCAGGGAGGTGAAGGGGCTGGGCCGGGGCTCACAACCCTAGGAGGCAAGTAGAGAAAGACATAGAGGGATAGGAAAATCCAGCTGCTTGTGCAATTAGGAATGGTGAGGCAGACAAAACCTGGACAGGTCCTCCTCTAGAGCCTGGGGTCCAGGGCTGACAGGCTAGACTAGCTTCCTGCTCTGGGAAGTGGGATCAAATTTTAGAACACGGTAAATTCAGAGACCAGACCAGTATGCTTCAGGACCAGCAGCTCCAGTGAGGCTCTGGCTGCAGGAAGCTTCCTTTGCCTCAGTCAGGGACTACATCTCCAGGCAGATGGGGCTCGTGGGAGCTCGTGGGAGCGCCAGGTTCCCCTTTCAAACGACTGGCTAAAGAGGAAGAAGGCCTGGGACTCATTCTCAAGTACTAGGTAATATGGCCTGACCCATTTCTACCCTTGGAAACTCTTGGCCTAAGGTCAGACACCATTTTCTCTCCTTCGCCCTTCACCCTGGGGCGCACTCAGCTGGGATAGCACCCATTAATTATGGAAAGTTTGTAGCAGACTTGGCAGAAGAGACTCACTGCCCCAGGTCCCACACACATGTTGAAGCTAGGAAATAGAGCAACTTCAAGCCTGCTCCCCCACCCCCCTCCATCTTGCTGCTGACAGTGAAGGCCACCTCAAGGCTTCATTAGGCCCAGGAAAGAAACTTGCCAGAAGCAAGCATGCTGGGTCTGGCAAGCATCCAGGTCCTTGCTCTGGGACCCCATATAGACCCCAATGTGGGAAGCAGAGCCTTTTGAAAAAGGATGAATCTGAGAGGAAGGTGAGCAGGAATGGGTCAGGGCAGGGTCTCCTCTTTAGGGTCATAGGAGGACCAGGTGGGAAAGCAGGGTAAACCTCAGGCTTCCATCCACTAACTCAGTCAGGATGAAGACTTGGCAAGAACACTCTAAAATCCATCGGGAGGCTGGAGAGATGGCTCAGAGGTTAAGAGCATTGCCTGCTCTACCAAAGGTTCTGAGTTCAATTCCCAGCAACCACATGGTGGCTCACAACCATCTGTAATGGGGTCTGGTGCCCTCTTCTGGCCTGCAGGCATACACACAGATAGAATATTGTATACAATAAATAAATATTAAAAAAAGAAAATAAAATCCATTGGGCCATGAGACACTATAGAGTTTATTGCAATGGGCCAGTTCTTTGCCATTACTGCCACAAGGAGGCCTTTCTACTCTTTTTCAACCAACAAACCTATGCATGTCTGATGTCCAGTTGCAAATGTTGCCACCTGCTGACGCAGCAAGGCAGTAAAGCCAGTTAAGCACCTTAGTCATTCCAGCTAACATGGAAAGAACCATTTCCTTTACCCAGAACTCTCCAAGTCTGCACAGGAGAGCACCTTCTCCACACTACCCAGTCTGTGTAAAAGCACAGTCTTGCAGTGACGACAGGGTGGGGCCAGTGAGTGAAGACTGAGAGATTATAAATCATTCCCTACAAACCCTAGTCTCTAAGTAAGACTTAAAGGGGGATGGAGCACCTCTCCTCCTCAGTCAGAAAATGGGTCTTCTCTCTGAATCCTGTCCACTCTGCACCTAGTTATCTTTGGTCACTGGCTTGTGACCCCTGGCTGGGGCTAACTATATACACCCTAACACATAGGTTCTCACTTCCTAATTCCAGGCCAGCCACCAACAAGGGCCAGGAGTAACCCACCCCCAACACTGAAACAAGATGCCTAGCCCACCCCAAGCCAGCAGACAGAAGGGCATTTAGTGGATGATGGTGCCAAAGGGTAACAGCATCATCCCCGAACAAACAACACCCCCAACTTTTTGCCAGGATCTTAAGCCCATGGCTTCTGGTACCTGAACCCTAGACTCCTCTGTGAAAAATGGTAACAACTTGAGAATCATCTCCCCAGGGAACCATCAAGGGCCACGCTGAAGGCAACAGAGGAATCAGTCCTTAAAGTGAATGCCAGCTATAGGGTAAATAATCATTTCTAGAAAGAAAGACACACTGCCCTACACTCCCACCCTAGGCAAACACGAGGTACCGGAAGTGCTGGAAGATGCAGAAGCATGCTGCTCCAGCCGTGTACCCCAGGAGGGAATGGGATTCTGTAATTCCTATCAGGAACAAAAGTGGTAAAGAGGGGACACACCCATTTCGGTTAGAGTTGCTCTGGACCACAGGGAACAGAACTGGTCATGGCTGGCTCCCTAGACCCAGACCTAGTCCTCTCAAAATGACAGTGGCCAGAGGAAAAACCAGACTCCTTCTAGAGGCACACAGACACAGTCTCTTTCAGTACCTGTGAGTAGCTGTTCTGGAGCCGCGCAAGAGACTGAGCTGGACCTAGTGACACAGTCAAGGTCAACCAGCAACACTACTTTCCACACCTCTTTCACTGTGCTCTTTAAGAAGTTGTGTAAACTCCCCTAAGTCTGACCCTGCCCCCATGAGTCCACAACCCTGTCAGCCGAATACAATGTTCCAAGCACGTATTTGACCCCGGCGTGGAGTCTGTTTGCAAAAAAGACGCTCTCTTCTAGCAGACCAGCAAAGCTAGACCCCAAGACCAAGACCAGGCTTAGGCGGGAAGACAACCTCCCCCTCCCTGACCCGCTGGCCCAACTCTAAAGCAGGAGCTTCCCAACTCGCAGGAAAACCACGGAGGGATTGGAGTGGGACCACCACACCTTGGCCAGTTTAGACTCCCTGGGTGACCTTGGTTAAAGAACTCCTTTAGTTTTCGCTAAGTCTCAGTTGCAACAAATTAAAACCGGGATCGAAATCTCCCCAGGGCGCCCCTAAAATGCCAGAGAAACCAGATGTTCACATTAGTGGGGGAGGAAAACAAAGTCCCCGAGGTTCAAGCTCCTCCCTAAAACAGGCCAGACGCAGGCAGTGGGGTTCCAGCAAGCTTCCAAAGCAGCCCCTCCCTGGGGACCGGGGTCGAGGCATGCACACCTGTCCCAGGAGAGACTCCGCTGACCCCCTCTTACTCCTTAGTGCCTCACTCGGAGGAACACTGAGGGACGAGGCCGGGCAGCAGCACAAGGACTAGAGCGCTGTGACTTTAAGAACCGAGGATCCCGGACCATGTGCTCGGCGTGAGACAAAAGCAACAACAAAGGAAGTGGCGGCTGCAGGGGGAGGGGGTGGCTCCTTCCCCTCCACCGCAGCGCTCCGCAGAGGGGTGGCCTGGCCGAGTCTAGGTAGCCCCAGGCAGCACCTGGCCGGGGACCGTCGTCGCGCCGACCCCGACAGCCCAGGATCGACGCCCACGAAGCCGGCAAACCACAGCGAGCCCCCGAGGGAGTCAGAGTTCCGGGGTGCGGGTCCGAAGTTAGGGGCCTGGCCCGACTCACCGGCAGCCGTCCCACAACACGCGGGCTCCTTTGTTCGCGATGCGGGGTGTGGATGGTGGAGCGCCGGCTCCTTCCCGAGCCTGCTCTGTCTTCCGCTTCCCCGGCCCGGACCCGAGAGGAGGGCGGCGCAGGACGCAGCTGTGCGATCCGGCGGGCTGGCCCTTTAAGAACTGTCCGCGGCGGCCGGATGGAACCAGCCCCACGTTTGATTCACAACATTCGGAGCGGCGAGGACGCGCAGCGCGGAGGCGCGCCAGGACGCTCAAGCAAACAGCAGCGGCAGGAGCCGGTGCCCGCCCCGCCTCAGGCCCCGCCCCTCGACGCCGCGCCGGCCAATCGCGTTCTGCGAGCGGCACGTGACTAGCAATTCGCCATCTTGAAAACCGGGTTAAAAAAGCCTCCTCGCCCCCACCTCATATAGTTGAAAGCCCCCACGGCCAGGTCGCAGGTAAAGGACGGGGCACCCCCGAGTTCGGGACCACGGCGCGCACTAAACTGTCATGATTACCTTCTTAGGGCCGCGGCCTCTGAGCGGCCCGCAGCCTCTCACGCAGCCGAGGTTAGAGGACCGCCCTCAGCCCCGGCCGGCACGCTTCCCGGAGGTGACGTCACTCCGAGCCCCGCAGGCTGGCGATGACCTCATAGCCCACCGCGCCTCTGCCTCTCCCGCTTTCTGTTCCGTTATGCGGCGCCTTTAAAAAGGTGCGACAGCCCAGAAGGCCCAAGAGACCAATGACTGACGCCCCATGCAAACGGCTTAACGTTTCCTGGGCGGGCGGGCGGCGGGGGGGGGGGGATTGGCCCTGCGCATGTTGATGTCATAGAAACACTTTGCTACCTCCGTCCCCCGGGCGGGGGGGGGGGGGGGGGGGATTGGCCCTGCGCATGTTGATGTCATAGAAACACTTTGCTACCTCCGTCCCCAGGGCAGCCGGGGGTCGGGTGGGGGTTGGGGGTGAGAGGGATGCGGTGGAAAGGGGTGGGGAGGCTCTAGTTGAGCTGAAGTTGGAAGAGCTGGCTGTAGCAAGCCAGGGAAGTGAGTTTTCTGGCCTCCCAACAGTTTGACAAGCAGTACCAGAGACAAGAGTTCGAGGCCAGCCTGGTCTACAAAGCGAGTTCCAGGCCAGCCAAGGATACTAAGACCTTGTCTTCAAAAGCCAAACAACAAACGTGTCACACACCCAGTTAACAACTGAAGCGCAAGAGAACAGAGACCATGGACCCAAGCTGAAGTAGTGGCTCAGTCTCCTTGGGATGTCTCCCAGGCAGACAAAGTGGGGTACGGGGTTTGCAGAACACCAGAATTACCTAATGCACGTGTCTACGAGGATGGTCTGTAGGAACTGGACTCCTCCAACGCCCACCAACCCAGAACAAGATGTCGGGACAAAATGGCAACATTTGTTAAACCTATGCAGCAGGCTCTCACTTTATACTTAGTGCACTCACTTTATACTTAGTGGATACATCCCATAAGTATTTAAAAAATGAAACCATTTTGCTGAACAAGAAGTAACAGTATCATTAGTTTCGTGGGCCATTGTATCTGCATATAGTGTTTGTGAAAGCATACGGGAATTAACAAGGTGCATCTGTTCAGGAGGGCAGATTTTAATTTTCTTTGTTATTAGTTTTTAGACAGTCATGTCTCAGCCTACCCTCAAACTCCTGATCCTCTTGCCTCTACCTCCCAAGTACTGGAATTATAGGCATACATTACTTCTCCTGGTTCAGATTTTTAATTTTTTAAAAAGATTGATTTATTAGTATGTATACAGTGTTACAGTGTTCCGTCTGCATGTATGCCTGCAGGCCAGAAGAGGGCGCCAGATCCCATTACAGACAGTTGTGGGAATTAAATTCAGGACCTCTGGGAGAGCAGCCAGTGCTTTTAACCTCTGAGCCATCTATCTCTCCAGCCCCAGATTTTTAAATCTTGATAACTATATAATTGCTTTAAAAGATTCTAGTCAGAGCCGGGGCGATGGTGGTGCACTCTTTTAATCCCAGCACTTGGGAGCCAGAGGCAGGTGGATCTCTGAGCCTGGTCTATGGACTGAGTTCCAGGACAGCTAAGGGCTACACAGGAATCCTGTCTCAAAACACAAATTCTAGGCAGTGCAACCTATTGAAAAATTTGCTAGCCGCGCGGTGGTGGCGCACGCCTTTAATCCCAGCACTCGGGAGGCAGAGGCAGGCGGATCTCTGTGAGTTCGAGACCAGCCTGGTCTACAAGA
>NC_022018.1:55599102-55606017 GCF_000317375.1 Microtus ochrogaster
AAAAAAAAAAAAAAGAAAGAAAAATTTGCTGAAAATCATAAAATATATCTTAGGTCTATTTTTTTTAAAGATTTTATTATTTTATGTGTATGTATGAGTGTATACCTAAGTGTATGTTTGTGCACCCAGTTCAGGCATTGTCTGTAGAGTCCAGAGGAGGTCATTGGACTCCTTGGAACTGGAGTTACAGGTAGTTGTGAGTCAACTGCTGTGGGTGCTGGGAACTGAACCCTGGTCTTCTGTAAGAGCAGCGAGTGCTCTTAATTGCTGAGCTACCTCTCTAATACTTTATAAGCCCGATTTTAAGGCATTAAAATTTTCATTTAGAATGAAAATCTCTCCTCAGGAAAAGCAGCCAACGGAAAGACTCCAGAAGGAAACTGGGGAACAATCTTTGGCTTAGGAAGTCCTTCAGACCAACTAATCACACTGTGGATGTGCAGCCAGCAGCATGATGACAAGATGGCACCTGGGGACAATTTGCAGATCTCTAAGCAACAGGAGATCAAGTTAATGGCGCAGTGGCATAGATGTAACTTGGAATTCTACTCTGTCTACAAATGTGTGTGAACTTAGGCATGGACATGCAAAGTGATGTTCTCTGTTTGCTCCTATCAATTCTTGTCTCCATCAATCACAAGCAGCTAGAAATCCTGCCCGTGCTCAAAGACGCTTCCATCTGTACCCTGACTGATGCTTCTATGGGAGGAGCCTGCAGTGGCTCCTCTGCCACCGAGTGCCCACTGGCCTTGGAGGCAACCTTAGTAAGCTCCCCCATCAGTCTCTTGGGCTTACCCTCTTCTAACCATTCCTGCACCACAATGGTCTTCCTTCTGGCTAGCTCTGCCTGGCCCCCTTCTGCTGTAGGAGCCTTTCCTTTTCTAGAAATCAATTCCTCCTTCCTGCTTTTCAGGGTTCCACTCCCACCTCCTCTGTTACAGGAGCTGAAGTGACCCTGACCTTTACTCTGCGTCATTGAATTAGACAAAACCCTGTCGCAGTCACTGTCTCATTCAACAATCCCCTCCTGGCTGAAGGGGGCATTGTTTGCAGTGTACTGAAATCCAGCCTTTACTAGGAATGTGGCACCACAGGAATGCCTTTGCCTCGATGTATGGGTGAGGAGCTGAGGGTCCTAGAAGTGAACTGACTTGCCTGAGCAGAGATTACTATTTTCTTCCCTCAGAGACTTACAGAGATAGTTGTCAATAAAGTACTTGCCAGGCAAGTTTGAGAACCTGAGTTCCATCCACACAATACACATAAAGAAACACGGAGACAGGTGGATCCCCAGGGCTTTCTGGACAGCAGCCAGCCAGCCAGCCAGTCAGCCAAGACTAGCTGGTTAGCTCCAAACCCTGTCTTACAAAGGATGGACAGTGCCAGACGAATGCCATCCAGGATCGAACTCATACCCTCACACATCAGCACACATACGCACTCACCAGACAGCGAGCGTGCATGCTCACACACAGAAACAAAAAAAAAATCTACCCTCCATTCACAATCCAGTTATGGGCTTTTAAACCCAAGTCTGGCCCATGTATCATTTTCTTTTCCTAGTATGTCTTCAACATCACCTACCCACGTCTGGCAGATTCTTTACAGCTCTAGACACAGCCAGACAGCTCCCCTGTGCCTTTCCTAGCCTGTTAGGTCTATTCTGGCTTCCCAGACCCAACAGAACCATGATCATGCTGTGGATAGGGCTATCTCCATGAGACCATCCTGCAGCTCCTGCAGGGTTCAGATTCATCTGTGACCTGGCTCCCAGTGAGCCACAAATGGCCAAAGATACTCTGGGTTGTCCCTACTTGGCCAGGCAATCACTTTCCCAATACAGGACCCTCTTTGTTGATCTACTCAGTCTGGGCCTGGCCCTAGAAGCCCACAGTCAATCTCTCCCCAGGAACAGATGCCCCAGACACCTCCAAACCTTAAGATCTTTCTTGGCCATACGCAAAATTGTATCAGCAGAAGAGAGAAGAATTTTACCAAGTTTCCTAAATTTTCAATAGAAGACAGCAATCTGGACTAGTCTTCAAAATCCTATGCCTTGGGATCCCAGTGTGGCCCTCTGTGTGCCTCTTCCTCATCAGAGCTCAATCTCCTGTGGGGTGTGGCCCTCATACCTATTGTGTGCCTCTTATGACAGCCTATCCCCCAGTAGTTAGGTATTGCTTACTCTCAGAGAGAGGAAGTAACTGCACTCACCGCAGAACCAGGAAGGCTGGCCCAGTGGGTTGCAGAAAGCTGCCTCAGTTCCAGTGAGCACTAAGGGGCTCTGTACACAGTCCTCAGGCGGCTCACCCTCATCATCTCAGTGAGCGAAGAGCAAATGCCCCACTGCACAGAAGAGGCAACCGAGGTGAAAGATGACCCTTACACATCCCCGAGACTTCACAATGATCAAAAGTACAGATGTTCCTGGGGCAAAAGAAGAGCACAGCTCAGGACCTAGCAAGTGGCCTGAGGTGGCAGACAAGAGCAGGAGAGGGCAGCAGGATCCAAGTGCCAAGCACTTGCTGTTGCATTCCAGCTTCCTCCTCAGCCTCTCCTGCATGCGAGCTGGACCCTGACAAGCTGAAACAGGAAGAAGGTGCTAGTACTCTTTCCTAAGAGGGCCTTGCCAAGGCAGGGTTCCCACCTCCTATCAGAGCCAGAAGACTGGCTGCCTCTTCTGAGTGAGGCTTTCTTCCATTGCTTTCTTTCTTGGCTCCTAGAATCTTCATTCATAGAGGCAGGATACAACCTTCCCAAAACTAAGGGAACATGCAATTGGGACCTTGGGACACATAGCACACCATGGCCAGCTTGGGACTCAGACGTCTTAAAGTATCACTAAGCATCAGACTAGAGCCCAGAGCCTAGTACAACAGGGAGAGTTTTGAGAGGCCTGTTTTACATCCTCTCTGTTTTGGGCAAGGATTAACCCCAAGCTTTGCCTCTCCAAATAACCGATTATTTGTGCAGATGAGCAAGGAGCAGAGTGTGTGGGTCCGTGCAGATGTATTCTGGGTCTTGTGATCATGAGAGCACCACGCAGGGTGACTTGTCTTCTCTGCATCTTAGGCTCTCATCTGTAAAACGGGGTCAATGACAACGCCAATAACTGTGGCACTGTTCACCTGCTGAATGTAAAGAAGACAGGACTATACTAATGGTTGGATGCAGGCTCCTCTGGCTCTTAGGGGCTCTGTGACCTTGAGGGCTCCCCTAACCTCCGTGAGAGGCTGTTTGTCCAGAGGTAATCACAGGACGAGAGTACCTGTACCTACCTACCTCCCTAGGTGGCTCGCGGTGGATATGCAACTGATGGTGTGATTCCATGGTTGTGTCTGCAGTGGGATGTGTGAACTTTGGGTGTATGCTGGTTGGTTTTTTGTTTCTTTTTTTTTTTTTTAACTCATTCACCCCTCCCTACACTGCGTACATCTCACCACTGGAATCGCTCAATCTGCAGTCGGATACGAAAGCATTACACCACTGAGAAGAAAACTTGGGGCTACAGGAGTGCAGTGCCTATAAGGACGAATACCCCATTTCCTTACGTTTCGTACCCTCACCCCCAATTCCTTTCCTCCCTGGCCACCAGCACCAGCTCCACTCAAGCCTAGTGGGGCTCGGACAGGAAACGCTTTTCGACTGGGCAAGATGCAAACCGACACTCGACCTCTCGGGGTTCGGACATCACTAATACAGCGATGGGCCCGGGTTAGTGCTGTTTCTTGGACCTCCAGCCACTCTGGCTGCCAAAGGGGGAAATGTTAGGGACCCACACGGGGCCACAAGACACAGGATCCGAGCTGGAGCCCCACCAGGCGAGCGCAGAGCTCGGAGAAACTCCTCCAGTCGGGCGCCCTAGCACTTGGACCGAGCGGACCGGCCGCAGCGGCGACTGGGGCCGGCGAGGCCTCACCGAAGCGCCCGCACCTCCCGCCGCATCCACAGCGGCCCGCGCCCGGGCGTTACCTGGGGCCACGGCTGGGGCTCCACCCCCACTAGGCGGCGGCGCGTCGCTCCCGGAGAAGCCCGGTCCCGCTCCGGCTGCGGCTCGCAAGCCGCCGGCCGCGGCCCTCCCCCTGCTCCCGCAGTAGACCCTGCTCGCCGTCTCCCCCTCCCTAGAGCTCGCGATGGGCTTGTCGGGTCGCACCATCGCGAACAGGGGGGGACAGGGGCGGAGCGTCTGGGTACGCGTGTTCCCGGGATCGCAGGTGCAAAGCAATCGAGTAGACTGTCGCGCCCCGCCTCACTCGCAGGCGATGGGCCCGTCGGGCCGTACCATCGCGGCGAGGGGGAGGACTTGGGCGGGACGTCCGGACACGCCCCCTCGGTGAACTCCCTGCTTGGTGGCGCAATGGGCTGGTCGGGCCTCACCAACGCGGAGCGGGGGAGGACCGGCCCCGGGAATCTGGACACGCCCCCTTAGCGCGGGCGAACCGCTCAAACTGATCATCGGTTCCCCCTGCGGCGAACAATGGGCCTACCGGGCCGCACCATCGCGGACGAAGGGGGGGAGGCGGGGCGTGAGGCCCGGGCGAAGCATTGGGAAGGTTCGCGCTCTTGGTGCCTTTGTGACCCGGCATGAGAGCGGTCTCTATTTCCTCTCCTGTAAAATAAGTTAAATACGACTCTATGGACTTTCAAGGGCACTTCAGAGGACAAAGACGCCAGATAAGGCAGTAGATCATGCCCGAGCAGTTCCTTAGGCGCACGGGAAGAGGGTCGTAAGGACTACAACTCCCAGCGGGCCGTACGGCCGAGCATGTCGGAAGTTGCAGTTCCTGCAGAATGTGCTCTGGGGGTTGCCAGGACAGGCTCTAGGAGCTCAGCCCAAGACTTGGTTGACTCTGTGCAGTTCGTTTTCCTCGGGGTTAACTGGGGCTTTAAAAGCCTTGTTTGTTGGCCTCCTCCTGACGAGAGAGCTTTAAAGGGAAGGTATTCCTTCGAAGGGGCCCAGGGTCTGAGGCCAGGAGTGGTTTGGAAAGCTGATTCTGGGGGTGACCTGAGCTGGTACCCTCATTATACAGGCACCGAAGGAACTTTGTACGTGCAAAGTGCAACGATCTAGGAGGATGGGGCATGGAAGCGTGAACACATTCCACCAAGGAGCGTCTTGTCTGCTGTGGCCCTTTGGGTCACCCCTGAGGCAGTACAGAGAGGAAAACTGACTGTAGCCAGTCTTACAGCTGATCTGGGACAAGCGGCCACTAGATTTCACCTTAACCAGTTTCTGTGCACAGAGGGTGGGTGCAACGGAAGAGAGACCACAGGAAGCTTTTTTAATTTTGCTTTGTGTTTTGAGACAGGGTCTCTATATAGCTTTGTCTGTTTCAGAACTCGCAGTGTAGACCAGGTTGGCCTCAAACTCACAGATACCCATCTGCCTCTGCTTCCCTGGTGCTGGGATTAAAGCCATGCTGCACAATGCCCAATTTTTTTTTTCAAAGCTAACCCTAACGCAGTGGCTACGAAGGACCTTCATGTATACTCATTATCCATGTGAACATTGCTGTATGACTTGCTGTGTTTGGAGCTCTCAAACATTACACGATTAGTCCCTACAACGTTGCCATGTATTGGAGCCAGGCTTTATTTGCAGTTTACAGATGAGGGCTTGAGGGAGGACCCTAGAACTTAAGTAAGTTTCCAGAAGGCTTTAGGACCTGGTCATCATTGACTCTTATCCCCACTTAATACTTCCCATTCCTTGAAACTGACATTGGACATGACCCTGTTATTCAAACCTGGATCATCACAGCCCAGAACCCAGTGAAATTCTCAGGCTGTCTTTGTGACAGATAGGAAGGGTACCATTGACCTATCAGGTTTATGCAGATGCTATGCAAAGATCTAGCCTTTGTCCGCTTTCTGGCAGCCAGAGTAATGACTCAGAGCTGCTGTCCCCGCTGTAGAGCAAGGATGGAGTCCCAGGTCCACCCTGTTGGGTTGGGCACAGAGACCAGACTGGTGTACTTGGACCCAAGGTCTAAGGCACAGCTGGGGCCTCTGGTGACGTCACCTGCCTTTCCTCCCACCACCCAGGCCACCAGCCCACGATTAGTCTCTTTTATTCCCAGTGCAGAATCCACCAGCTGTGGTCAGAGAATCAGGCAATAGTTGACCTGATAGTGTTAACATGTCCGCATGACCCTCAGCTGATAGTCTGGCCTTGGATCTCTGTCTTTCCACCTGGAATAAAAGAAAGGGCTATCCTAGACCTGTGGAAAAGAGATTTCACTTGTAACAATAACAAAACCACCAGCCTCATACCACAACGAAAGCCAGTGTTCACCGAGTCCTAGACACTGCTGCACTCTGTGGCTTTCCTGTCGTTCTTGGTGCCTGCCGAGGCAGAGTCATACGTACATCAGCACAGTTCAGACCAGGTGATTTAGCTTCCCCACCCTAATGGACTCTATAGCCTGGTGCCCGATGTCTAGATGTGTCACATGGAGAGAGCCTATCAGGGGTGTGCAGCCCTGCCCAGCGTCCTCAGGAGCACTTCAGAGAGAAAACTCCTCCTGGGTACTGAACCTTGTAGTCACAGCGTAGCTCCAGAGCCAGTCTGTAGATTCTCTTTGTGTAGACCAGATTGTAGTCAGGGATAACCTTGAACTCCAGATCCTCCTGTCCCTGTCTACTGAATTCTAGGATTGCAGTACTACTGGTTTAAAATGTTTTCATTTGGTTGTTTGAGATGGTCTCACTACGGAGCCTTGGCTGGTTTGGAACTCCGTTTCTAGACCAGGCTAACCCAGGACTCATAGAGCTCTACCTGCCTCTGTTCCCTTCCTCTAATGCCTGGATTAAAAGTGTGTGTCATCACTCCTGGCCTTAGAAATGTTTTTAAATAGACGGATCCTGTTTTTATTTTTGTCTTGTCTACCAAGACTCTCAGAAGCCTCTTTCATG
>NC_022018.1:55606117-55606674 GCF_000317375.1 Microtus ochrogaster
TTCTTCTTCTTCTTCTTCTTCTTCTTCTTCTTCTTCTTCTTCTTCTTCTTCTTCTTCTTCTTCTTCTTCGGGGGTGTTTTGAGACAGTGTTTCTCTGTGTAGCTTTGGAGCCTATCCTGGAACTCATTCTATAGACCAGGCTGGTCTTGAACTCACAGGGATCCACCTACCTCTGCCTCCCAAGTGCTGGAATTAAAGGCGTGCGCCACCACTGCCAGGCTATGAACTACTTTTACCCAGAACCTCAAGACATATTTTGTAGACAAGTTCAATTATAGATCCCCCTTCCCTCATCCAACTATATAGCATACACATCTTTTTGTTTGTTTTTAGAGATAAGGTTTCTCAGTGTCAACCTGGCTATCCTGGAACTCACTATGTAGACCAGGCTAGCCTTGAACTAAGAGATCTGCCTGTTTCTTCCTCCCAAGTTCTGAGATTAAAGGTTGCGTGCCAGCACAACCAGCTACATATATCTTAATTTGTTTTACATTTGGGGAAGAGGGTTAGGGAATCAAACTTCCCTGTCAAAATGTCCACCTACACTAAGCTCATGA
>NC_022018.1:55607504-55616187 GCF_000317375.1 Microtus ochrogaster
AAACCCAAAACAAATGACAACAACAACAACAAAAACATCCTATAAAGCAGGCAGGGTAATTTCTCTCCTGGTTTCATGTAGGTTGAGCTAAGGTCACCAGGAGGAGGAGTTCTCCCAAAGGATTAGCAGTCAAATTCTGGCCTCTTAACCCTTCCCTTGCATCTGGTGGGGTGTTGGAAGGACAGAGGACGTCTGACATCTAAGGGGAATATAATCAGAGCAGGAATGAAATCAACAAAAGCAAAGAAAAAAGTCAATGCTTTGGTTTAGGTTAAGAACCCTATAGTGGATGACTTGGGACATGGCTGCCTCCAGGGCTAACACAAATCACGAATACATTGTTTCTATTTCCTTTCCTTGTTTGTTTGTTCTCTGTCTCCAGAGCAATGGGATTAAAGGCTTTTGCCACCATGCCTGTGTTTTTGTTTCTTAGCTCTGCTTTCCTTAGTCTTGGGTTATCTCTGTTACTTGCTCTGATGACATTAAAACAGCTGTATGGTGTCCTAGTCACTTTCTTGCAATCCAGACTCCAAACATGGGGGGGAGGGGGGCTATCCTTTTCATCATGCCAAACAAAGCCTTTTGTTTGAGACCAATCATTAGGGTTTTTTGTTTGTTTGTTTTGAGACAGGGTTTCTCTGTAGCTTTGGAGCCTGTCCTGGAACTATCTCTTGTAGACCAGGCTAGCCTCGAACTCACAGAGCTCCACCTGCCTCTGCCTCCCGAGTGCTGGGATTAAAGGCGTGCGCCACCACCGCCCGGCTTCTCATTGATTCTTATAAGCGAACCTGTCCATTTGCTGTGGTTCTAAGTCTGATTGCCTAGACCTTAGCCACATGCCCAGCATGGACTGGAGGAGTGTGTTTCCTACAGGAAACTAGAGGACCATTACCTGGGCAAGGGCTCTTGGGCTCTTTGGACATTGGTAGCCGTGACTGGGAGATGAGGATGCTTCATGGGCAGGGAGAAGCATAGAGGAGGATGCGCAAGGGGAGTAATCAGGAGAGACAGGGTAGCACTTTCTGTCCTGTGACTCAGGGGGCTCCCCACAGCCACTAGCAGTCAAGGGAAGCAGGCATGGCTTCAGGCTCCCTCTGGGGATGGACACCACAAACATGGTCCTTAATTCTTTTTTTTTTTTTTTTGTTAATTTGTTTTGTTTTGGTTTTGTTTTTCAAGGCAGGGTTTCTCTGTCCAGGAGCTATGACTGTCCTGGAACTTTCTTTGTAGACCAGGCTGGCCACAAAGTCACTGAATTCTCCTGCCTCTGCCTCCCAACTGCTGGGATTAAAGGCACGACCACCATGCCCAGCCATGGCCCTTAATTCTTGTGGCATCCAGCATCTATGAGACACAATGTAAAGCACACAGTAGGTGCTCATTAAATGCAGATTCTAGCTTCTCCCCAGAGACATGAGGACAGCCTTCACCAGGACTTTAAAGAACCATGAGCCTTTGGTGTATCTGGTGCTCTTTGAAGCGTGGCACTCACAGACTGGACTCTCAAAGCGGACACAGCAGGATCCAGAGGGAGCAGAGCTTCCCCAGGCTGCTCAGCTAGGAAGAGGTATGCAGGCTGGGGATCTGGGGTGCAGGCCTCTTTCTGTTGCGCAGTAGGATGAAATGAGCTTGGGGACCTGTTCCCCTATCAGAGGCCACCATTGTGAGTGGGTGGAGCCCCTGGATAATGTCCTTCAATTTTCTTTTCTTTGTTTTTGTTTCTTTGAGATGATATGTTACTATATTTGGTCTGGAACTTGTTATATAGACCAGCCTGGCCTAGAACTCAGAGGGATCTACCTGCCTCTGTCTTCTAAGTACTGGGATTAAGAACATAGGCCACTACACCCGGTGTTGGCCCTGCCCTATGAGGGCCTTCTTAGCAGGGACAGATATCAGGCTGGGAGGGCCTCATTCAAGCCGCAGGGTGCCCCCTCATGCCAGCCTCAGGGGTTGGCCTGGAGGCTCAGTGCTTGATAGTTGAATCATTACAAGTTCCCCCCCCCCCCCCCGCCAGCATCTCCCCACCTACCTTCTCCACAGGTTCCATCCACTGAAGATCAGCCAGGAGAGAACAGGAGGTTCTGGTGGCCCTTTGGCTATCCCCATCCCCATCTCCAGCTTGCAGTAGGACCCTGGACTGGGCACCTGCCTGTTCCCCTTCTCTAGCAGTTGGCTTGCCTGTCCCTCCAGTACTGCAGTCCTGGGGCCTTGCCTGCTCCAGCTGTAGCCAGTGCCTTCTGAGGAGGTGTGGTCTCTGCATGGTTAATAATTGCTCAGAGGAGGTGGAGATGGTGCCAAAGTCTGCAGCTGTGTGGCTGCTGGCTCCAGACGGTGCCCACCTGTGACTGGTGCACATCATTGCCTGTGTGCCCCTTCCAGGGCACAGGTAGGGGCCATCCAGCTCAGCTGCTTCGGGGGCTCACAGCCAGGGGTAAGCTGGGGTCCTTGGGATTGAGGCAAGCCTTGGATGCTTCAGAATCATTCGCTGGCCATCTGGCACAGGGCAGAGGGCGGGGGAACACCAGCGGGCAGAGCTAGCTGTGGCGCTAGCCACTTTACTGGGTTGGGCAGAAATGGGCTTGAATCAGTGAGGTCACCTGCGCAGCCTGTTTCTTCTAGTGTGTAGGGCTGAGACCTCCTCTTCAGGCAGTGGCAGCTCCCGGTTCTGCCTTCCCAAGTAACTGGGGGTATTTGGAGCAGCCAAAGGGATCCTTCAAGACAGAGGGGGAAGGATCCCCCTAGGAAGGGAATTAGCCACCTCATCTGCTATCTAGAAGGAGGGAGGAAGGGGCTGAGTCTGGTTCTGGACCTGAGTGGGAGAGCCGGCCTCTGTTCTGCTGGGCTAGATCTTCTCTCGGTTCCATTCATACTCAGAGTGGGCTGCTGACTGCTTTTGGGCCTCAGTTTCTGCATCTGTAGAGTGGGCGTGGTACTACTAGTAGCCCCTGAAGGGCTCATGAAGCAGGCAGGGCAGCAGTATGGAGGCTGTCCCTCACAGATTCAGGCATCGAGTGCTGGGTCACCTCTGGGAGTACTGACCATACTATCCCCAACCGTAGCTGGTTAACAGGGTAGAGACCCAGGCACGCCAGCCCTTGTTCAGACAAGACTTACCTGCTGGCTAACTTGAGGCAGAATTTCGGAGAACACTGATGTTCTCCTGATCAGCATAGGCCATAGCCTGACCCTCACCTTGTTCCTCAGCAGGGGAACCAAAGCTGAGGGAGAGGGAGGCTTGCCTGGTGCTGGACAGTGTATGAAATGCTGGATTTAGACCTGGGACCTGATCCATTCCTGTCTTCCAGAAGAAGCAGCTGAGGGGGCGGGGGCGGGTGGCATTGCCTCTGGCTACAGAAAGCCTGGTATCCCCGGGGAATGGAAGTTAGAATATCCTTGGGTCCCTATCTTTGTAGCTGGGCCACTTGCCTGGGCTGGTGGGATCAGGAGCGACCCTTGTGGGGTCATCAGAGGGGCACCTGGGTCCAACCTTGCCTGCAGCTGGGATTTAACCCTCTTTCCTTTGTTCTTGGCTGTCCCTCTGAACTGGCATTTCTTTTTAGGGTAGTGAACAATAACTAAACAATAGCTGTTTCCTGGGGAGCAGCTGTGGGAAGGAGTGAGAAAAGCGGAAGTGAAAGGCTTAGGGAGCTGTGCTGGGGATGAGGAGGAGTCGGGCAGCTGTAGGGTAGAGAAACATGGCTGGGCTTTTAGCAGGGGAAGGGGTCTGTTCTCCTGTAGCCCTCCCAGAAGTCCTCGGTAGGTATGAGGTCCTCACTCCCACTGGATCGAATTCTAGAGGCATTTGGTTTCCTGGAGTCTTGTGAGGTGTGGCCAAAGCACCCTCTGAGCAGCCCGTGCAGGGTCAGGCCTGGCTCTGGGGGTCATAGGGTGACTGGGAGCCCCTAATGCTCCTGACCTTTTCTCAGACACTTTACAGTATGGATAGTTGTATATTTTTAACTGACACAAATTAATTGAATAGATTGATGAAGTACAGCTTAGCATTTCTACATCCATATTAATTCATAATAATTAGATCAGGGTACTTGGCCCACCTCTCACCCTAGACGGGTCTCACATCGGGTCTCACATCTTCATGATGGGAGTGAGCAAGCTTCCCCACTGGCTCCTTTGAAGTGTTTGTCCCGCAGAGCTACCCTGCTGTGGTAGAGAGCCTCCTGCTCAGCCCCAAGTGAGTGGGATGGAGTTTGGGAGCAAGGACCTGGGATTTCTGGGGTCTAGATGGGAGCAAGGACCTGGGATTTCTGGGGTCTAGATGGGAGCAAGGACCTGGCATTTCTGGGGTCTAGATTGTAAGCAAGGACCTGGGATTTCTGGGGTCTAGATTGAGAGCCAGGACCTGGCATTTCTGGGGTCTAGATGGGAGCAAGGACCTGGCATTTCTGTGGTCTAGATCTGTTCTTTCTTCCTCTCCCTATCTCCATCATCCCCATCTTCTTCTCCCTCCCTGATTTTCTCTTTTACAGTTTTGTTCTTTGTAGCTCAGGCTAGCGTAGAACTGGAGAGCCTCCCGCCTCCTGAGTAACGGGATACTGGCTGTGTTCCAGGCCCAGCCTCCCATCTAGAGAAGCAGACTGTATCAGGTGCATAGTGACATCAAAGGGGTCTCACTTCACACCCAAGTCTGATTTGTGGTTTTCCACAAGAGAAAAGGAGGGAGATTTCCCTAGTCCCAGTCCGCAGGCACCTCCCCTCCCCTCCCCTCCCTTTCTTCTCCCTTCTGTCCTGGAACAAATGTCCGCTGACTGGGGCCCAGAGGCTCCATTCGTGACCTGAGCCTTGAAGGGTAGACGGAACTTGCACAGTGGTGAGGGACACCAGAGGGCCTTTGGGGGCAGAGGAGACACATGCAAATCAAGAGTGAGCATGCAGGGTGTGGACTGTGGACAGGACACCACAAGAGGGGAAGAGAGCCACCTGTGGAAGAGACCCAGGCCCTCTAAGGCCTTGGCTTGCCAAGGGTAGGAAGTGTGTCCCATAGCCAGTATGAGCCTTGGACAGGCGGGTCTTGGGAGTGACTATGTCCATCGAGGTGACGCAGGTCATCTGGTACTTGGTACTGATCTCATGACACATCTTTCTTAAGTGACAGAATCCAGGAGAGGATGCTGCAAACTGCAGAACTTTGGCCTCATCATCATCAATGACTATGGCTGTGAAAAGTCATAGTGACAAAGATAGGGATGAGACCATGAGACCTAGGGTCAACTCAGGCAGCGTGGGGAGCAGGACCCAAAGGAGCTCTGGGCATGGCCTGTGACTGCTATGGATTGCTGGGCAGGAGACCCAGTTTCCCTAGAGGTTTAAGGTTTCCAAGGGGCTAAGAGGTGTGTCTGAGCCGGCACTCCCTCCCAGGAGCTAGTGACCAGGCAGGGGAGATGTCACGCGAGTGTGCAGACGTGGGTCCCTACCATCCGAGTTACACTATGGGAATGGGATGGGAGGAGGGGGGAGCAACTTGGATGAACAGTGAACAGGAGTGGGGCTGTGAGTGGACTTTGGTGGCCATGGAGAAGGAAGGAAGGTTCCAGCTTGGTTTCTTTTCATCAGCTTCACCTCTCTGGGGCTACTGCGGAGCCTAGGGGAAAATGTGGTACATCAGAACAGGAGGGGGGAGGAGGAAGAAGAAAGAAGAGGAGGAGGAAGAGGGGACACTCGAAGCCCTGAAAAGGGAGCACGAAGATTTGTCCCCTGCTGAGCTTGGAACCCCGGGCCCTGTGCATGCCACTGATGTGTGGCTCCAGACCTTTTAAACTTTGTCTTGAGGTGCAGTCCTCCCGTGTTTCCAGGCTAACTCTCCACCCTCGTGCCTCGCCCTTCAAGTAGCTGGAGTTATGGACACACACTCCTTACCCCACTGGATTGGGTCCTAGTATGGATGGTAGTGGGTTCCTTCCAAACTTCTTTGCTAAGGACAAGATAGCGGGTGCAAAGGGCCAGCCCAGCGCTGCCCTTCACTGCCAACTCCCTTCCCTGTGCTGAGCTGGGTGGAGAAACTTCCTTCTTGGGAGATTGGCTGAGATGACCTTTGTGGCCAGGATGAACTGCGCATGCCTGCATTGGCGACTGATCAGCCTGTGGCTGTTTCTTTACTCCCAGTAGAAGGAAAGGAATTGAAGAAAAGACAGAGGAGTTAGGCTCAAGGTGATGATAGCCCCATAGAGATGTCAGGTCTTCACGTGCCCAGCCAGCAAGAAAGCCCCAGGACCTTCTTCACAGGGCACATACCTCACCCCCTGCTGCCCGCCACTCTCATCCACCTGCCACCATCACCACCTCCATGATCACACCACCACCTCCATCCGTTCCACCTAGACCCCACCCTCATCCACTCACTGCCATCTCCACCCCGCACCATCGCCCCAAACCCAGACCTCGCCTTCATTTGTAGCAAGCCTTGCCCCTGCCCTGGTTGCTATGCTCTGGTCTCTACATTCAATCTCAGAGCATGGGGGATGGAGTCCTGGAGCAAGCGCAAGCTCCATGGTGACTTCAATGAGAGTGCAAAGGCAAGGTGACGGTGCAAGCTCCGGCACAAAAGGAAGGCACCCAAATCTGTGGAGCACCTGAGAGCTGCGGGCGTGTGGGCTGGCATCACACCAGCCCCAGAGCAGAGCTGGGCAGAGCACGGGCTCGCTGGAGAGCAGAGCTGGGCAGAGCACGGCTCGCTGGAGAGCAGCGCAGCAGCGAGTCACCCACCAGGGCTGACTTCCACTCCCACCTTCACCAGTCTTTTTTTTTTTTTTTTTTGGTTTTTCGAGACAGGGTTTCTCTGTAGCTTTGGAGCCTGTCCTGGAACTATCTCTTGTAGACCAGGCTAGCCTCGAACTCACAGAGATCCACCTGCCTCTGCCTCCCGAGTGCTGGGATTAAAGATTAAAGGTGTGCGCCACCACCCCCCCGGCCCTTCACTGGTCTTGTTTGCTTGGTTTCCTTAGCATTACAAGCCCATGCTTTCCCTCTGCCAGAGGTGCACCCCTCCCTCCCACAGGATGTGGGAGCCCCTAGTCTTCAGGGTGCACTGATGACCAGCTACCTCCCCACTTGTGGCCAGCACCCTGTTTCCTGACTCTGACTGACTCCTCTACTTGATTCTGGAGAGGTAAAAATCTGGGCTCAGTCTAAGACTGTGTGACCAATAATTTTCGTGGGTATAGATAGAATTCTAGGTTGGAAATCACTTGTTTTCAGCATTTTGCAGAAATAGTGTTCTGGCCACTCACTACTGTATAATAAATCATTCCAGAGCACAGGGCTTTAAACAACAATCTATTATTATTAATGTTCATGATTCTGTAGGAGCTTAGTTGCTATACCTATAGCAAGGATTCAGCTCTGCTCATGGTATTTGGGGCTTCATCTAGGAGTTTGTGTGTCATAATGGGACTGAGTGCACCTCTTGCTCACAGCTTGGCAGCCTCAGGGGCTCATGACTCCAGCACTATTGAACTGGGGCTGGGTAATTCTGTGGGAGCAGGCCTGTGCGATAAAGTCTCGACATCCTAAATGCCAGAAGCGAGCCCCAAATTTTGAGATATTTCTTTCTTGGATGTTGGTCCTCACGGAGCCTCTTGTGTCTCCGTTGGGGTACCCATTATTATCATTTTCCTGGGTCTCTTGCATTTTCTGTGTCTTCAGAGTTGGTGGTCCATGCTCTTGTTGGCTTGAGTTTGCAGTTCTGTGTGTGACTGTGGAGTCTGGGGGACAGGGAAGCTGTGTTTTATTGTACTTGACTGCTTCTCTACCACTGTGACTATGGCTGAATCTAGGTAACCCTGGTTGTGGGTTGTGGGTGACACCTGTCACCTGGAGGCCACACTATGAGGTGATCCTATGGAGACCCTCTTGTATGCGTTTTAGAATCTAGTGTTTGTTTTATTTTTTTTTTCATTTTAGGTAGGCCATTTAGAATTTTACATTATTATTTTGTTTGCTGTGCTGGAGCAAACCCAGGGCCTCACACGAGCTAGGCAAGCTCTGTCACTGAGCTGACGCATGTCCCTACCATGTTCTCAGCCGTCAGTTCTGGTTGTTGGTGGAAATGTCGCTTCATCATTGTTAAAGGTGCAATCCTTCCTGTCGCACCTCTTCACTGTGGGTCCTCCTCCTCTGTAGTGTCCCCAGGTCCAGCTTGTCTGATCAGCCTCAGTGGAAGTGGACCACATTCCCTGGGGCAGAGGCTGGCGCAGGCAGTGGAGTCTGGAAGTCCAATTGCCTCTCTCAGACCACTCCGTGCCTCTGTTTTCAGGGAACTCTGGAACTTTCAGCCTTGCTGGGGTTCGAGTCTTCTTCCTGGGGTGCACTCCACTCCAACCCCTACTCTGTTTCAAGTGTCACCGGCTTGATAAGGTGACATGATGCCAACAGCTTGCTAGCTTCCAGTATTCCTGCTGCCATTGCAGTGGGGTTCCAGGGTGGCAGAGGAGTGGCCACCCAAAGCAGGGCCATCCCACGAAGCACAAGGCTCTTCCACTCTTCACACAGACCTCCCTGACCCCTCAGATCTCTGCCCACTCTTCGCCTGCTTGGGGCTCTCCCCTTCCTATTCTGGCTATCTATGGCTGCAAGACTCACTGCCACAGAGATTACTAGCAAAGAGCAATATCAAGACCATGCGTTATGAAACATGCTTGTAATCCCAGCCTTGGGAGGCTGAGAC
>NC_022018.1:55616287-55617159 GCF_000317375.1 Microtus ochrogaster
CACACACACACACACACACACACACACACACACACACACACACACACACACCCAGAACTTGGAAGGTTAGAGGAGGTGGATCTCTATAAGTTTGAGACCATTATAGTCTACATAGAGAGTTCCAGGAGCCAGAGCTGCGTAGAGACTCTGTCTCAACAGCAACAACAAAACCCCAAAACCCAAAACAAACAAATAAAAAACCCTCACATCTAAAAACAACCTTCAATCCCAGCACTTCAGAGGCAGGACAGGTAGATCTGAGTTCAAGGCTAGCCTGGTCTACAGAGAGAGTTTCAAGCCCGCCAGAACTCCAGAGACAGAGGCTATCAAAACAAAGCACAACTAACAACAAAATCCCAACCACTATCATCCTGCTTAGCAAACGAGTCTGGGCAGGGCTCTGCGTGGGTTTGCATCCCCAGGCATAGGCCTGTTTCAATATGGTTTCCTTGTGCTTCTGGTCACTGAGTGTTGACTATCAAACAAGCCGTTCCTTCTCTGTGCCCCCAGGAGTGCCACTGGAGGCTTGCTCCCCTCTCTCACAGACCGCCCAGAGCTGTCTCAGGCTCCCTTCCAGCACAGCTGCTCATTCCTGGCTCGAAAGACAAGAAGGGGAGTCTGCCAGTCTCGCAGCCTTAGCAGAAGGCATCTCTGGCGCCATGTTCTGATGATCTCACTCTTGTCTGGTGTTGTCATTGTTCTCATGGGATGTGTCTGAGTCAGGGTTACTGCTGCCGTGATGAAACATCATGACCAAAATCAAGTTGGGAGGAAAGGTTTTTATGTTATTTGGCTTATGCTTCCAAATCATTGTTCATCATTGAAGGAAGTCAGGACAGGAACTCAACGGCAGGAGTGCAGCTTAACGGCTT
>NC_022018.1:55617768-55659053 GCF_000317375.1 Microtus ochrogaster
CTCTCAGATGACTTTAGCCTGTGTCAGGTTGACATAAAGTATGCAGCACAGGATGTTAACAGCTCAATAAAGAGGTGACTGAGTCATGACGCAGACAGCAAGAACGTTGAAGGCAAATGTGGTCACTCACTGTTCAAAGAAGGAGGAGCTTGCCATAGTGCCCAGGTGGGCCAGAAAGCAGGGGGAGGGAGGAAGGCTTGGCAGAGTGCAGCCAGTCAGGACTGGGTGTGCGGGTGACCTCTGGGCACTCTGGGATGTAGGGATAACCACGTAGCTGCTTGTTACGTGGCCCTGGATTTGGTGTGAGTGCGAGACACTGACGGGTGCTTGGGGCTCTGGCTCTGAATTCTTCGGTTTGTACGAGAAGGCGTGCCTGAAGGCCTTGTTTGCTGTCCCTGGAGTTAGCTCCAGTCTCTTCCAGCCGGTCACACCCCAAACACGTCAGAACATCATAAACTCCAGAAAAGCACGCCCGATTCAGCCAGTACACAGGAGACAGAGGCAGGAGGATTGCTCCAAGTTCACAGCCAGCCTGCTCTACAGACCAAGTTCCAGGCCAGTCAGGGTGATAGGGAAGCAGATAGTTTCCATTCCTTGCAGAGAGAAATGCCAAAAAATGAGTAAAACTGCTTGTCTGTCATATCACCTAAAGTAATTTCTCTTCCTTTTGCTCCTGGCCTGCCCCTCCATGCTGTCTTCCTTCATGGTGGGTGATGAGCAGACATCTGGGTAGCCCTCAGCCGAGCAAGGCCAGCCCCTGCCTGCCTGTTTGCTGTCTACTGCCAGGGCTGTAATAGGTCTGGCAGCTGGTGGCTGTAGATGGCAGCCAGTACCTGTTGAGGGAGTAAGTAGGGACACTGCTCATGTCACAGGCACTCAGAACATGTCAGCAGGCATTTAAAATGCCAGGACCCAGCCCCCGACACCACTTCTCCACACTTCGGTGTCTTCTGTCAGTTTGGGGAAACTGTGTGTCTTAGTCAGTGTTCTATTGCTGTGAAGAGATGCCATAACCATGGCAAATCTTACAAAGGAAAACATTTAATTGGGGGCTCGCTCACAATTTCAGAAGTTTAGTTCATTGTCATCATAGTGGGGAGCAGGGTGGCACTCAGGCAGACGAGGTGCTGGAGAATTCTACATCCTGATCCACAGTCGGCAGAAAAAGAAAGACACTGGGCCTGCTTGGACTTCTGTAACCCTGAAGCTGACTCCCAATGACACACTTCCTCCAGCAAGGCTACACCTACTCCTAATCTTTATAATCCTTTTAAATAGTTCCACTCTTTGGTGACTAAACGTTCAAAGAGCTGAGCCTATGGAGGTTATCATTATTATTGTTATTATTATTACTTTTTGTTTTATTTTGTTTTTGAGACAGCGTTTCTCTGTGTAGCCCTGGCTGTCCTGGGAACTCACTCTGTAGACCAGGCTGGCCTTGAACTCACAGAGATCTGCCTGTCTCTGCCTCCTGCGTGCTGGGATTAAAGGCGTGCGCCACCACCACCTGGCTATGGGTGCTGTTCTTATGCAAAGCACCACACTGAGGCAAGATGGGTCTGAGTCAAAATAGAAGGCTTGTTCTGGGGCTTCAGAACTGGTGGACAACAAAGAGGTGGAGACCAGACTTGATTGTTGAGTGGACACCGAGTGCCATGGCAGAGTTTGGGGAAGAAAGGAAGCAGGAGTGGTGATACCAGTCGTGAAGGGGCAAGAGATGAGTTTCATTCATAATAATAATTATTACCATTTATTCTGTGCTTACTAGGAGCTGGCCCTGCAGTGTAGCGGCCATTGAACCTTCTCCCCCAAGGGACCAGGGCCAGAGGGGCTGTACTCAGGTCCTGGGATGCACTGACGACCCTGCCGAGTTTCTAGTGTTCCTTGTTAGCCTTAGGGAGCTTGCGATTGGTGGGCTCATTCACTTATGTCAGCACAGATGGGAGGAGGAGTCAGTTCCTTCTGAAAGCACTGAGGTGTGGGGACAGAAAGGCGAGTGACTGGGAAAGCAGAAGCTTCATATGCAGGGATGGAGCGGCATGCAGCAGCGTCGGCGATGTCTCTGGAGAGGGATGGTAGGCCAGCATGGCTTGTGGGAATGTTAGTCATGAACCTGAAGAGGTTACTGAAGTCTTGGACGTTGTTATGGAATTTGTACTCTGGTAACCAGGAGCCGCCACGGGGTATGGAAAGATTGCTTGAGAGCAGGGAGGAGGTTTGAGTTGGAGGGAATCAAAGGAGGCCAATGACACTGAGCACGGGAGGGGAAGGTGGTCTATATGACACAGTGGAGTGGAATGGAGGAGGAACAAATTGGATGTAACCGTTCTAGAGCCGAGATATGAAGGGGTGTTTCCCCCAGTGTGTGATAGAGACATCAGCTATGTGATTCATGGCCAAGTTGGCCTTTCTCTCCCCTGCCTCCTCCTTTCTCTACCCACCCGGCCCTCTGAACCCTTGATCCTGGACGGTGCCATTGTGTGTGAGTCAGGGGAGGTAGAGTTGAGACTTCAGAGTGAAAAGAGCTGCGTTCAAAGCAAGTCTTGTCACTGTGTCCTGTGTGGCCTGAAGCATGCCACTGACTTAGCTCGGTGCTTAGCAGCTACCCTGTGCTTACAGAAACAAGGCCACCACCACACACCCAAGGCACTTAGTACTGTGCCCGGCACTCAGTGGGTGCTGAATTCTGGGGTGAAGTGTATGTTCAGAGTGAAGGCCGTTGATAGCTCAGGGTTGGACCTAGGCGAGCAGACTTTACCAGGAGGGCGGGCTGTGCCCAGGCACCTTTCCTTGACCCTTTTTTCTTAGGTCCTTCCAAGATGGCCTGGCTGTGGCCGCTCTGTGTCCTGTTTCCTGCCTTCATGCTGTCTGGTGAGTGCCTCCCTCCCCTATGAGAGCAGTATTAAATTGGGGACCCCAGCAGCACCTTGTGGGGGCCAGCCCTCACTAGTAAGTGCCCAGCTTGAATGGCCCACCCTAGACAGGCCCTGGGAGGGCTATAGAGGAGTCTTGTTCTAGGTGGGTGGGCTGGGCTGAAGGCTGGCGGTAAGGGTAAGGGTGGACATGCAGAGGACCAGCTGGTGGTGCGGTGCAGGTGTACAGACGTCCCCTGCTGTGTGTCCCTACAGTGACAGCCAACACGCCACCACGGTTCGCGAGCAATATGACATCAGTGTCTCTACCAGAGGACTTACCAGTGGGTGAGTAATGGTCCCTGTGCTGGGACTGAGGCTCCCCACCCACGTCTGATCACATGGACAGTCAGCCCTCTGCACCTGAAGTTTCTCATTGCAGCTTCGGCCCCCACAGGCTAAAATAGTTGTAGCTTTTGTTCTTGTCCTTACTTTATAACCCAACCCCTGCCACCATATCCGGTGTTATCTAGAGGGGATTGAAATCAGGGAGACAGGCTTGGGTTCGACACAAATGCTCCATCACTTACATGAGGGACCTGAGTACCCACCAATCTGGGCCTCTGAGGAGGGTCCTAGCCCATCTGTGATTGGTTGACTCCAAGGCTGTGGAAGACAGAGGCGCTCAGACAAGATTCCCACCCACTGGCTTGCCTCCCATGTTTTCCTTAGGCAGCAGAACCATTTCTCAACATCTCTGCATCTCCTAACCAGAGAGTGTCTCTCTTCTCATGGAGATGGTCATTAAACACAGTTCTTTGCTTTCCTTAGGAAGAAAATTCAAAAGCAGTCATTAAATGCGCAGTATTCCTTCCACAGAACACTACACAGCATTTCTGGTCTCACAAAAGCCCAGTGCCCAGAGGCAGGAAGGGAGGCTGGGTGGTGATTGAGGTGGGATCAGAATCCCAGATTCAAGTTGCACCTGCATCTCTGCCCTGTGGGCAGCTGGACCAGACCACCTTAACAGAGGTGGCCATGGACCTGGGGCACCCGTGTTCATTTGCAGGTGACACGGTCTTCTGGTTGGTGGCTACTGACAGTGATAATGATCCACTGACCTATGGGATCAGTGGCCCCTATGCCTATTTCTTCTCTGTCAACTCAAGCACTGGGGAAGTGAAGCTGGCCAGCCCTTTGGACTTCGAGGTAAAGAGTGGTGGGTGGGGAAAGCCTGGAGAGAGGGAGTGGGCAGAGCGGTCCTTGGAGCCAGAGTCTTGGAAGCATGGCTGGGATCTCACACTGACAGCAACCTCTTCTCCTTGCTGCTCCAGACTCTCCGTTCCTTCAAGATCACCATCTCCGTAAATGACAATCACAACCCCGCAGTGAGTTGAAAGGAGGGAGGGGAGGAGGTGGTCGGAGGGTGGGACAAACAAGGTCTCAAGTGTCTACTTCTGATCATGTGTCTGTTTCAGGCAAGCAGAGAGTGCCCCAGTTGATAATACTTTAGTGTTGATTACTTTAAAAATTGTGTGTTCACCTTGTCAATTTATAAAATTACAGTGTGGGTTTATAGTAATATAAATAGTGATTTAAAATGCTTTGTTTTTATTCTATGTGTGTGAATGCTTTGTTTGAGTATAAGCCTGTCACCGTGTGCATGCCTGCTGCCTGCAGAGGTCAGAAGAGGGCACTGGGTCCTCGGGGACCGGAGCACCAGGGTGCTGGGTACTGACCCTGGTCCTCTAGAGGAGCAACAGTGGTCTTAACCTCTGACTTATCCCTCTAGGCTACGTGTCTATTGTCTTAAAGTCACTGTGCCTACCCAATGACTGACATATTGTCTTTCCAAATCTCTATATATCCCCCTTTTTTTCTTTCACTGAATGGCACCCCCAGCCCTCCTTTTCTTCTCCCTTCTTCTTCTTCTTGTTAAAGTCAGGCATGGTGGTACATATCTGTAATCTTAGTGTTTGGGAGGTGGAGGCAGGAGGATCCAGAGTTCAAGTCCATCTTTGGCTACATAGCATGTCTAAGGCCAGTCTAGGCTAGGTGAGGCTGGATCCAAGGCCAGCATAGGCCAAGTGAGTGATGTGGGATTTCCCTCTGCATGCTGTGAATATGTCTTACTACCATTGGCTAATAAAGAAGCTGCTTTGACCTATGGCAGAGCAGAATAAAGGTAGGTGGGAAAACTAGCCTGAATGCAGGGAGAAAGAAGGCGGAGTCAGGCAGATGCCGTGTAGCTGCTGAAGGAGAAAGAAACCAGAACCTTACTGGTAAGCCACAGCCTTGTGGAGATACACAGATGAATAGAAATGGGTTAATTTAAGACGTAAGAGCTAGCTAGGAATATGCCTAAGCCATTGGCCAAAGCAGTTTCTTTATTTATCAATGGTAATAAAACATATTCAGGGCTGGAGAGATGGCTCAGAGGTTAAGAGCACTGACTGCCCTTCTAAAGGTCCTGAGTTCAATTCCCAGCAACACATGATGGCTCACACCCATCTGTAATGCGAACTGGTGCCCTCTTATGGCCTGTAGGCATACATACAGGCAGAAAACTGTATGCATAATAAACAAACAAATCTTTAAAAAAATATTCACAGCATACAGAGGTGAATTCCACATCAGGTGAAGGCTGTGTCCAAGGCCAGTCTGGGCTAGGCGAGGCTGTGTCTAAAAAGAGGAGAGCTGTTGTCAGTTCACAGTTTGGCTCAGTGCCAAGGGCTGCATCTTGTGATGGACATCTCGTCAGCAGTCATATGGAGCATGCCTGCAACTTCACATTTGACTAATTTAGAACACACAAATATACTCTAGTGCACATGCCCATACATGAAGGCGGGAGAGGGAGGATGGGGAGGAGAGTACATCCAGGAGAGAGGTAGCAGAGTTCTGTGTGGTGTCCTCCCAGCAGTCTTCTGGCATCTTAAACCCCTTGTTCTGGTCTTTCTCATCTGCAGGCGACTAAGGAGCTACCCGTGATCGTGGAAGACAGAAATGACAACGTGCCTGTTTTCCAGGGTTCTGAATTCTCCGCCAACATCAGTGAGGTATCCCTAGTCTTTGTGGGACAGGGCACGGAGAGGGCATCTGGGAGTGGAGCATCCATCTGGGGAGGCCGTGAATGACATGCGTGAGGCCGTGAGTGACAGGGCCACAGTTTAGAAGCAAACATCTCGGATTCTTTCAGTCGGAAAAGGAAGCGGAGGGAGCAATGTTTCTCATGGTTCTGGAAAACTAGGGGTCAGCTGGTTATATGGTCACCCTCTCTCTGTCGTCTCTACTTCCCTTGCTGCCTCCGTCCTGAGGTGTGGAGGGGCTTCAACAGGAAGACCAGCCATTTCTGTTTCCACAGGCACAGACCTGACTTTCAGCTGCTCTCTGTGCCAAGCGTTCCTCCTAGAAGCAGTTCGGAGGTCTGGAACGGCTGCTCTGTGCTGTGGCCCTTTCCTCAGCCAGATGTCCCTCACTTTAACTGTTTTCACTGGAGGCTCCCAGGGCCGCCTTTACTAACAAAGTGTTATCTCCGAATCCCCAGACCACGTGGTTGGGAAGCCCTTTAAAGTGGGGTCAGGCATAGGATCTGCCTGACAGGCCCCACCCAGCACCCACATGCTGGGCGCTGTTCTGGGTCCTCACCTCACCTGGTGAGCAGGTCTCCCCTGGGTGTGATGCGCCAGGTGTCACAGTCTAGAGCACAAGTGGGGAAAAACAAACTGCAAGGGGCAGTTCAGAGACGTGAAACTCCAAAAACGACAAGACAGGGAAGAGTGGAAGAAAGTCCCCCACAGAAGGGGCTGCTTCTGGCTTCGAGTAGGTGACTTCCAGAGAGAGACCTGGATACCAAGGGGCCTGCCAGGGGATCTCCAGGGAAGGGATGTTCCAGGTTGGGAAACAGCACGTGCAAAGGTCCTCAGGTAGTGATAAGGCTGGCTGACCTCAGAGGCTGGAAGGCAGAGGCTGGGGAGGGGCAGAGACAGGTAGCCACCTGACTTTTGAGGGCCACCAAAACAGTTTGGACCACATTCTGGGAAGAATGGGGGAACTTTCAGAAGCCAAGAGTGAGGAAGTCTGACTCAGGCTGTGGCTATAAGGAGCCCACGGGATACTGTGCAGTCAGGCTGGGTTCTAGAATAGTCTTTCACTTATGGTCTTGAGAGTCTGTATAAACCAGCTCTGGGGATATGAGGCTGTGTAGGGGGAGGGTTTTCCAGGGCAGGGCAGGGTTATTTGGGAGAAGGGGGTCCTGTTGCCTGCCCCATCTTTTTTTTTTTTTTTCTCGAGAAAAAGTTTCTCTGTGTAGCCCTGGCTTTCTTGGAACTGACTCTGTAGACCAGGATAGCCTCAAACTCAGAGATCTGCCTGCCTCTGCCTTCTGAGTGCTGGGATTAAAGACATGTGCCACCAGTCACTGGCTGCCTGTTCCATTTGAACTGTCTGATGTCCCCCTGAAGGCCCAACCCGGGGTTGGTATAGGATGGACACACAGGTGAAAAGTCCCTTTTTACAGACCCTGCCAGTCGGCTCTGTGGTATTCTCTGTGGTGGCTAAGGACGAGGACTCCGGGACCGGCGGTATAGTGAGGTACTTCATAGAGAAGGTGAGTGTGAGAGTCCTCGGGGAACCCAGGTGGGAGCCGGCCTCACCGAGCCTCATGTCCACCAGGGGGCAGCATCTTCACAGGCAATCATAGCTCTGGTTTCCCTGGCTTTTCTCTGACCACCCTCCGCTTGCTTCCCTAACCCCCTCCACTCCTCCAGCCCGCCTCACCCCACCACCACCTCAGGAAAGTCTCACTTTGTCCAGTTGCTGCTGAAGGAGGGTCCAATCCTTGCTCCCACCCCCTTCACCAGCCCGGTCAAGACCTCTCACAGGCTGAAGCATTCACACAGCTCTGGGAGAGCTCAAGACTCAGAGAGGGCCTGGGTCTAGCCCAAGCTCACCCAGACAATACAAGCACATGTGTTCTGTGAAGGCCAGTTTGCTTGTGACCCCACTACTCTTGAACGCCAAAGAAAAACTTACTTCTAACCCACCGAAGTGATTATACCAGCCAAGGGGAGAAACCGGGGCTCAGCGATTACATGACCCTGAAACATTTGCATTCCTGGCCAATGGTAGAGCCAGGCTTTGACCCTATGTCTCTCAGTGTAGGATTCGTGAGGAGTGAGGGGCAGGGGTATCCAGAGCTGGCCTCACCTGAGCGTTCTCTGTCACAGGTCATTCCCAGCACCGACGACAGCAAGAATCTTTTCCGTATCCTGGACAATGGCGTCATTGTGTTGAATGGCAGCCTCAACTACAACAGCAAGAGTGCCTTCTACCAGCTGCAGCTGAAGGCCTGTGTGAGTGGGGCCGGAGGCAGAGCTGGGGGCCCAGGGAGTGTGGGCAGAGCTAGGAGCCTCTGGGGGTGTAAGGAGAGCTGGGGGCCCGGGGAGTGTAGGCAGAGCTGGGGGTCTCAGGGTTGTGGCACAGACTCGCGGGAAGCCTCTTCTTGCCCACAGGACTCAGGTGGCATGTTGAATGGTGAACCAAAGACCCAATGCTCCCAGCCAGTCTTCCTGTCCATTTCAGTGCTTGATGAACCAGACCTGGATCCCCAGTTTGTCCGGGAGTTTTACTCAGCCTCCGTGGCTGAGGATGCGGTCTTGGTATGTGCTGGGGCTGGGAGGGGGCTGGGTAGTGGTGAGTGTCTAAGTAAAGGGTCACAGGCTCTCATCAAGCCTCCTCCCAGGGAACCTCGGTGCTGAAGGTGGAGGCAGTGGATGGTGACAAAGGCATCAATGACATTGTGACCTACAACATCACCAGTGAGAACCGGGGTGTCCCCCAGAGAGGGCTGGGGTAAGGGTGGGGTGCTCAGATCCCCTGGAGCAGCTGCTGCAAGTGCTTCCCTGTTAGATTCCACAAGGTCTGGGTGGTTCAGCATTGGGGAAGATGGGGTCATCGAGGTCAGCGGACCCCTGGACAGAGAGCAGCTGCTGAATGAAAACGAAGAGGTACAGATACAAGTGACGGTGAGTACGGCTCCTCTTCTCTAGCCCTTGACCTTTGAGCTCACTCTCTGAACACTGTTCTACCCTCTGGCTTCTGTTTTGTACCTCAGGCCACCGAGAAGAATCTTAACATCTACGAGCAAGAGGCCAGTGTGAGCATATGGGTCACAATAAGGGTGACCGATGTCAATGACCACAAGCCAGAATTTTACAACTGCAGCCTCCCCGACTGCTCCTTTAGCCCCCAAGAGGCCCAAGTTAACTTTGTAGGCTATGTGGATGAGCATACCTCTGCCCGAATCCCCATCGATGACCTGACCATGGTGGCCTACGATCCAGACCAGGCAGGTGCAAGGGCGGGGGAGGGGCACTGGTGGAGGAAGGATGAGGGGGGGCTCACAGATGGGAGAAGGGAGTAGCGGAGGGGGAAAGAGAGTGGGTGACGAGTGGAACCCAGATGGGCAGTGGATTGCAGAGCACGTGGCAGGGTGATGAGTGGGGTTCACGGGGAACGAAGGCAGAAACGTGACGGTAATGACGGTGGCCCCAATCCGTGTGTTGTGCAAAGCGGAGGCTGTTGCGCACTGTTTGGCAGGGTTCAGGGGAATGCTGGGTGGCGTAAGCAGAAGCAGCATGGAGTGGAGTTGGTGTTAGGTGCTAGGCGACAGTGGGCGGCTCTGGGCAGCCTGTGGTTTGGGGAAGAAGGGAGCGTTAGGCAAAGGGTGGCTGGAACGTTTAAAGGGGTCCGAGTGATTAACTGGGAAGGGACCACCACAGAGGTGGTCCTAGTGATGGGTGAGACCATGGCTTGACGGGATTGGGTGATGTGGAGTTGAGTGGAGTTGGCCAGGTGGTGACACGAGGCTGGTGGGGGTGTGAAGCCGGTGGACAGTGCTGGAGGGAACAGGCCTGGACGGGTGTGGGTGGCGAGTGATGGCGGGTAAGGAAGGTTGATGGTTGATTATGGGTGTGGGGTGAGTGTGGCTTATCTCTCCAGCCCTGGAGACCCACAGTGCCCAGGGCAGTCCTCTGAGACTGCGTCCGTAGAGCTGAATAGCAGGTCCAACTTCTCTTGCCTGGATTATTGTCTCGGCCTTTTCTGACTCCCCTTGTGGGTCTCACTGAGGCAGAGTTTCTGCATAAGGCCTGAGCTTGGAGGTTGGGTAAGCAGTTGCAAGGGGTCAATCTTTACTGTACCACCTTCCTTTACAGGGCGATAGTGGTACCTTCCTGCTGTCAGTGGAGGGCGAAGATGCTGAAGCCTTCAGCGTGTCCCCAGAGCGAGCGGCGGGGTCTGTCAGTGTGCAGGTAGTGGTGAGAAACTCAGCGCTGGTGGACTATGAGAAGAAGATAGAGATGAAGGTGCAGGTATGGCTCACCAAGATGTTGTGGGACTCAGAGGCCATAGCGATCAGGCTCCAGTATTGCCACTTGTTCTGTCTGCAGGTTGTGGCCACTGACTCAGTCAGCAATAACTCCTCTGTTGCCACGGTGACCATCCATCTTAGAGACATTAATGACCACAGGCCCACGTTCTCTCAGAACTTGTACGAACTCACCGTGCCAGAGCACAGTCCAACAGGTTATGTGGTCACCAGCAGTATCAAGGTGAGTGATACTGGGTGGACCATGCTGGGAGGAAGATGATGAAAACGCCAATCTAAGACCGTCCCAGACTCTGTTCCATTCAATGCCATTGGGTCCCGGCAAGCACGCGTACATGTACGAGTGTACCTGGGTGTGTGGAGTGTCTGGTGTGAATTCAGATGTGTGGTGAGACTTTGGAGTCAGGGCGCACAACAAACAGCCTTAGCTAATGAGCTGTGTGCTGCCACAGAGGGCCCGGTCTCCAGTGTCCTGCTGTCTTTGCCCCACAGGCTACAGACCCAGATATGGGTGAATGGGGTCGGATCACCTACAGTCTGCTTGCTGGAAATGGGTAAGGTCTCAAGACGTGCGGGGGAGGGTGAGTACAGAGGGGGTGGAGCTCTTCTCTACCTCCCCACGGGGCTAGAGCTGCAGAGTGCAGAGCAGAGCAGCCCACAAAAGCACAAAGTGCTTGGTTGTGTGTCCATTCCAGAAAAATTATTTTAAAAAAATGGTTCATTTTCTGTGACTATAATAAAATGCCCGAGGCAGGGTATTTTATAAAGAGAAAGGTTTATTTAGTTGCGGAGGCCCAGAAGCATGAGCATGGGATGCCATCCACTGTGCCATGTGAGGACTTCATAGTATCTTAAATCATGTGGTGGGACCCTGTATGGGGTGGAAAGTTCACATGACAAGAAAGGAACTCAGAGGAAGGGAAGGGGCCAGGGACAACCTCCCAAAAGGCCCCATCTCACAGAGGCCCCTATACCTCCTAACATCATTCCACACTGCGGACCAAGTGTCCCACACCTGAAGGCTTGGGGATACTCACAGCGTGACCAGCCCACAGTCAGAAGTCCCTTGGAAATATGGCACAAGATTCATTCAAGGCTGTGTTATCATTTGTGTGAAGTTCAAATGTAAGTGCATGTCCTGTCGTTTTATTGGCTAAATCCGGTCACTCCGAGCAGAGATGACCTGTTTGAGGTGGATCCAAACTCAGGCAACGTGACCGTGAAAAATGGCACAGGGCTGGACCGGGAGAAGCAGGCCGTGTACTACCTCACACTGCAGGCCACGGACGGCGGGAACCAGTCTGGCACTACCACACTACAGATCACCCTGCTGGATATTAATGACAACACACCTGTGGTCCGAGGCTCCTACAACGTCTTTGTGCCAGAGGGGGACAGCGATGTCTCTGTGACCATCCAGGTGAGAGCCACCTTGGACCTGGTGGGGAAGTGGGGGAGGGGTCCGTGCTGGCCCTGTATGAAGTCTGAGCTCTACTGTGTGGCTCTGAGGAAGTTACTCAGTCTCTCTGGGCGCCTATTTCCTTTTAGAAAATGAAAGGTCGTAGTCCTTATTCACAGGGTCAGCGGGGCGTGAGATAATGGGCCCGAGGAACTCTGCAGAGGCCTGGCATGGAATAGGCCTCACAGACTAATTGCCCTTTAATTCCCCACTCATCCCAAAAAGATTTGATGTGGCTTACATAAAAGGTAAGATCCAAGGGGGCTGGAGAGATGGCTCAGAGGGGAAGATCACTAGCTGTTCTTCCGGAGGTCCCGAGTTCAATTCCCAGCAACCACATGGTGGCTCACAACCATCTGTAATGAGACCTGGTGCCTTCCTTGCCAGCATTGTATGCTTAATAAATAAATAAATCTTTAAAAAAAAAAAGATCCAAGCCAGGCATGGTGGGGCATACCCCAGCAGTCGGGAGGCAGAGGCAGAGGCAGAGGCAGAGGGATCTCTGAGTTTGAGGCCAGCGTGGTTCACAGAGCGAGTTCCAAGATAGTCAGGGCTACGAAGACAAAGCCTATTTTGAGAAAAACAAAACAAACACAAAGCCCAGGATCCAAACAGACAACAAATAACAAAAAATGGGTGGCGTTATTAAAGGTCCAAAGGCAGCAATAAGACCCAGAACCCAAAGAACACAGTTGGAACACAGCCCCTGGGAGCCGAAGCCGAAAGCAGACATCTCAGCGGCCAGGTTATCAGGGTCACATGGTAAAACCCCAGTTATAGCTCCAGAGATGCACGGGGGGGCCCTCCACCGTACATGGTGAGAGACTGAGAATCTCTCCATCAGGATGACCCGGATGGACCCTTGTGAGAAGGGTCCTCAGAAGGCCATCTCTCGGTCTTAGTCCCTCTATCGCTCAGGGACTGAGGCTCCCTGCAGATGTTCCGAGGTCAAGTTTTTCTGTGGTTGCACAGTTGGCCAGCGGGGTGGGCCTGAAGTCCTGATATCAGTGGACTTGCTCCTTCTGGCTCTGGCCTTTAAGAGTCTCATGGGAGGAACATTTGTGATTGCCAGAACTGTGGCACCTTTATAGAGGCAGAGGAGTGCTTGGCGGATTAAGTGGCCAAGTCCGGAGGCCCTTCGTGGGGACAGATAGGTTGTGCCTTTGGAAGAGCCATCTCTGGCTGCTTACGAAGGATGCATTTAGCCGAAGCGAAGGCAATGACGTAGGGTGAGCAGGGCGGAAAGACAAGGAATAGCTCCCATCCCAGCTCCTGCTGAGTCCTCTGCTGAACCCCAATGCTCAGAGGCAAATCCTCTCTGTCCTCTGTTCCTGGGGCTCCCGCTAAGCAAGTCACAGACCTTTGCTGATGGTGTTGTCTGTGTTGTCAAAGGGAGCAGGGCTGTGGGGCTGCAGGGGTGACAGCGTGGCTGCGAGTCAGGTGGAAGGCCTCAGGTCAAGGTTGGGTCACGAAGAGCATGCGCCCTCTGTGCAGGCTCATTCCAGTGTAGTCCCTCATGCTTAGGGCCCTGACAAGACAAGCATGCATTCGTCCACACACGCACACACACACACACACACACACACACACACACACACACACACCCTTGGTATGAAGAATTAGCTGTGGAAAAAGTACAGCACTGTAGCCAGATGTGGTGATGCGCACTTTGATTTTGATTTCACCTTTGAAAAGCAGCGGCAGGCAGATCTCTGTGAGTTCCAGGCCAGTCAGGGATACATAGTGAGACCCTGTTTCAAAAATTTTGGGTGGGGAGCGGGAGGGTTGGTTCAGCAGTTAAGTGCACTGTCTGCTCTTGGAGAGGGACCCAGTATCCCCACGGTGGCTCACAACTGTTTATAACTCCAGTTCCAGGGCTCTGACGCCCTCTTTTGGCTTCTGTGAGCACTGTACCTAAATGTTACACTTACATACGTGGAGGCAAAACATTCACACATATAAAATAAAAAAAAATATTTTCATCTTTAAAAATGAAAAGCACTGGGTTCTGTTCCTGATACCACATAGACAGGATGGTGCGTCAGTGCATGCCTGAGGTCCCAGGCCTCTGAGTGTGGAGGCAGGAGGATCAGAAGCTTGAAGTCATCCTTGGCTACATACTGAGTATGAGACCAGCTTGGGCTACATAAGACCATGTCTCAAAATAAATAACACACACACTCTGTGTGTGTGTGCATGTGTGTATGTGTGTGTGTGTGTGTGTATGTGTGTGTGAATAGAAAGACACACAGAGAGAAATAGAAATAGTACATGCTGCAGCAATCATGGGAAATCATCCATTTTTTTGGTTTCATACTTTTACATTTAAAAAGAAATGTCGAGCCGGGCGGTGGTGTCGCACGCCTTTAATCCCAGCACTCGGGAGGCAGAGGCAGGCAGATCTCTGTGAGTTCGAGACCAGCCTGGTCTACAAGAGCTGTTCCAGGACAGGCTCCAAAACCACAGAGAAACCCTGTCTCGAAAAACCAAAAAAAAAAAATAATAATAATAGTAATAAAAAAAAGAAATGTCGAGTCTCTGAATATGCCCCCATTCCCCTTTCTGTAGCGTCAGCTTTATGGGAACCTCCTCTTCAGGTCTCTTCCCAGGGTCTAGCTCAGGCCCAGATTTGCAACATACACGTAGCAGTAATCTGGGAGATGGAACACGCTCAAGGCTGAGGCTGAGAGCTCCTGCTGGCTGTATCCCATATCTCAGCAGGGTGCCATGGCCTATCTCCCCCCTGGTTCCAGCCAATGGCAACTTAGGCCAGGGTGGGAGAGAGGGGTGAGCCTGAGGCCGAGATACCTGATTCACGACCAACTGTGTTCACAGGCCTATGATGATGACCAGCCAGATACTAACAACAGCCGCCTGCTCTTCAGCCTGCTGCCTGGGCCCTATAGCCAGAACTTCTCCATAGACTCTGACACAGGAGTCCTCAGGAATTTGGAGCCCCTGGATCGAGAGGACATTGACCCTGCCCTGGAGGGTCAAATCGTACTAACTGTGCGCGTGGCTGACTGCGGCAAACCTCCCCGCAGCACTGATGTCAATGTCACCATCACTGTGGAGGTAAGGCAGTGTGCTCTCACCCAGCCTAGCTCCCTGGTTCTAGCACACGTCACACTTCCTGCCTTGTACAGCATGGTAAATGAGAGGCTGAGAACTCAGCAGGGCAGACCTTGTCAATCCTAGCCCTTAAGTCAGAAAGACGAGGGGTGAAATCAACATGAGTGAAGGGAGATGTTCTGAAGGGGTCGTCACCCAGGGAGGTTGCTCAATGCCCAGTCTTGCCTGGAACCCTCCTAACTAACACCAAGCCAAGACTAAGGGCAGATGAAGCAGGCTCCAACTGTGTCTCCTCCACAGGAGATAGGGATGATGACAACCATTTTATTAAGAAAGCAGGGGCCGGGCGGTGGTGGCGCACGCCTTTAATCCCAGCACTCGGGAGGCAGAGGCAGGCGGATCTCTGTGAGTTCGAGGCCAGCCTGGTCTACAAAGGGAGTTCTAGGACAGGCTCCTGGGATACACAGTGGACCTTGTCACCTCAGTGAAGACACGGAATAGATTTAGGACTTGCTGACATCCTGAGGACATTGTAGAACACTAAAGGAAAAATGAAGAATTACACCTCCTGAAGTGGAGGGGTTCCTTTGCCCCGGAGAGTGTCACACTCTTGTTGTAAGTGTCAGAGGCTGCCCCTGCTTTCAGACGAGGACACTGAAGCCAGAGCCACAGGAGAGGCAGAGCAGGAATGGACTCAGAGCTGATGTCTTAGCCACTCCCGTGTGAGTCAGGACGACCATGAGAATTCAGCAGCCTTGTGCAAGAAATCAGTGATGTGTGTCTGAGGAGTCCCCATCAGACCGAGTGCCTCAGCCAGCATAGGCCCCTTCGGCACTTCCAGAAGGATTTGGATTACATGATGATAGCTCTATCTCAGAAAAAGACAAAGGAGAAGGATGGAGAGAAGGAGGGAAGGAGGAGAGAGGGGGTAGAGAAAGACAAAAGGAAGGGAAGGATCGGGGAGGAAGAGTAGGGAAGACGCACCTTATCGAAGGACTAGGTTCTGTTCCCAAGTCTCCATTCTGTGCTTATGGAGAGAAAACTGACCATCAAAGCTTGCATGTATGCCAGCAATTGGGAAGGGCTGGAGCACCCAGAGCATCTCCCCAGTACAGGACAACACAGGGAGAAGATGGGATGCAGGGCTCCGGCAGTACATGGTAGACAAGGTCAGAAAGCATCAGGTGTCCAGGGCATCAGATTCCAGTTCAGACTGGGCACAGAGCTGATGTCACAGGACTGAGAAAGGGGACCTCAGGATAAACCAGATGGGGACACAGCCAGGGACCTGTAATAGTTCTGGGAGGTGTAACTATGGTTCTGGGCTGAAGTCAGACAAACGGAAGGACCACTTCTTGACCTTCTCTGAAGGCTGTCGACAAATCTGGAGACTGAGGGTCACAGAATTGATGTCTCTATCTGTGTAGAGGCATTACTGGCTTCTCAGATGGCTCTGGGGAGGGTGAACCTGGGGCTACGAGGTCCCTAGGACTCAGATCTGCCTCTCCCTTTAGGACATCAATGACAACCCGCCTATATTCAATCAGTCCTCCTATGAATTCTTTGTGAAGGAGAGGGATCCAGGTATGTGCCCCCTGGGCTGGTTTGGGCCCAGGGAGCTGAGCAATGGGCTGGCTGTACAGATGGCAGGGGATTACATATCCTAGCACCTTGGGTACATGCAGGTGTCATCCTTTTGTGAAGTAGCCCTTGGGGAAGGGTACACCAGAGCAGAGCCTCTTTACATCCCATCTCTGACACCAAATAGTAAGGCCCATGCTAACAGCTCCATTACAGGACTAGCCGGAGTGCCCAAGACCTGCACGACTGGTCCTCCAAGTTCTGTCCTTCGTACACAGGAGAGTTTGTGGGCACTGTGAAAGCCTGCGATGCTGACCAGACCCAAGCCAACAACCGCATCAGCTTCAGCCTGTCCGGGACTGGTGTCAGCAACTTTATTGTCCGAGGCAATGTGCTGGCACAAGGGTGTGCCGAGGGGTCCATCTGGCTGCTCCCTGATGTGAGCCTCGATTACGAAGCACAGAAATTCTTCAATCTGAAAGTGAGCGCCGAGAACCCAGGCCCCCAGAACTTCAATTCCACAGCAAACGTCATGGTAACTGTGGTGGATGTGAATGACGAACCACCTACGCTGGTTACAGCCTCACTCCAGGCCATATCTGTGGCTGAGAATGGCTCCCAGTATGGCCAGGTGGCTCAGGTGAAAGCCCAGGATGTGGACACTGCGGCCTTGCTGAGCATAGAGCTAGTGGATGTCCTCTGCACCAAGGATAACGTTGACGTGGGCAGCGTGTGCCACGGCTGGTTCTCTGTGGATTCCAACGGCTCCGTGTATGTCAATCAGAGTGAGGCCATCGATTATGAGGCTTGTCATCTGGTCACACTGGTCGTGCGGGCACATGACCTCACCACAGATTCCGGCTTTGAAGCATACAGCAGCAATGGTGAGAGGGCCTGCAGGGCTGCAGCTTAGGGTGCAGGGACCCACATCAACCCTTGTCAACTGTGTCACTGGCCATGTGCTCTTGGGGATTCTGGTCTCCATCTGTTGGGTGGGGTGGCCAAGAGGCAGGTTGTGGAGAGTGTTTAGTGGGGTGCCTGGAAGCACTGGCTGAAGGCTGCCACTGGTGAAACAGTACACAGGAGACAGCACCCCAGAGCCAGCTGCAGCCGCATCTACCTCCACATGGGCACGAGGGCCGTGTTAACAGTGAGCACAGCACAGAACTGTGCCAGACACCTTAGGGAATTTGCTCATTTCATTCCTGCACAGTTCATGAGCTAGTCATGCCCAGGCATCTTAAAGATGGAGCAGCCAAGGCAAAGAGTGGGTAGGAGTTTTTTTTATTTTGTGTTGTTGAGACAGGGTCTCACTCTGAAGCCCGGGCTGGCCTCAAATTTATAATCCTCCTGCATCAGTCTCTCAAGTGCTGAGATTTATAGTTGTGTGTCAGAGTGAGTGTTTAAATGACTGACATTAAAATTGTGCACCACACTTAGATATTAATATAGAAAAACATGCATAATATTTCCACCACACACACACCCCCACACTCCCACCCCCACCCACCCCCACACTTACTTTTAGGTGTGTTGAGAATGGAGCCCCGGGTCTTTCTTATACCAGCTAAGTTATACCCATCCATGTATAAAATGCCTTGGTCAGCTGGGGAAGACCCAGACCACTCCTGGATTGCCACTCTTGCATAGCTCTGACCCGTTGTTTGTCCTCCATGAGGGTGGGGACCACATTAACGGACAGGAGATCTAGAGGAGACTGTGGAGACACCTGGGTGAGGAGCAAGGACGTGCAATGGGGACAGGAAGAGCAGGGGCAGAGAAAGCCTGCTGAGACCCAGGCTCTTTGGGTGAGGACTTTGCCCAGAACTTTGACCCACATGATCTCATCCTCCGCAGGAACCCTCCTCATCAACATCGAGGACAAGAACGACAATGCTCCCTATTTCCTGCCTGACCACCAGACCTTTGGTGAGTGAGTGAAGCCACCATCTTCACCCTGTCCTACATCCACGCACCTCCTAACTTGGGATTACCCTTAGATACCCTCCCTCTCTCTCCCCAAGAAACCCTCTCTAGGCGACAATGGGGTCCAGCCCACTTCTGCCCCAGCTTGAGGCTAGAAGGGACATCTGAGTCTTCATTACAGTTTTGGATCAGCTGTTGGCTGGCTCTAAGGCAGGCCTTTCCTCTCCGAGCCTCGATCTCCCTATATGTACAGTGGGGATGGATGCCTTGCCTACGACAGCCTCAGGAACAGTGGCAATGGCCACTGTTGTAGAGGGATTGGGGCCGGGCTTGTGGTGTGGACTTAGCAGTGCAGGGCCAGGTGGCACTGGCCCCGCCGTGCTGACCCGTTCCTGCTCACATTTGCAGTGATCATCCCGGAGCTCGTGCTGCCCAGCCAGACGGTGGCTTATGTCCAGGTGAGTTGCCAGCTCTAGTCGTACCGGCCACAGTAACTGCAGCGGAGAGGACTAAGGCCTTCGGGACTCTCAACTGCCCCTAAGGTGTCTCAGCCCTAGATCTGATGGGCTCAGAACCGGCTGACACAAGCCTGAGCTGTAGCAGTGCTGGCCCAGTCGATGCGCCTCCATTCTGCTAATTGTTCAATTTAGTAGTCATAAAAATTTCATGACCAGAAATGCCATTTGTAAGCTAGATTTCCTGACGATGCCAGAATTCTCGAGTGCGATTGAGAACCCATAGCCAACTGTAAATTAAAAGGGTTTCTTCTGCTTAAATAGCTTCCTGAGCACAATTATAGCAATGCTTTCAATTTGTTACGGTGATGGATGTCAGCCATGACTAGAGGGTGGCTAGGCCATGTGGGGTGAAGCCCTGGGGCTGGAACTGCCTTGCTTCTCTGGGATTAAGTTTCCTATGTGTGGGTGTGTGTGTTTCGAGACAGGGTCTGGCTTTGCAGCCTTGGCTATTTTGGATCTCACTATGTAGACCAGGCTTGCCCCAAATCTGCCTGCCTCTGCTTCTGTGGTACTGAGATTAAGGGCATAAGCCACTGTGCCCAGCTCAGTTTCCCTCTTTGATACGAGGCTGGTGGCTCCTGGCTAACACTACATGGATGATGTACCCCAGGCTTGGAATGACCTGGCCTTTCCCGTGCAGAGCTGAGGGTGTCCTCAGGACAGCGCTTCTTCTGGGACAGCAATTTTTCCTTCTAGGTTCTTTCAAAATTTAACACAGGGTGGGGGGAGCAGGAGTAGGGGAGAGAGAGAGAACTGGGATTGGTATGTAAAATTAAAAAAAAAAAGATTGTTAAAAAAAAGAAAAACCATAGTTAATCTCCAGTCCTTAGTCAACTGTTTGCCAATGTCCTGATTTAGTCATGGTTTTGAATTGTTTTCTTTTGTATGTATGTGTGTGTGTGTGTGTGTGTGCAGGTACACATGTGTGGGTGGGTGTACATGCTTGTGTATGTGTGTGTGGGTATGAATGTGTATATATATGTGTGTGTGTTTGTATCTGTGTATATGCACATTTGTATGTATGTGTTATGGGTAGTGTGTGTGGGTATGCATGTATACGTGTGTATACATATATGTGTATCTGTGTATATAAACATATGCATGTATGTCATATGGGTAGTATGTGTGTGTGTGCTAAAAACAATGTAGGACATTGTTCCTTAGGAGCTTTTTTTTTTTTTGAGATAGGATCTCTGAGTGGCCTAGAGCTTGCCTAGTAGGTTGACAGGCCCCAGGGATGCACCTGTCCCCACCTCCCCAGTGCTGGGATTACAAGCACATCCCATGGTATCTGGTCTGTTATGAGGGTTCTGGTTCACAAAAGCAGGTCAGGCCTTGTGCCTGCAGGGCGAGCGATGTACTGACTGAATCTCTTCTTGGTTAAACTGGTGTTTTTTTTTTTTTAAAACTAACTCCTTTTCATAGCCTGAAGCCCAGCTGTTCACCCTGAGCCTGAAGCCCTATGGACCTATTGCATCCTTGTGTGTGTATGTTTGAGACAGGGTTTCTCTGTGTAACAGTCTTGGCTGACCTCAAACTCATAGAGATCTACCTACCTCTGCCTTCTGAGTGCAGGGATTAAAAGCGTGTGCCACCACACCCAGCTCTCTGTTGCTTTCTTTTTAAAGGAATTAGAATGTTTGTCTCTCTTCTTTGTTCAGTTTTGGTCCACTAGGGAATGTAGGCTCATATTAATCAGCCCCAAATGAGGGCTTTAAAGAGGATATACACAATAGGCGCTCAGAAGCTGAGCGTGGCTGTGTTTGGGAGTGGGTGTGTAGATGCTTGGCAGTCAGGTAGAGGAGAGTGAGGCAGGTTTCAGTATAGGAGGACTTTTGGTGGTGAGGAGTTATGTTGGGCAAATGTGGATGTACAGTGAACTTTGTCTTTTAAAAGCCTAGCCAGGTGTGGTGTAGACTTCTGTAGTCCCAGCACTTCTGAGGCAGAGGCAGGAGGATCACAGAAGGTTCAAGGCCATTCTGGCTTAAATAGTGAGTTCCAGGACAGTCAGGACTACATAGTGAGACCCTATTAAAAAAATAAAAAATCATGTGCTTTGAGTGGCGGCTGTGGCTTCCGGTCACGGTGGGAATGGAGAGGCCTTTCCCAGCCTCACTCCGATATTCACTCTTGCCCCCAGGCCAGAGACGAGGACTCACAAGACAATAAGATCATCGAATTCTCCATCCCGAGTGCAGATTTTGTCTCCAAGAACGGGGCCACTAGCCCTGTCCAGGTCTTCCGGATTACTCGCTCAGTGGAAGCAGACCTGTACACCGGCAACATCCAGTAATGTGGTGATGGATCCCTGGGTGGGTTGGGAGGGGAGGAGTGGGGAACACAGCCTCAGGCCGGGTGTCCACCCTAGTGTACGGGGAGATTTCCAGAGAGCGTGAGGACCCACGCTGGGTTACAGAATAAAGCTGTGTCTTGCCATCTCTCACAGGCTGGTGACCAACCTTGATTCCACTCTCCAAGGCACATACCAGGTGACAGTGCAGGCTGAGGACAAGCCTGTCGTGGGTCCCGCACTGAAAGCCCAGACCACTCTGAATGTGAGTATCATTCCTGCCTCCAGCCCCCCGTGTTATCGGCTAGTCCCATGTTTTTCTTTTCTTTTTTTTTGTTATTATATTTTGTTGTTTTAAGACAGGGTCTTACTAATGTAGTTCTGGCTAGACTGGAGCCCCTATATAGACAAGGCTGGCCTTGAACTCACAGAGATCCACCTACCTCTGTCTCTTCTGAGAGTAAAGGCACGCTTTGTTGAATTTTTATGCAGAATGTTTGTGAGATGGACCTGGAATCCCATCGCTTGGGGACAAAAGCAGGGGGAACTTGAACTTGAGGCCAGCCTGGGTTATGTAGCTAGACCTGGTCTCAAAACAAATCATAACACACACACACACACACACACACACACACGCAGTCACACAAGGACTTCTAAGTAATGGGGACTTTACTGTTCTCATCCACACATCAGCATCAAGAACAACTGGCATGTACACAGGAAGGAAATTCTCAGGACGTAATAGCCATGTGAAACACTGCATGAGCCTCTGACATCCAGCAGCGCTACCCCTAGACCCAGACTCCCCTTATTCTTGTTGGGAAATTAAACCAGCTGTGCTCTTCTAGGAAGGGTGTTTGTCAATCTCTACATGTGTTTACAAGACACACAGTGATTTAGCCAGCAAGCCCCCTTCCAGGGATATCCCTGCAGACACAGGATGGTACCTCAGCGTACAGGAGAGCCCCCGGTGGTGAGGAAGTCAGAAATGGCCAGGGTATGTGAGACAGCCACATGGACCACCACACAGACACTGGAACATGTAGAGTGAAGAGGAGAGATGCCTGAGAGAGACTGAGCAAGCAAAGACACGTAGGGACAGGGGCAGCATGACCACCAGGATTCTGAGCGTGTGGCCGAGGGAAACCATGTGCGTGTTCATGGGATTATTTTTTTTTAAATATTTATTTATTATGTATACAATATTCTGTCTGTGTGTATGCCTGCAGGCCAGAAGAGGGCACCAGTCCTCATTAGAGATGGTTGTGAGCCACCATGTGATTGTTGGGAATTGAACTCAGGACCTTTGGAAGAGCAGGCCATGCTCTTAACCACCGAGCCATCTCTCCAGCCCCCTCATGGGATTATTTATAGGCAGAAAATTCCAAGATAAAATCTCGTGAAACTTTCATTGTGACAGCCTCTTTATAGTAAGACCCGGGATCTGAGGGCAAAAGAGCCTTTCTTTGTATTTGGGTCTGAATTCGGGTTACAGGTGAACACTGCACGCGTGCTGTGATAGTGGCCGTGTGTCCTGAGAAACGCGTGCTGTGGGTAATCTTGCGGTTGCCCTGTGTTTCTGATGTCTCCTCTCCATACCTGCTTCTACCCACCCCTAGCTCTTCACTGTGGACCAGAGCTACCGTGTGAGGTTACAATTCTCCACCAACAAGGATGAAGTGGGTGCCCACGTGGAGGAGATTAAGGCGTAGGTCTGGGAAGTACAAGAAGGGGCTATGGGAAGACCCTAAGGGGCTAGCCCTGGAGAACTAGACAAAGCAGCCCTCTACCCTGTCCCTGACCCTAAGGGGCTAGCCTTGGAGAACTAGACAAAGCAGCCCTCTACCCTGTCCCTGACCCTAAGGGGCTAGCCCTGGAGAACCAGACAAAGCAGCCCTCTACCCTGTCCCCAACCCTAAGGGGCTAGCCCTGGAGAACCAGACAAAGCAGCCCTCTACCCTGTCCCTGACCCTAAGGGGCTAGCCCTGGAGAACCAGACAAAGCAGCCCTCTACCCTGTCCCTGACCCATGCTTGAACTTGTCCCTATCTTCCATCCTATGCCTGTACCCCGGAAGCCCATGCTCAGTCAAAGGTGGGATGGGGCATGCACAAAACTGCCATGCGGTTGTGAAAGCCATGCCCTGGAGAAGAACAAGGGTCCCAGAAGAAAGGATTTCCGTTTCTAGTTTGGGCAGAGCTGTCTGTTCTTTAGTGAACGCAGCCTTCCCTCCGTATGACTCCTGATTCCACTGGCACAGGCCTGGCGCTCCTGGGCTAAGGCCCCACTCCACATGTCTCTGATACCGGTATCTTTTGTAGGGCTCTCGTCCAAGCGACCAGGACCACTGTCTACGTTGTGACGATCCAGAACATAGACTCTGTGACTCGGTGAGAATCCCCAGACCCAGTGGCTGGGCTGAAGCAAGGTAGTTGGCAAGGGTGTGGTGTTTCTGAGCTGTTCGTGTGTCTATTCCAGGGCCCAAGTCCAGTCCTACCTTGATGCCTACTTTGTCTTCTCCAATGGGACAGCCCTGACACTTAACGAGCTGAATATGTGAGTGGAGCTGTCTGGGAGGGTGGGCAGGAAAAGCCGAACAAGAAGCCCCCAGGGGAGGTCAGTGACCCTTGGGCTCTGTGGCAGGATGATCCGGAGAGACCAGGATTCTCTGACTCAGCTGCTGGAACAGGGACTGGTGGTGGTGGTGAGTGCAGCAGACTGAGATCATGGGTGGGGGAGGGACGTGGATGCCACAGCCTCCTCACCCTCCCTCTTCTGCAGAGCTCCCAGGAGAGCCAGGAGTCTGATCAGCCGAAACTGCTCACCAGTGTCATCATAGGACTGGGGGTGGCCATGGTGCTGGTCCTGGTGATTTTGATCACTGCCCTCCTGTGTGTGCGGAAGAGGTACGATTCGCATTCCTCCCTTTGTCCCCAGCTGTCTCCTCGCCCAGATACCTAATGTATGTGGGGTGGGTAGGAAGAACTTGGGGTCAGGCATCAGGGACATGTGCAAGACTGTGGGTGAGCCGCCTTCCCATCCTAGGCCTGTCTCATTGCCAGCAGAATGGGTTTGGTGCTAGGTTCTTCCATGAGTTTGGGGTAGAAATGTTGAGCACTTCAACTCGTTGCCATTTCCCCTTCCCAGAACACAACTGGTAGCATCCCGGGTCTCCCTCTGGGTGTCACTGCTGGCTGCCTATGTGGCCCTTTGACAACACGTCGTCTTTGCTGGTGGTTCTGCCCCCTACAAAATGCAGCTAAAATTATCACCAGCTAGGGTCCTTGTGCAGCCACAGTCCAAGGGCCTCCCTAGGCAGCAGGTGAGCAGGTTGCAAATGTGACCTCCTCCTGGTTCAACAGTTACCAGCGGAAGCTTCAAGCTATGAAGGCTGGCAAGGAGGCCCGGAAGACACCAATAGAAGCAATGACTTCATCTGCTGCTAACATCCCTGGCACCAACATGTTCAACACTGAGCGGTGAGCAGGAGTTAAAGGGAAGTAAAGGCTTTGTAAGATGACTGAAGGCCATAGCTGCTTGACCAAACTTTCTCCCCAGAGCCAACCCCATGCTGGACCTTCCCACCAAGGATCTGGGATTGGAGTACCTCTCCTCCGGTGACTTGGACAATGTCAGGTGAACAACACCTCTCACTACTAGACTGGTTGTTGGTAGTGGGACATAAGTGGTGATGAGGATAATGGTGATGGTAGTAGTCATGGTGATAACGGCAATGGTGGGGAGGGCAAGGGTGTTGATGCTGGTGCTGATGATGGTGATAGTGGTAGTGATGGTAGTGGTATAGGCAGTGATGCTGATAGTAACGTTGGTGGTGATGGTGATGCTTATGATGCCGGTAGTGATGGTGGTGGTAATGTTGGTGGTAAGGCCACAGATTGGGAAGGTTGGGTCAGTTTGCTAACAATCTAAGTTCTATCACTTCTTCCATAGCCTCAATTCTCTAGACAAAAACGCTGTGGACTTGGACACGGACAGCAAGGAAATCAAGGTAAGATATGGGATGAGTTGGTACCTGGGGCTTCTGACTTGAGATTCTTCTCTGAAGGAGTGGAATTCAGGATGAACGAGGCCCAATCCCTGGTCCTCCCTAATGTGCTCTTTGGTGAGATGCTTCTTGCTTTTAGCTTTTAGTTCTTTTCATCTGCAAATGGTCACTGAAACATTAACTCTGCAAGGCTGATGTGGGGGTTCAATCAGAGCCAGCATGTGGTGTAAGGTTACAGCACTTGCTGAGGTTCTGGTTCCATCTCCAGCACCACCAACCAACCAACCAACCAACCAACCAACCAACCAACCAACCAACAAACAAAAAACAACACAGCAAAACCAAACCAACAAAAAAGAGAAGGAAAAAAACCTAGCATGTAGTCAGAAACCGGTTCTGCCTATTTTTGATCTCTATACAAATGCTAGTAGAAATCTGGACATGAACAAGGGTACCAGAGGAGAGAAGAGAAGCTCATCACTGACTAAATGGCAACAGCACTTTTTGTTAACTAGGTTAATTGGTTGGTTAGTTAGTTAGTTAGTTAGTTAGTTAGCTAGTTAGTAGAGGGGATCAAGAACTCAGTTTGGAATCACCTGGGGAACTCTAAAACAACTGTGATGCTCAGGTCAGTTCAGATTCTGATCCTGATGGCCCATGGTGGGACAGGGTGGGACAGGGCAAGGACATGCGGTCAAAGCTCCCCAGAGGATTCTAGTTTCTTGATGAAGCTTTGTTTTGCGACAGGGTCTTACAGTGTAGCCTAAGACCAACCTCAAACTTTCCATCCGCCTGCTCCAGTCTCTTGAGCGGTGGATTACAATCCACGCTGCCTTGTCTGACTCTTCAGGCAATCCCAGTGTCCAGGTAGAAAGGAGAACTGGTCAGCGACCTCGGGAGGGGCTTTCTAGAGGAACAGACTGGAGCAGAAGTCCCTGGAGCCCGTTAGCTGTACTAGTTCACTTCTTGGAAAGAAGTAGTGTTTACCTCGTCACACCCACCCTTCCCCATGGGCCCAGCCTGCCCGTGCTGCTGCCCTTAGTCTCCCTGAGGACTCTTCTCTTTCTTTTTCTTTTTGAGACAAGTTTTTTTTTTTTTTTTTTTTGGTGTGTGTGTGTGTAGCCCTGGCTGTCCTAGAACTCATTCTGTAGACCAGGCTGGCTTTGAACTCGGAGATCTGCCTGCCTTTGCCTCCCAAGTCCTGGGATTAAAGGCATGTGTCATCATTGCCCAGCGAGTACTAATTTCTTAGATAGATCGAGTCAACCAAAGCTTCTCTTGGGTTTGTACAGGGGTCCAAATGTATCATGGTGAAAAGTCCAGCAGAGAGACTTCTAGACGGGCTCCCAAGAATGGGGATCATGGAACAGGAAGCCAGTCAGCCCCTGTGTGTGGCCCATCTCAATGTGAAGGCGGTTTGTGGCAAAAACTCTAGTGAACTTCTCTGACAGAATTGAGGCAAAAACGTCCAAGGCCCTGAGGAGGGCACTGTGGACTCCCTCCAAGAGTGGAGTTAGCGGCTCCTGATTGACCTGTGGGCTGGAAAGAATAGGGCTTCCGAGAGAAGAGCCTGGAGAGAGGGTGTGGCTAGCTAGCGGACAGAGGATTTTTCTTTATCTCGCAATCCCTGAGTGCCACGACCCATAAGGCTCTGTAAACACTGTGTACAAGGTGTGAGAACCGGGAGATCACCCAGTCCCCCTGCCAATTCAGCAGCACGGATGCAGATGCTCAGGGAGTGTTGTCTGCCTTAAGGCCAGGCAGCCTGCGGTAAATCAGAAGTCAAGACTGCTGGCTTAGGTGCCAGGTTACGTTATCTGGTGCTGTGCTGGTTGCTTTGGGCTCAGGGTCTGTAAGCACAGACTGACTAATGTCTCCGGGGCTCTTGGCTGCTCCACTGTTTACCAGGGATGGTGACATCTCCAGGCTGGAAAAAGCCCTTTTAGAGTTCAGGCAAAGGCAGGGGTGACTTGGGGCTCTGACCTTGTGGAGGCAGGGCGTGGAGGCTGCAGCAGAGTAACCTGGCTCAGGGGCTGGGCCCTCCCATAGGAAAGTATATGTCTGAGAAGGAATGAGGGACTGTGGGCTGTGTGAGTGACGTTACATGGGGAGACAAGAGGAAGGACGGCAGAGGTGTGTTAGTGCTATGATAAGGTACAGCTGTAACCCTGGGTGACATTTCCCAAAGACAGGAGATGGCAAATTCAAGCAGAATCTAGTGTTGTACCAGGACATCCACGAGAATGGCTGACCAGTTCCTGCTCTGCCTCTTCCTAGCTAGGGCGATGCCCAGCGTCTGCCTTCCTCAGCAGGCTATCTGTGGCTCTATCAGGGAACTGATGGACCTTGTACAACACATGGCCTGCTCTGGGGTACAGGTGGCACGAACTATGACCAAGTTGCTCTTTGGTCTAGGACAGGGCAGAATGCTAGAACATTGCTCTGTTGGGGTTAGGCAAAGGCCAAAGGTGACTCCCTAGGCCCACCCCACTTGTACCACTCCTGGCCATGGCTGTCTCTGCTATACAGCAAGGAGACAGAGGCCCCAACAGGAGCGAGCCTAAGGAATGAGGGTGGGAACCTCCAGGCAAGGAGCCATCTGGTGATGAGTGCAAAAGCCCACTGCTGTCCTAGGTTCTGGGGAGAGAACCCCATCTTCATCTTCCCTTCTTGTCTCTCCAGAAGCCGCTTCCACACAACTCGCCTGAACCAGACCCAGAGCCCCTGAGTGCAGTGCTCTCGGGAAGGCCGGTGAGCACAGGTAGACAGCAGAAGAGAGATCTGTCCTTCACCAACCCTGGCCTGGACACCGTAGACCTGTGATGGAGACCTTCATTCTTCGAGTGCAATCTGTATTGCCTGCCTTCCCCTAAATATAATATATGATCTTTCAATCATAGACGAGAGTTGGGGAGAGGTTTTATTACCAATGTATACTGTGACAGTTAGTAGCCAAAAACTGAGGCTCGAGGGAAAGGGACCAGGGCGCTGGGTGGTTACAAGGAACTTGAGGCTCACAGCATTGTGGGGGGAAAGGTGGCAGATAAGAGAGAGACCTTTAAAAGACAACTGCAGATGTCAAATGAGCTCTCCATCCTGTCCCTGATACCCAAGACCAGCTGTCACCCAGACACCCAGTGGCCTGAGACCTTCTAGGAGCCTCCCTATGACCTTGGGTGTGTAAGACCCTCTGATCTTTCCACGACTCTCCCTTCTCAGCTGAGCCCCAGGGCTCTCCTAGCCTTTGGCCTCTATGGGGAATGTGCATAGTGACTGGGTAGGAGGGGAAACAGGGCTAGGGGGTCTTGGTGGGGAGAGACAGGAGTGGGGTTAGGACTACCAACAGCATGCAAGAGACACCCTGGCCGTGGGGCCAGCACCATGTGGAGACCCCTCACTGCTCAGACTCACGCCCCCCTCCCCCGCCCCAGCCTCCCATTCAGAGTCTGCTTTTCTGGTGGCCTCGCACCAGTCCTGGCACACGCGGAGGAACACTTGGAGATCTGCATGCTACCTTTCCCAGTTCTAGGGACCTGGGCCGCCTGGAGGCCTCAAAGCACCAGTCTGGCCATCTCAGGAGCCTGCCTCAGTTCTAGGGTGGAGGGATGGGAGCAGGCACCTGTGCTCTCCCTGTACTACCTGAGGGAGTGGAGCGAAAGGCTGTGAGGGCACCGGGGCGGGATTGTCAAGGGCCAGATGTGTGGGCTCGTGGTCGCAAAGAGACTGGGAAAGGGGGTTTCGTCAGTGTTTGGGAAGGAAGGGACTGGAAAAGAAGCCCCTAAAGGCTGCCCACTCCTCGGAGGCCTGAACGCAGGGGGTTGGGGGTGGGGCGTAGCTCTCAAGGGCTTGCTATCAAGAAGGGAGCCTGAGAAGGTTGGAAACCCGGGGCTACAAAAATGGGGACCGATCACTCGGCCGTGGGTCCCGCCCGCGAGCAGCATCGCGGCCGGCGCACACTCTGCAGCAGCGCGCGGAAGAGACCAGGCGGGCGCTTGGCGGCGCCCTCGGCGGGCGCGGTGCGCACGGAGCCTGCACGGCCTGTGCCCGCGCGGACGGCGGGCGGAGGCGCCGGCGCCCCTTGGCGGCCGTGCTCCTCTATCTGGCGCTCCAAATGCTTCTGAATGGCCATGCCCAGCACCTCCACTTCCATGGAGGCGCCGTACACCTCCCACGTCATGCCCTTCTCGTCCCAGCTCACGTCGCGCACCGGCTCAGCCGCCTCCTGGGGTGCCATGGCAGCCGCCAACACCGAGCCGGGCCGGACCCGCACCTCTGGGAAGGCGGGCGGCGCGGCGGGCGGTGCCGCGGTCTGCGGAGTCATTGGCCCGGTGGCCACGGAGCGTGTCTCGGCTGCTCCCAGCGACACCTGCAGGCCCGCGTCCCGGCGCGACGGTGGCCCGGGCGAGGGGCTGGGCTCGCGCGGTGCCGCCTGGAAGCTGAAGGCCGGGCCGGCCGCGCCGTCCTGCGGGGACATGGGGCTCAACGCCACCGAGACGCAGGACTGAGCGCCGGCCTGTGTGCCCGCGTCCTCGCGGGGCGGTGGCGCTCCCGCGTCCCACGATGGCGCCTTGGTGAAGTTGTCGCGAGTCCGTGGCCCTGTTGGGGGCGCTGCACCCTCCGCGCGGGGGCTTTTCTGAGCCGCAGCTGCCGCTAGGTCTTTCTGGCTGGTGCTGGCACAGGGCGCTGGCTCTGGCAGGACCCCGGGGCTCCGGGCATCTCCCAGAGGCTGGGCTGAACTGCAGGCTGTACCATTGGATGGCCTGAAAGGGGCCTTGGCCTTCTCCAGAGGCAGAGGTGTGGTCTCAGCCGAGGTTTGAGACTCTGCTTTTCTAGGAGATGGAGATGAGGAGTCAGCCTTCCCTAGGGACACAGGTTCCACAGACGCAGGGGGGTCGACTTTTCCCGAGGGATCCATCTTCCCACACACCTGTGGCTGCTCTTTTGGCAAAGTTGGCACCTCCACGTTTCCCGGGGATGTGGTACCTGGAAGCTGGGTTACCACCTTGACCCCAGACTTGGGCTCAGCACTCCCTGAGACCCTGGTGGAGTTCACAGGATTCCTCTTTTCTGGAGCCTTGGCCTCTGGATTGCCTTCTGCTCTTTCCGAGGCCATGAGATCCGCCTTTCCTGGGGACACCATAGCTAGTTTTCCTGAAGCCGTTGGGACCACTTTTCCTAATGTCGTGGAGTCGGCTTCTTTAGAGAGAACAGTTTCTGCCTTTCCCTGGCTTGCAGAGCCCACCTTGCTGGAAGTGAGGGGCCCAGCCTTCTCTGAGGCTGTGGGACTTGCCTTCTCCAAGGACTGTGGGTCTCCTTTCCTCTCGGCCGCTGTCTCAGCTTTTGCAGCAGACAGGGACCCCCACGTCCCCAGAGACTTGGCTTCTCCTGAACTTGAAGACACGGGGTCTGTCTTTCCTGAAGACTCAGGATTCCCTTTTTGAGATGTTTTTATGTTTCCTGTGACTGTTGTGTGATCTGCCCTTCTAGAAGACTTTGTGTCCTCTCTTCCTGAGGATAGGGTTTCTGTCTTCACCAACGACACGCGTTCTGCCTGCCCAGAAGACAGGAGTTCTGGTTTCACTGGGGACACAAGTTCCACATTTTTTAAGGAAACTGGGTCCGCACTGCCTGGAGGTCCTGGACTGTTCACAGATGCTGCATCTGTCTTTGCCGGAAGTACACCTCCCGGCTGTCCAGCCGATATTGCTTCTGTCATTCTCGTAGACACAGGCCCACCCTCTCTTGAGGAGGGAGGGTCCTCTTTTGCTGAGGACAAAGTTTCTGTATTTCCCACAGCTGCAGGATTCGCCATCCCCAAACATACAGGATTCACCTTTTTGGTCCCAGGAGTCACTGTTCCTGAGGATACAAGTTCTGTCTTGCTTGATGACCCTGGAGTTATCTTTCCTGAGAATCCAGGATCTGCCTTTTTAGTGGATGCAGGGTCTGCCTTTTCTGGAGGGTCCATATCTTTTTTCTCCAAAGACACAAGATCTCCCTTTGCTGCAGACCCAGGGTGCTCTCCTTTGGAATATGTGGGATCCTCCTTTCTTGGCTCCACTTTGCCTGAGGATACAGGCTCTCCCTTTCTTACAGACACAGGCTCTTCCCCTCCTGGAGACGCTGTATCCACCATACTGGAGTACATTGGATCTACTCTTCCCAAGGACCCGGAATCCTCCTTCCTTGGAGTTGCACAATCCATCCTTCCAACAGTTCCAGGCTCCCCCTTTCCACAGATTTCAGGCTCTGCCTTTCCCATCAACACGGATTCTTCCTTCCTCAAGGACCCAGCCTCTTCCCTTCCTGTGGAAGTAGAATCTGCCTGCTTCAAGGAGTTGGAATCCATCTTTTCTAAGAACACAGGATTTCTGTTCTCTGGGGTGGTAGGAGCAGCTTCTGCTGAGGACACAGGCTCTGGCTTCCCAAACAAAGCTGTTTCAGAGGCTCCTGAGATCAAGGCTCCATGTCCTCTCACTGTCTCTGGCAGAGGAGTGCAGGGAGGAGAGGAGCAGGCTAAGTTCCCAGCGGGGCTCTCAGAGCAGGAGGCCCCTTCCCCAGCCCCACTGGGACCGCTGTGTCTGGAGTCCATGCCTAGGCTTTGGTCAAGGGTATGCTTTGGGGGTGCAGGGATGGCCTTTGGGGAGGAGCAGCAGTCCCTCATGACCGGGCCCCCAGTGCCCAGGCTCCCATTGTGTGGGAAGCAGAGGGGTCTTGGGGGGCTGGAGTCCTTCTGAAGCTGTTGGAGCCAGGTTGGTCTTCAGTACTGATCATCTACCCTCAGAGCCATGCTTGAGCTCAGGACAGCTGTGGCTTCTGAAACAGAGAGAACAGACTCAGGCTTAGGACACACTCCAGGGGGAACGACTCAGCCATGTCCAGGCTCCTCCCTGGATTCTCTGTCCCTGTCTGGCCCTCTCGTCAAGAAAGTCTCAGCTAAAACCATGAACCCAATCCTATCACTCCCTGCACCATCACACCCAACAACCATCTAAGAAGCCAGTGCTCCCAGCACTCGGGATACCACGGCAGGAGAATTTCTAGCACGAGGCCAAGCTGGGCTACACAGTACCCAGCCTCGAGACAGACAGACAAACTGACCCTTCACAGCTTGACCAATCTGACCTGTCAACTTCACTACAGCTTCCTCACCTTCGTCAGCGTTATCTCATGCAATGTGCTACCCAAAGGGAGGCGCTTGTTCTCAAGGCCAATGGCTGAAAACTTTTGATGTCACTGGGCCAGAAGGGTCATTTCAATGAGGGAAGCAAGCTGCATACGAAACAAGGCGGGGGTAGCGTAACTGGCAAATTGTAGAGTGCATGGCTTTCCGAAGGGGGATCAAATGCTGTCCCGGAGGCTTGAAACCCGGGAACTCTTGCTCTGCTGCCATAGGAAAACGAGAAATCCAGACTTTTATGTAAAATATGCTAACTAATTCAAGATTTAAATAAAAACCCCAAACACTACGTGGGCCACAGAAAACATGTCTGTAGGCCACCAGTTTATGTCTGTGTAGGGGAGCTGTGAACGGCCTGTTAAGGAAAGGACACAGTCACCAGCTTTCAAAGACTGCTCTGAGGTGGTGTGGCAGTTGCGCTGGAAGGAGAAAGGAGCTGGCCAAGACCCAGGAGGAAGCCAGTCAGCTTCTCATTCAAGTGGTCCGCCTTCATTCTCATAGCCCCGCCTATGCAATGCGCCCTGAAGGTCCGTCCTTCAGGCAGAAATGAGATCTGTAGAACTGTTGGAAGGCAATTGGCTGTAGTGAACGATGGTGGGCGTGGTCTGCAGAGGCAATTGGCTGTAGTGATTGATGGTGGGCGTGGTCTGCAGAGTACTGGGTAAGGTGGGGGATTGCTGGGCTGGAGATCGAAGGAGAGAGGAAACTGTTTGGGATGAGGCCCGTTTGTGATGCCTGGGGAGCGTCTGGGAAGAGGGGCCAGCAGGCAGATAGATGGACCTAGGAGAAACTGCCATTACCCCTGCTGCAGCCAGAATGAGCAGAGTTGGTGATGGTGTTGGGGTGATGGCCCCCAGACCATCTCACCCATGGTCAGGCCAGAATCTCTAGAGCAGCAGTCCTCAACCAGTGTTGAGTATCAGCTATCCTGTATATCAGATATTTACATTATGATTCATAACAGTAGCAAAATTATAGTTATGAAGCAGCAATGGAATAATTTTATGGTTGGGATCGCCAAACATGAGGCACTGTATTTGAGGGTCGCGGCATTAGGAAGGCTGAGAACCACTACTCTAGAGCCTCTCTTGGCTTTCATAGGCCATGAACCACCTGTCAGTGAAATATAATGAATTTGCCTTGAAAACGTATCCAAACCTGGCTGCCATCCTGGGCCCCTGCCATCCTGGGCCCCTGCCATCCTGGGCCCCATGCATCAACACTCTGTACCTGGATTACCCTTACTTTCCCTTCCCCTATCCAGTTTATTTCTTAAAAGCTGTGGGAAGAAGGATCTTAAACCCCAGGCAGATCACCTTCTGCTCAGAACCGTTCAGCATCTCCCCAGTTGATGCGAACAAGCAGCAGATACAGTAACTCCGGAGACCCTGCATTTGCTGGTTCTGTTGTCTCTGGTCTGGTCCACCCTCCTCGCATCCTCCCCTCTCTGTGTGTGGTTTTAGCTTCAATGGGCTACCGCATGGTTTCTTAAATACCACCCAACGCTCTCAGGGCCTTTCCACCGGCCATCTCACTCCAGGTCCTGCATGGTTTACTCTCTGAGGTCTTTCCTGATCTATCCTGTATAAACTAATCATCCTCAATGCTGATGTCACTCTCCATCCACTGTGTGTCTATATAGACAGTCTCACTATGTAGACTGTGTGGCTGGCTTGGAACTCTCTATGTAGACCAGGCTAGCCTCAAATTCTCAGAATTCTGTCTACCTTTCCCTCCTCAGTGCTGGGGTTAAAGGGACCACACCCAGTTTTGTTTTCCTGAATTTTTAAAATCCAAAATACTTGTTACTGTCTGTTGTGCTGTAGATCTGTGTTCATTGAATGCTAGCCCCATGGGATGGCACAGTTGTAATCGCAGTGTTTGGCAACAAAAGCAGGAGCTTGAATTTGAGGTCAGCCAGGGCTACATCACAAGAACTAGTTTCAAAACAAATCATAACACACACACACACACACGCAGTCACACAAGGACTTCTAAGCAATGGGGACTTTACTGTTCTCATCCACACATCAGCGTCAAGAACAATAGGCATGCACATGGAAAGGAATTTCTCAGAAAGTATTAGCCATGTGAAACACTGCATGAGCCTCTGACATCCAGCAGCGCTACCCCTAGACCCAGACTCCCCTTATTCTTGTTGGGAAATTAAACCAGCTGTACTCTTCTAGGAAGGGTGTTTGTCAATCTCTACATGTGTTTACAAGACACACAGTGATTTAGCCAGCAAGCCCCCTTCCAGGGATATCCCTGCAGACACAGGATGGTACCTCAGCGTACAGGAGAGCCCCCGGTGGTGAGGAAGTCAGAAATGGCCAGGGTATGTGAGACAGCCACATGGACCACCACACAGACACTGGAACATGTAGAGTGAAGAGGAGAGATGCCCGAGAGAGCCTGAGCAAGCAAAGACACGTAGGGACAGGGGCAGCATGACCACCAGGATTCTGAGCGTGTGGCCGAGGGAAACCATGTGCGTGTTCATGGGATTATTTATAGGCAGAAAATTCCAAGATAAAATCTCGTGAAACTTTCATTGTGACAGCCTCTCTATAGTAAGACCCGGATCTGAGGGTCAAAAAAGAGCCTTTTTTTGTATTTGGGTCTGAATTCGGGTTGTAGGTGAGCACTGCATGCGTGCTGTGACAGTGGCCGTGTGTCCTGAGAAACGCATGCTGTTGGTGATCTTGCGGTTGCTTAAATAGCACAATGTGTACTTAGTACAACCCTAAACAGTGTGGGTCAGCAACTCTCTGTGGCCTCTGGATGCAATCAGGAGACTCAGTCAATCTGAGATGATACAGGGAATCTCTAGCACACCATCTATAGTCAACGAAAATGCGCAATTTAAATTATGTGCAGATGTTTCTCTGCATATAGGTATATGTGCATGTGTGCATAAACCGAGGAGACCAGAGGCCTCCTCCTGGAACTCCTCCCCCTGGAACTGGAATTACAGGTGGTTGTAACACGGATGCTGGGAACTGAGTAGGGGTCCTTTGCAAGCGTGCTAAGTGTTCTTAACTGGCAAGCCATCTCTCCAGCCCTATATTAACTTAAAAGAATAAACAGAAGGAGTTCATCCTAAAAAAACAGCAAAGGGTTGTGGATGTAGCTTGGTGGATTGCCTTGATAGCTAGAGTGATTGCCTAGCGTGTGCAGGGCCCTGGGTTCCTTCCCCAAACCACAAGAAAACCACCAACTAACAGTTTCAAACTGTAAGTCCCTACACCAGTGACCCAGCCATTGTCAGGTCATCCTCCTGGGCACTGCACACTTTCTGTGTCCACAGGATTGGCAGCACGAACAGGTCAGGAGCACTTTGTGCTGAACCTGAGGAGGCGACGGGAGCTCTTACTCCATTTTGCATGGCTGCACAGTTTTGAAAGAACAGAAAAGTGAGAGAAACCTCTACTGGATCTGTGTGAGGAAGTCATCTCCCCAATGCGTATCTAAGCCCATATAGTCACCTCCTTTCTTTGTTGGTATTTATCTTCTATAACTTCTTCTCACACCCAAGCAACACACACACAGACACACACACAGACACACACACACACACAGAGAGAAAGAGAGAGAGCGAGAGAGAGAGAGAGCTTTGTGCACAGCCATGGCTTGGCATTCCCTCCTGTCTCAGCTTCCACACACCCTCTGCTGTGAGAATCTTTTCCTCCTAGAATGACTGTGTCATTAACATTTTGGTTCTCAGCTTAAATGTTCCCTCCTCCAGAAAGCCTTTTTTGCCCAACAGCTTCCTCCAGAGTCTCATGGCCCCTTCCTATATCCCCCTTCCCAGGTTTCTATCACTCTGCATGTGCCCGTTTTTTTTGGTTATTGTTGTTGTTGTTATTGTTGTTGTTTTTCCTCGAGACAGTCTTCCTCTGTAGCTTTGAAGCCTGTCCTGGAACTCTGTAGTCCAGGCTGGCCTTGAACTCACAGAGATCTGCCTGTCTCTACCTCCCGAGTGAGGGATTAAAGGTGTGCGCCAACATGGCTCGGCTGCCTGTGTCCATTTAACCTGAGTCCCTGACTGGGCTTCAGGTTCCCGCTGAGTCCTAACTGTTCACCACTGGGTTCCCTAAATCTCAAGTCTGAGGCTTGAGGTGATGGTAGTCATCCCAGGGATGGACACACAGGAGGGCAGTCTTGCTGAGGACTATAGGCTCCTCGGTTTTGGAGAGCTGAACTGGATGCCTTTTTAATTTATGGGGGGTGTGCAAGAGTCACATGGGTGTGGTTGAAGTTTTGGATCTGGATTCCATCAGCATAAAAACAAGGGTATGGAAGAACCCTAGTCTGCAGGGACAGGCAGGCATCGGACATGAGCGGCATGCGTGAGTCTGTCTTCGTTTACTTTGCCCACCAATAGTGATGTTGGCATAGAGCAAAGGAGATGACTAAAGGTCCCGAAGCAAGAGAGACCCCCAATACCCTCGAGTGAAGGAGCCTGGAAGGATCACGGTGGGGGTCATGACAAAAATACTGGACCCTAGAAAGCGGTAGCGGCACCCAGTTCCAGCTTCTGTGACAAATGAGAATGCACCCACTAACGCAACACTTACTGGACACCTCTGCAAATTCCACGTGCTGGGGATACGGGAAAGGATGAGGAGAGGGTAATAAGCCAGTAGTAAATAAATGATGTCATTTCTGATATGCGATGTTGTGAGGACAAAGGAGTGGGCCGCTGGTGGGGACACGTGGTCAAGAAGGCCCCTCTGAGGAGGTTGACTTTGGAGCCAGCCATGAGAAAGCCAGAGAGGCTGGAGCAGAGCTGGTATCAGAGAGGGAGCGGATGGGAGGGAGAGGCCCTGTGGGAGTGGTGGGTACTGTCCTAAGGGTACCAAGCAAACACTGCTGTGTTTTAAACAGGAAGTGTGAGTGACTGTTCTGTGGCCAGGTCCTTAATTTACTGAGCAAAGTCACACATATGGATTTTTTTATATTTTAAATATTGGCTCATTTTTCACATACCACGAAGGCCAAACAAAACAATTGTTCCGGTCGATTTTGTGACCCATCTTGTCCTTGGGACTGTGGGAAGGAATATGATAAACCCAAGTGATTGGGCAGATGGCCAAGAGAAAGTACCCGGATTCCAGTGAGGACCAAGGTCTGTTTGCCGTGCTTCCCAGTTTCCTCCTTTGGAACACAGAAATGTAACAGCTGCCCAGCAATTACACAGGGAGGGACGTACAGCCCGCAAGGGTCAGAAAAGGCTAAAGGAGCTGTTCCCCGGCTCTTACTACCCCTTAATTCACACTGGTAGTCCAGCCCATCCTAGGGGTCTCCCCACAGCAGCCCCTGCCTCCGGTGTGTGGCCTGGGCAGAAAGTGCAGACAGCTCACCGGTCATCAGGGCCCTTCTCACTAACCCCACCACTCACACCGACTCATGCCTCCCTCCCCACCAGGCCTGTCGTGAGAATTAGAGTAGATGAGGGGTGTGCATGGTTCTGCGCACGTTAGGGCCAGGCTGTGTAGATGGAAAGACTGTTTTTATCTACTCAGCCTGTCAGAGCCCAGCTGTGCTCCCAGGAGGGGACGGGGGTGGGGGGCTGAGTCTGAAATGGTTGCAGCAGAGACAAAATTCAGCAAAATCTGGCGTTAGGACATGCTTGTTTGGCCTACAATGCTAACAAATTATTTTTTAAGTCAGTGTGTGTGTGTGTCTGTATGTTGTGTGTCTGTGTGTTGTGTGTCTCTGTGTGTATGTGTGTGTGTCTCTGTGTTTGTCTATGTGTCTCTCTCTGTGTGTATATATGTGTCTGTGTGTGTTTGTGCGTGTATGTGTGTGTCTGTCTGTGTGTGTCTATGTGTATGTATGTCTGTGTGTGTATATATGTGCTTGTGTGTGTCTGTGCATGTGTGTATGTCTGTGTGTGTCTGTATGTGTGTAGGTGTGTGTATGAGTCTGGTGTATGTGTGTGTGTCTCTATGTGTATATATGTGTTCATGTGTGTCTGTGCATGTGTGTGTGTCTCTGTGTGTGTCTGTATGTGTGTTTATGTGTCTGTGTGTATGTGTGTGTCTGTGTGTATATGTGTGTGTGTCTGTGTTTGTGCATGTATGTCTGTGTGTCTCTGTGTGTGTCTGTATGTGTGTGTCTGTGTCTGTGTGTGTTTATGTGTGTCTGTGTGTGTCTCTGTGTGTGTGTCTGTGTGTGTCTCTGTGTGTGTGTCTGTGTCTCTGTGTGTGTGTCTGTGTGTGTATATATGTGTCTGTGCATGTTTGTGCGTGTATGTCTGTGTGTGTATGTGTGTGTCCATATGTACCAAAGGTCAACCTTGGATCTTATTCCTTGGGAGCTGTCCACCTTATTTTTGGGGCAGGATCTCTCACTGGAACCTGGGACTCACCCATTAGGCAGGCTAGCTGGCCAGTGAGGCTCAGGGACCTTCCTGTCTCTGGTTCTCTGGAGCTTTTTTTATGTGGGTGGAGGGGATCAAACCTCTCTAGCACCTTAAGTCAATTTTAAATAAAGGAGCAAAGTCATCAACATCTAAACATTGATAGAGTCCGTGTGGAAATCCAATGTCCAGGTTTATTCTGGCAAACTAAAATTTGGCAAGCTGAGCATGCTTCCTGCAGAGCAACAGCCAGCTGGAGCTGAGAAGAGTGTCCGGAAGGAGGAGAGTAGCCACAATCCCCCTCCCGATGGTGCCCTGGATACTAACTGTCCATTGCCACTCATCTCTGATCATCAGACCTGCCCTGCAGTGTCTAAGTTTTCACACCTTACTCACGTGCCAAGAAAAGCAGGAAGTAACTCTGTCCAAGTGCTTCTAGAGCCCACACACCTGTCCGGCAGGAGATAGGCTCCTGGTCTCCAAGAAGGAAGCGGGAAGTCCGGCAGGTAGACATGGCCAGGTGTTAGTATGCCCCTACTGCAAAGCCAGGAAGAGGTTGGCGTCCCAGTTCCCAGCTCCAGCTTCTCAGCTTCTGAGGTGGGACTGGGCCCAGTACAGGGGACGGACAGCTTGTCTAGATGTGGGTCAAGACCCAACCTAGTCACTAACTTGTCCTGTGACTTTGTGTGGGTTTTCCCACTCTGGGAGCCTCAGTCTCCCATTCCAAAGGCCAGAGACAAACCCCAAAGGATCTGCTGCTTACAGGGCTGGGAAATCCTTCCTGGCTTGAGAGGAGTCTCAGTAGCTTCCAGCCACTACTCCAAGGCAGCCCAGGCCTGGAGCCTCACATCCTCTTCCTCTATCCTTCCACTAGAAACCATCTCCACTCCTAACCTACCTCATGCTTAGCCCCGGACCCAGAACCCCCAGGCTCATTTTACCACGTAGACTCCACGACAACGGGGGCCCTTATCATCCCACGCCATAGATGAGGACCCTGAAGTCAGGAGGAAGACTGGGGTTCAAAGCCTGGATTCTTCTCAGTCTATCAATCAACATCTGGACACTAAAGCTAGACTCTTTTCTTTCTCTTTGTGTGCGTGTGTGAATGTGGGTATTCTCATGCACACATGGAAGTCAGAGGACCACCTCAAGGGTCAGTTCTTCACTACCAAGGTCTTCCTGTTGTACACCTTCAGCTTCTAGGGATCCTCCTCTTCCCTCTCACAGCCTGAGCGCTGAGGTTAGGCTTTGGATGGGTTCTGGAGGGCTGAATTCAGGTCCAAACACTGGCTCCTAAAGTCCCTTTCTTTTTGGCCTAGGCCAAAGATCCTTCAAATCCCATGGGCTTCATAGGCAATAGAACCAGAAAGCATCACAGAGCAAGTCAATGTCTCTGCATATACACACATACCTTTGGGGACACGCACACCTCATGGACACACGGCTGCATATTTGGATTGGACATAAGGAGGTGTGCATGATACATATAGGTAGCAGGCTGAAATGACCGTGTAGGGGAATGGGGGAGGGGGCAACTCATCTGGTATGCAAATGAGCAAGTGGACCGTTTGTGGAGGGACTGCACCAGCTCATGCCAGTCTGGGCCAGGACCTGGTCTCAGTCTGTCAACCCTGTGAGCACAGGATGGCCTGTGCTTTTATGCCTTGTGGGGGCCACTGGGGACCCTGTGGGCGTGGGCATCTGCCATCACGTGGCCTTACAGTTTCACCTTGGGAGAGCTAGCCTGAGGGTATGCATAGGCCCTTGTGTTTGGGCTATCCTGGGAATGCAGAGATGTGGGCAGAGAGGCGGGGCTAGCCTGGCTCTTCCATTCCCTCTAGGATTTCTTCCCAGTCTGGAGTCATCTCTACACCCCCAGCCAGGGCCAGAGCTGCCAGGCACCTGCAAGCATCTCCTGCTATGGCAACAAGACTGGCAAAGGCTTGTGTATGTCTGTGAGTGTGACTGAAAATCCCAGGCTTCTGCCACTTGTCCCCTCATCTAGTGCCCTCACAGCGACAAGCTACCACAGGTGACGGAGTCTATAACAAAAGGCCTTCTCTGAGAGACATTCCCCACACATCTGTCCATTTGTCCATCCACCAGTCCACAGAAGGGCAAGAATGGACGTTCAAGGGTGTGCAGACGTGTGCTAGTGTAGGCTGAAGAAGAGCTAAGAGACAAAGCGAGTGTGTGCGAAAGGGTCACAGCCTATTCCAGAAGGGGCATAAGCACAAGCTGGCCAGAGCAGGGCGGCTGGGTGTCGATTAGAGTATCGCTGACTTGATCCAGGATGGGTGCTGTGACTGCGTAGACCCCACTGAGTGCCCTGGGTGGGTGTACAGGTGGCCGGGTTTGTGAATCTGATGGGATGACCAAGGGCCATGGCTGTGTGTGTGTGTACCTGTGGCCTCATCTAAAGATGAGGTTCCCAGGCATGATCGCGGTGTGCGACCACGTCCAGGAGTGTGTGCCACACTGGGTGTGTGACGGGTGGGATGAATCAATGAGAGCAGCCCTTCCCCCCGGTGGCGGGAATCGCCCCCCTCCTGCACCGCGGTGCGGAACAAAGCGGCGGACCGCGGGGCTGGACGCGGGGCGGCCTGCCCACACCACAGGCCGGGGCAGTGCACCGGGGCCCC
>NC_022018.1:55659364-55666820 GCF_000317375.1 Microtus ochrogaster
CGCCGCCCGGGCCCGTGGGGCCGCGCGCCCGCCCGCTGCTCAGCTGGGAGCACCGCGGGAGCACGGGCGGCGGAGACCCCGGAACCCAGGTCGTCCCGATCTGCCAGCTGCCTAGGCGAGGAGATTTCCCGCTTCCCACCTCGGCCGCACTTCCGGCCTCTGCGCCCTCCGCCCCGCCCCCGGCCCTTTGTTTCGCTGCTGCCCACGCTCCCGCGAGTGGCCGCCCTAGGCTGGGAGGATCCCTGCTTCCTCCCCGCAGCATCCTCCCACCCTCTGGTCCTCCCCCTGGATGCTCTCCAACAATTGATCTCACCTCATTGAGCCTCAGTTTCTAGGTCTATAAAATGGGACTAGCATTAAATCACCTCAGAGTGGTCGTGGAATAAAAGGTTCCTGGAGTCGATGTCCAGGGCTTCCACTTGAGTCTGCAGAAGGCGTGAGGACTCTCTGCCCATTTCCCTCTACATTTGAGCAGAGGCGTGGGACCCTTCCACTTCTGCCTCTCAGATGAGGACTCTGTCTTGGAAGTGACTAGAACTGTGCCTGAATTGTGAACGCCACTCGCTAAAATAATCACGAAGGCAAATAAAACTTTTAGGCAGGGACACAGAGCTAAAATTTGGTTTATAGATGTCAATGACTTTCGAGTCCAGTCACTCAGGAGCAAGGGGATACTCTAACCACATTTTCCAAATACAGATAAGTTTCTTATTTGCGGCCAGGTCGAATTGCAAATTCATACAGGTCACTCCCCGCAGCCTCACACGTTGGCTTATGTCTTAGGAGCCACTTCTTATCTGATCACCAACTTAAAATAATAAAATCTAGATAGCAAGTGAGGATTTAAAATTCACAGGAAAGCCTAGAGTTACGGACGCTGCCTCTAACCAGGCACTCAGAAGTTTAGGCAGGTTGATAAGCCTGTGCTCCGAGCCAGCCTGGGCTACAAAGTGAGTCCTATATCAGCCTTGGCAAGACTTATCTAGTAAAACAGAGAGACCCTGTTCCCAAAAATCTCAAAACAATGAAATTCAGATGCAGACCTCTTCATCGGAATAAATACGGAGCGCGGGTCCGTTTTCAGGACCACGGACAGCGCAGAGTCGCTCTCTCTTGTTATTGGTGCTGAAAATGGTTCTCCTACTGCCCAAGAGGGTACTTAATTAGCTTCAGAATTTACAAACCCTGTTTTGCATTCATCATCTCATCTTGCACCGGCAGCCCCTTCAAGGTGAGCGTTATTGGCTTTGTGACAGAGGAAGCAACCGAGGCTTAGGAGGTCCAGGAGACGCCGAAAGTGGCTTTGAGTTACAACATTCTCCCCAGAGGCAGAACGACGCTGGAGCAGAACCAAGTATATTGAGAAGGCCATTGTAGTGTTTCAGGTGAGGAAAGGGACCCAGAAGCCTTTTCTGGGGTGGATACTAGGCAACCCTTACCTGGGGAGGGGGAGAATCAACTGACCTTAGTCATGAGGTGGATGTTGACAGAGGCTCTTGTTGGTCCTCTGAGGTTCCACCTTGTGGATGGAGAACACATAGTGTATGTGTGTTGGGGAAAAGGGGTGCTTGTGGGATGACCACCCTAAGTTATGAGTCCAGAGTTGAACTCTAACGCTGCCATAGCTGGAGGCACCCCGACGGAGAGCTGACAGCCATGAGGGTGGGGAGGGCGTCAGCATATGGAGGGAGCATTTTAAACAAGCAGGCAAGCATTAGAATCCTAGTGCCTTCCAAGGAAACACCAGGCTGCTCTGAAAACGGGAGGAAGGAAGGGCAGTGAGCAAGGAGACATCGTTCGCAGGAAGTCTGCACCGAGAAACAGAAGGGGCATGGTGGCACACTTCTGTAATTCCAGCGCTCAGAGGAGGGGAGAGAGAACCAGAAATTCATGGTCAGCTTGGACTCCATAAGATCCTGTCTTTTCCAGAAAGGGAAAAAGGAAAAGAAGAAAGAACAAAAATGAATGTGGCATCTTCCACAGAGGCAGAGGAGGTTGGGATGGGAGGGGCCAGGACAGAAGGAAAGGGAAAGATGCCAGCAAGAGGAGGCAGGAGTCTGGAAGGAGGGATGAGATGCAGATCCTGGAGATGCCTCTGAGAGCCTGGGGTGAAGATGAAAGGCATGTGGCTGGCCTGTGAGGTGCTAGGACACCAGCAGGGGGTGAGAAGGTGACCCAGGGAGGGGAAGCAGCCAACACAAGGTTATGAAGACAGCAGCCACAGTGGATGCCTGGAGCTTAGATCTGCAGGGAAGTCTTAGAAAGTGGAGTAAGTGTGCACCAGAATTCCCCTGGCCAAGGGCAAAGGACCTGGAGAATGCATAGGACAACACTTGGCAGATGTTCCTTAGGGACTGTCCCTGGTTATTCATGCTGCTGTGGTCTCTTCCTAGGCATCTTCCTATGCCAACTGGTTCCAGCAGTCTGGGTGCTTCTCTTTGACAAAGACTTGGGTAGTGGATTGTTGAGAGTCCTCTTGGTGGGCACATCTGAAGGGTAAGGTCGGAACTCTGGCTGTGTCTGCTACGAGGTCATGGTTGAGGCCTCTTTCTATAGGTCCTCTGCTGTACCTCATGATTGCTTTTGTTCCAAAGGGACTTGCTAATAAAATCGCATTTTAAAATTTCTGGGCAGCGAAGCACTTGCTAGAGCAAATGAGAAATAGAAAATGGGCAAGAAAGCAGCTTCTGTGTGCTCAGTGTTGGCATTGCCAGTTGCTAGCTTTGAGGTCTCTGAACCTCATGGCACCGTATGTAACACTAGGCTTTCAGAGGTCCACAAGTGCCCGGCATCATGTAGCCTTTGTGTAGATCACCACTGCTAATGGAGTCTCACATAGATGGCCTTTCTCGTTGTGGTACCCATATTTTCCCCAGGGGACTACTTCTGCACCCATCTATGGGGCAGGTGGTGACCCAGATCTGGCCAGCCACTATCCAGTAATTCATTTTGGGGATAGGGTGAAAGCAGGGGACCAAACACAGGGCAAGTGGCTCTTTTACTTGTCTGTAATTTTAGGTGAGGCTAGACTGATGACGTGCCTACTTGGAGTTATGTGTCGTGCCTACTAGGAGCTTTCTGGAGAGTTATATGTGTCCCTTTATGGAGAATCTACCATGGCCTGAAACTTGGTCTCACCTTATAATAAACCTACATGGTCATCTACACCCTTGTGGTATCTGTGTACGTGTATGTATCCGTGTGCTTGCGCCTCAGGTTGGACTGCGGCTGGGGAGCCATACACCTTCACATGCACCAGAAGATAAACAAGCGCCTGCCGCTCCTTGGCGGGTGCCCAGGCTGGGGGTGGAATAAACAATCCCAGTGACTTTCTGAAAAGAGAGTGTGTGTGGCAACAGGCACCATGGAGACAAGCAGACTGTATCAGAGCAGAGAAGCAGCCAGCCCCCAGTGCCACTCTGAGTGCCTGTACACACATGCTCACAAGCCACACAATGTGTATCTCATGTTCTCCCTCCCTGTCATGTCCATATCATGTTCATGTCTATTTCAAACACAATCGTGTTTCACACCCAGGACCACCCACTCCTGGGCTCTAGCCAGATAACCTCATTCCAGTTTTGCTGGAAGCTAAAGGCTTTGAGATGACCAACTGATAACATCGGTTCCGATCTATGCTAGACTTTAGCTTTTAGCAAATCGAATCCTCCAGGGATAGCATTGCCTGAATGTGTGTGTGTGTGTGTGTGTGTGTGTGTGTGTGTGTGTGTATTAGGATTATGGTGAGCTCCTGTGTGCAAACCCATCTTTGTGCATCATTCCTGCACACAGTTCTTGTGTTTCAGGGAGACGCGTGCAGTTCAAGTTTTCATGCTCATCAGGAAGCCCTCAGGCCGCACACCCCTTCAGACTCCATGCCTCTTCTGTGCCCCTCCCAGGTGATGCTGTTAGTGCTCCCTAAGTGCTCCACCTCATCTTATTTCTTAAGGAAAGCCCACTGAGATGGAAAATGATGAGTTCCACTGGTCAGATGGGAGGAGTAACTCACTAGGGCCACACAGTTAGAATGGGACAAAGCCAGGAGCTGTCCTGTGGCCATACAGACACATGCAGCCCCCATGTCTGTGCACTGACCCCCAGTTAGCCTAGAGAGCTAACACCTGGCAAGGTCTTCCTGACTTCCCACATATACTGTTCCCAGGCCCTCACCCTGCTGCCCCAAGAATCACGATAATCCTTGTTTGGCCTGAGAACAACTAGCTGGACATGGTGGTGCAGGCATATATTCCCAGCTCCTCAGGAGGCAGGAGGATTGAGAGCTCGAGGCTAGCCTGGACTATAATGAGTTCTAGACTAGCCTGGGCAATTGAACAAGAACCTGGCTGTCTAGAAGTAAACATAAAAACGGGTTGTGGTTGCAGCGTGGCAGTAGAATACTTGCCTAGCATATACCACACTCTGGGTTTGATCTCCAGTACTGAAAGAAAGTAAAAGTAAGAAAGAGCTTGCACTCTGATGCCCACATAGGCCCCTTCCCTACCCTCCTGCAACTCCCCACTCCTAACAGCTGAAGGCTGGGGTGGCCCAGGATTTGGATGGGTGACTCAGGCTGAATCATGGCCCAGCTGCTCTTGACAGCCCCTCCCCCTTCTGCTCATAGAGCCTATTTGGAGGGCAGGGGTGGGCCTTGATGTTTGGGGGGGGGGGAACAGGGAGCAGGTGGGGGGGAACAATAGGGGACAGAGCACTTAAGAAAGAGACACAATGCAAAAGGTCTTCCCAGGAATCCCTGCTTCTTATTCCACCAGGAATGGGCCAGGAGTTCCTCGTCTAATCCCTGAACTCATTTTGGCTCCCTGCCCCCAATAACACTGCCATTAACTAGTCTAATTGATCACTCCCAGTTAGCATCTCTCACTCTGCAGTTGATAAAGACCTTTCCATCCGGCGGTGGAAACGCACATCCTCACTTTGGAGCCGAGGAAATCAAAGTTCTGAGAGCTTCTGTGAGCTAGCCAATATCACATGTCCGTGGGAGGAAAGAACCAGGGCAAAAGTTCAGGCCTCCTTGGTCCAGCCTGTCAAGGTGAGCAGGGAGCAGGTGAGCAGAGGAGCTGGTAGAAACACAGTGGGTGGGGTACTGGAAGGCATTAGGGGCATCAAAAGGGTACCGTGGCGTGGCATAGTCGAGCCAGGGCTAAGGCAGTGAGAGGCATGGCTAAGTAGAGAATGGTAGATGGATGATTAAAACTTCTTTCCTTCCCTGTAATTAGTGGATCACGGAATTGTCTGTGCCTTCAAATCTTTCATTGTCATTGATCAATATTCAAAGCATGGTGTTTCCCTGGAAAATGCTTTGGTTTTGGAGAATTTTCTTCTGGAAACCTCCATTTTCTTATATGGAAACCATGAGCCCAGGCTCTGGTAAGGTAGGCTGTAAGAGGCTTGAGAGAAATCACCACCCTGCCCTTTCGGAGCTGTGAAGGACTCCACAAAGGCTGCTACTGCTTGTCACTTTGTATCACCATTTAACAAACATCTACGGGTGCTGGGCAGAGGGTAGAGTGGGCTTTTGGAAGCCTCGGGGCAGCGCTGAACAGGAAGTGGGTAACATCTCTTCCTTCCCCCTGCCTGGGCTCTGTCTGGCCTTCCCCCACCCTCAGCCCAGGAGCCTGTTTCTAGGCAACCAGATGGATGCAGAGATGGTTTGGAGGGGAGAGAGCTATAAATAGGGAAGAGAGAAAACAAAAATAAAGTTCCAGAGAAATCCCTGAAGCCACATTACTGGGACTGGGGGGGCGGGGAGACAGACAAACGACATGATAAGGACATGGGGACAGCCCCTAGCCCTTCATTAGGGAACAAGGCCGGTTTCCAGCTAGCTGCTCAGCGGGAGTCTCCAGGGAGCCGAGGTGGACGAGCATGGTGAAGGAGAAGAAATGGCTGCGGAGCTATAGGAAGTCTGGGAAGAGAGAGACTGCCAATGATGTGGAGTTGAGAGCAGACGCCTAAGAGGAAGGAATGCAGGCAAAAGGGGAGAAAGCCAAGGTCAGCCTGGGTGAGGCTGGATACTCCCGGCGATCTGGGAGGCCAGGCAGGTCTCAGCCTTCCTGACTGCACACACAGGCTGCCCTCCCTGTAACATTCAGGCTCTCCAGATAGCCTCCCGGTGTCCTCTTCATTCAGGTGCCTTCCTCACCTCACCGCAGAGGAGCCTGACCTGGCCGACTTATTTTTAAATTTTATGACTTAATTTTTTTTACATTTATTCATTTTGGGGGTAGGAAAGCACATTCATGGAGGCCAGGGAACAATTTTCTGAAGTTAATTTTCTTCTTCTACCATGTAAGCTCCAGGGATCAAACTTGGGTCAGCAGTCTTGGCAGTCAGCGCCTTTACTCGCTGAGCTAGCTCACTGCTCCGTGGCCACCCTGACACGCTGCTCATCACCCATTCCCGTCAGACTCCCTGCCACACCCTTTTAGGTTTCTCTTAAGGCCTGGAATCATCTCTTTCTCTTTCTTTCTTTCTTTCTTTCTTTCTTTCTTTCTTTCTTTTTTTTTTTTTTGAGAAGGGTTGGGTCTTGCTATGTAGCACAGGCTAGCCTCAAACTCATGATCCTTCTGGTTCAACCCCACACCTGGCATTGCTGATCATTTTGTGATTCCTGGCCTTTGAGTTGTCAGAACACCAGGGGTTCCTTGAAATCCTCGCATATAAGACAGGAGTGTGGTGCACACAACATGTATGCACAGCACCACGAGCACGCGTGAGCACAGATGCAAGCACAGCACATATGTGCACCCGCACCACTGGTGCAATCGTCACACACAGATCAACGTGCATGCAGTGTCACTATGGTGCTCAAGACACAACACATGTGTCTGTCCGCATTTGCCTGTTATACATATTTTTCCATTTGTCTCTTTTCAAAGCCAGGGAATACAGGTTTTGAAAATTCCAAAGGTCTTGTCATTTAGAGTCAGGAATAGGGCTCAATCTGGCTTTTGACATTTTTCAGCAATCAGCCCTGGGTGAGTTGCATTGCCTCTCTAACTCCTGTTCCCTCCTTTGTAGGCTGAGGTTGTAGCAATGAAATATTGAGAGTGATTTCAGGTGAAATTAGTGAAGGTAAGTACCACATGTTTGGTCTATATGGGGAGCTTGGGAAATGGCTCAGACCCATGAGCTGAACTTACACACATACACACACACACACACACACGCTCACATGCATGCATGCATGCACACATACACACACAGCTCTCAGACATGGGCTGGCTTCTTCTGCTTCTGGATTTGCGCCTGGAATGTATTTGCAGAGAATGCTGGTCTCTGAGCAGAAGCGTTCTCAGTGGGGCCAGGTGTAGGATTTGGCACTTAGGAAGGAGGAAATAAATCTCTTCACAGGCCAGATGGTAAACCTGGTTTTGACACCCAAAAATGGGGATCAGGAGCTGAAGACAAAAGGTCGAGCCAATAAATAAATAAATAA
>NC_022018.1:55667460-55670012 GCF_000317375.1 Microtus ochrogaster
CACCACAACATGAGGAACTATATTAAAGGGTCACAGCATTAGGAAGGTTACAAACCATTGTTCTAGAAGATAGCGGGTTGTAAGTACTGTAACTGAGCCAGAAGGCGTCTCCGGCTCCCACCACTCTCACTCATCCAACCAAGCCCACCAGTTTGTTTCACGGTCATCTGTTAGCGGCTTCCTGCTTCCATATATAAAGGCCCAGGTCTCCCACAGGGTTAATGGCCTTCCCAGACTTGCCATCTCCTCTCCCTCCAACGACTTTAGGGAAAGGGGTAAGAGTCTGACTGAATAAGGCAAACTGCTTCCAGCTACGTAGCTGGACTTCAAGGCGAGGTTGAGGGGGCTTCTCTGCAGTAAATCTGGCAAGCGTCTGCCAAGCGTATGCAGACAGGACCAGGTTTCTACAGCAAATGGAAACACCGCACAGATGGGGCGGAGCCTTGAGCCACGCGCTCTGTGCCAATAAAGGCGGCGCTTTCCTACTTGCAGAGGCGGAGCCTCTACGCAATGCGGGTCTTTTTGAGGTTCCTTTCTTACTCTGAGTCGGCGGGGGCCCCCTAGTGCTGATCCTGGTTTGCTCCAGGTGTCTGGCGGTTTCCCAGTTTCCTGCAGACCCTCTCCTACTCCAGCTGAAAGCGAAAACTTTCTTTCAGTGGTGCTTCTGGGAGGGGAGAGTACCGCCTGCCGGGAGCTGTGCCCTCTCCTGGGCCAATGTCTCCAACGGTTTTGTTTGTTTGCGTTGGGCAGGTGTGCGTGGATGAGTCTGTACAGGACTGGAGTGGGAGGGGTCTGCTAATGGCTAGCGACGTCTTTCTGCGACTCAGCTGCAACCGCAACAGAGAGCGCAGGTCTGCACGTGCGCTCTGTCTCACCGGGTGCTGACACTCGGGCTCGCGCGCGTGCACGTGCGTGCATGCGTATTCACGATGCCAGTGCTGTTCTTTTTTTTTTTTTCTTTTCTTGGCCCTGTACTCCTTTTCCTGCCAGGAGGTGGCGCCCGATGCTAACTTCCCGCCTCCCAGACAACTACAGTCCCAGCACAGGTAGCGGTGGGGGCCATCACCCTCACAGTCGTGGGCCTGCTTGGAATAGGAGATGGATAAACTGAGGTCCCAGGTAGTCGGCGATGTGCCTGTGTTGAGTGTGCCAGACCCCAAAGAGCGGAGGGGCAGTCCGGGGCCCGGAAGCCCAGCCCTGCCCATGCGGCGCTAGCTACAGACAGATTGGCTTTATTCATGGACACGCTGGGGGGCGGCTGGGCCGACCCACCCGGGACACGCTCACACGGTGGGTGGGGGAGCTCTCCATGCCACAATCACAACACACGACGCCCGCGCTTGGACCGAGCGGGCTGAGGGAGGGGGCATGGCACGAACTGGCTCCTGGTTTGGGTTTAAAAAAAAAAAAAACATTTTAGGGGTCGAAGTGGGGCTGCCCGCGGGGGCCCCCTCGGAAAACCTCTGTTGGGATGGGGAAGGAGCCATAGCTTTCCCATCTTGGTTTAAAAATACAGAGAACATGCTACATCCGCGCAGACACCGGACCAGATGGAGGGTGAGGGGTAACACTGGTGGGGCAGAGCTCCCAGCAGGGCCTCTGCGCGACCCCAGTTCACGCCTCAGGGATGAACGCGGGCAGGTAAGACAGACTGAAGGTCAGGGCAGACACTAACACAGGCTCGAGAGCGGTGCCTCGGAGCCGAAGGAAGATCTCGTGTTTGGGGGAAAAGGTAGAAGGACAGCCCTGGTTCTGGGAATGAGGGTTGGAACAGGGGCAGGGAAGGAATTGTGCTGCTGGTGCCGGGGCCCTCCTGGACCCTTACGCCTCTGGCTCATATTCCTGATATTCCTCCTGCAGCGGGGAGTGGGGTGGAATAGAGAAGAGCATAAAGGAAGTGTTGGAGTCTGAGTGGTCAAGTGCAGCCCGCCAGATCCCTCCCCAGCAAGGAGGAACAATGTTTGCCCCACCCCCAGGGTAGGAAGAAACCTGGAGTTGGGTCCCGCCGAGGTAGTCCCAGGCAGTTGTGCCTGGGTCCTAGTATTAGGCACCATCTGCCATCTGTCCTCTCCTCCCCACTTCCACCTCCTGGAACCTGAGTTATTGAAGCCCCCCCCCCCATTCCACTTCTTAAGTTGGGGACCTCCCACCCACCTAGGGGTGATGTCATCTTCAGGGCGCCCCTCCCCCAGCCCTGTGGCCCCCTCACCTGCGGTGTTCCCTCATAACTTTCCCCTTCAGGTTCCATCAGGGGTTCAATCAGTGGCTCTTCAGCGGCTTCTTGGGCCACCTCCTCTGGCTGTGGACAGAGGAGAGCAGGGCTGTGTGGGCAGCTGGACATTCCTTACAATCCCATGCTAGCATGCCATGGGTTGCTTGGAAGAGTGAGGTAGACTAGGGTAGCTTGGCAGTGCAAGGGGTATTTGGGCGAGGTGTCCATTTGGAGGTCTTAAAAAATGAGAAGATAAGGCCGGGCGATGGTGGCGCACGCCTTTAATCCCAGCACTCGGGAGGCAGAGGCAGGTGGATCTCTGTGAGTTCGAGACCAGCCT
>NC_022018.1:55670112-55684296 GCF_000317375.1 Microtus ochrogaster
CTACAGAGCTAGTGCCAGGACAGGCTCCAAAGCCACAGAGAAACCCTGTCTCCAAAAACAAAAACAAAAAAAAAAAAAAAAAAAAAGAGAAGATAGAGGTGTGACTGATGAATTCCCACCCAATCATCAGGGGAAGCTAGGAGTGCGGAGGGAGGGTGGAGCACTCTGTTGCTCAGCCCAGCACCTCACAGCCTCTACCTCCATCCCTGAGACTGAGTAGATAGGAGACAGTTGATGGGTCTCCTGTTTAGGTGCAGTCAAACTGGTGGGCTGACTATAGGACCCAGGAGAGAACTCCGGAAGCTCCCCTCTCAGGCAGACTGGAGCCGCAGGCTCAGGTCTGGGGCTGGAGAGGGGCTCTGTGCCATTCCCTCCGCTGCCTTCCACCCATCCCTCCCTCCCCCAGGGCTGAGCTTGGCCTGATTTCTTCACTGTAGCTATTTTAAGATAAGCTGGAAGCAACAGCTCATGGTGTTGCTTGGATGTGTGAGCTAAGACTCTCCCCTCCCCCCCTGCATCTGCTGCCCAGATGGGCACAGACCAATGAGCATGGAGGTAGAGGTCTGCTAGACACATGGTCTGCCACCTGCAAATGAGCACATATATGTAAACACGCGATAACTTGGGGTGTGTGCATGGCTGCAGAAGACCGCGTGTGGACTGGTACATGCCTAGGACCCTAAGAAGTTGGCACTTCCAGTTGCCTTAGCCCCATGGGTGGCTTCAGCTCCTTGGAGTCCTGTCTACCTGCACCCCTTGAATAGAGGGCTTTACATCTCCTGTAAATGAGGGTGGCGGCTCAGACCTCTCTTTGTGGGGATGACCAGAGAGATGAGAAATATTAGTTTGTCTTAAGTTACCCAGCTACAACCAGAACCCAGGAAAGACACAGTTCAAAGTCCCAGCTTGAGGCCTTCAGGGTATAGCTTTATGCTAGAACATGTGTCTAGCGTGCTAAAGGCCTTGGCTCAATCTGCAGCACCCTCATCCCAAATAAATCCCTTTGTGTGGGAGCGAGTACGCCAGGACAGTAGAAAGGCTCAGCACCTAACCACAGTGGAACATGGACCCTGGGAATGGAGAATGATGGCAGGTTTAGAGGTCACACAGTGGATTAGGAAAAGCAGAATACAGAAGAGCTTGTCCTCTTCCTGATGACATACTCATGAGATTAAAAAAAGCACCCCACAAGTCTGCAGTGATGGAAGTCAGGAAGCAGGTGCCCTGGGGGAGTAGGCAGGGCCTGGACTGAAGGGAGCTAAGGGAGTCCCTCCGTGATCCAGGCACATTTCACCGCCTCATGTAGGCCTGGCTAGGATAAGGGACCCTAAAGGCAGCATAGTGCAGGAATTCTGGAGGCTGGCGTTTTGTGTGATGAACTGATTGCTGGCTTCATTGGGGAGATACCTTTCCAAAATGCCTTTCTTTTTGGGGTATGTGTTTGTGTAGGGGGGGGGGAGTTAAAGCCACCTTTTTCAAAAAAAAAAAAAAAAGATGGTGGCGTGGTGGCGCACGCCTTTAATCCCAGCACTTGGGAGGCAGAGGCAGGCGGATCTCTGTGAGTTCAAGGCCAGCCTGATCTACAAGAGTTAGTTTCAGGACAGGCTCCAAAGCTACGGAGAAACCCTGTCTCGAAAAACATGTATGTATGAGTGCTTGTCTGCATATATGTCTTCTGTATGCCATGTGTGGGCCTGGGTCCTAAAGAGTCCAGAAGAGGACATTGGATCCTTTGGAACTGGAGTTACAGATGGTTGTGAGCCACTATGTGGATGCTGGGAACCTAACTCAGTTCCTCTGCAAGGCCATCTCTCCAGTCCTACAAGAAAGAGTCTTACATAGTCCTGCCAGGCCGCATGTGGAGCATTCACCGTTTGCGGGCCAGGCTTTCTATCGTGGTGGCTCTCAAGGTGGAGTCTCTAGACCTGCAGCGTTACAGTCACCTGTGTGGTTTTGTCTCCTGACTTCTGCCTCAGGACCTTTGTGTTTCCTGCTCAAAACAGCTCGAAATACAGTCCCGGCACATCTCCGGGCTGTCCAATGGCACCTCCCCAGGGAAACTCTCCTAAACTCAGGTAGTCCTGTCATAGTGCTTTGCCCTATCACAGCGTCTCCACTGCGCATGCATACCCCGTCTGATGCCCATGCGCACTGGCCTGTTTTGCGACGTGATCTCTCTCAGTAGTGTGAATGCCGGGCACCACCCACTGTGAAGCCACTAAGAACAGGTCTTCGCTGGCACGGACAGCCCTTCATCGAAAGGAAATGACTGAACAGGCCGTGGCTTGTTCAGACGTGCCCAGGAATATCTGGAATCATGCCGGTAAGGGGGCTATGCACTCACAGCCCCTTCTGGGTCCCTTCACAGGGAGCATGGCATCTATGCACACCTCCCCACGGCTTCATTCTGAGCCCAGTGTAGCCCAGTCTTGTAGGAAAGGAGGCAAGCAAGCCTGTGCCCCAGGCGGGTGGAGTAGAGGTGGAAGATGGCAGGCATGTGTGCCCAGCATGCCCGACATGTGCTGGGGGATCACTTGCCTTCAGGTCTGTGGGGAACTCCTCCTTCTTCACCAGGCCTGTGGCTGCTGCAATGTTCCCAGCCCCAGAGAACACAGCGCCTCCCAGATGTGATGCCTGCTCCTTGGTTTTCTCAGCCACTGGAGCAGGGAGGTATTGGGGGAAGGGTTCAGTGCCAGCCCCCCGCCCCACATAGTGTCCCAGAGTCTTCCTTCCCCAGGGGCAACCCCACAAAGAAACCTCAGGAGACCCCATACTCCTCCCCACCATAAAGTACAAGGACTGGTCTGGTACCTGAGGCCACACCTTGGACCACTCCCTCTTTGGTCTTGCTTCCTATAGGAAGAAAGAGGAGCATATTTAAGAAGTCTGAGCATAGCGAACAGAGATTCCAACCCAATGCGGGGGTCATGCAGTGAGCAGAGAACCCAGATAGCAAGGGGTCCCCTGAACTGCCTCCCTGAACCCCCACATCCCACGGTTCTCACCCCACGCTAATTACACTCAGTTCCTACACATATTTCCTCAGGCCTTCTGCTCCCCTGCCCATACACCCACACCCCCCAGTGGACGCTGCCTGAGTGGCTCTTAACTTCTCCCTGTCTGCAGCCTGGGCAGCGGGAGGGGCTTGGATAGCTCTCTCTTTATAGTTGGAATCCAGAAGCTCAGTGAGGGCCCTGCAATTGGTTAGGAGCTGAGTGAGCAAGCATTCAAAGCTGACTTGAAACTCCTGCTCCCAGGTACTGCATGAATGTGTAGCCCAAGATGGGAGGTGGTGCTGGGAGGAGCAGAGACAGGCGTTTGGAAGATGCCCTTGGTGCCCTGTGTATGTCTTTCATGAGCAGGTCCTCCAGACAAGGGCCAGTTCTTCCTTTTGACTAAAGCGGAGATTGTTAGGTGCAGGTGAGTCTAACGGTGATGTTCAGACTGTAGAAGGAACTCATGACACTGACTGGGTCTTCGTCAGATGCTGACGTGGTACCGGAAGAGGCAAGAAGTTCTGACCACGGGGTGTGTATCCTCCTGGACCTGGGCAACCTGCCACGTGAAGACTTAGCAGCCAGACAAAGGCTAGTAAACCTAGGCTAAGGCCAGTACAGAGAGGGTGAGACTAGGTTAGCCAGAGTCAAGGGTGAGGCCCGGCTGGGATGAAGTGTGCCCCAAACTAAGGTCAGCCAGAAGTTGGAGGTGGAAGGGACAGGAGTCATGCCATGCATTATTCATTCCCTCTTCGACAAAATGTTCGTGCATTTGATGTGCAAGGCCTGTCTGACTGTCTGACGGGCCCGTGGCCCATTGTCTGACCTGGAGTAGTAGGGAAAGAATATTTAGACTCCAGGGACTTCAAGAGGTGGGGACACTGCCTGGGACTTGAGATACGGGAAGCACACTGATATTCTAAAAGGAGACTAGGGAGGAGGAACCAGGCAGGCAAAACACCACCCGAGGACCAGAAACATTGGATATGGTGAAAAACAAGGCTGGAAATGCAGGCTGAGGTAGGGCCACGAGGGGTACTGCATGCTAGGCTACAGGAGCCAGGGTCTTAACGCAGAGGTTTCTGGGTAAGGGAAGACTAGAAAGTAAGTGTCTGCCAAGGAAAAGCCTCCGTGACTTGGAGAGGCAGAGCCTATTAGCAGAGAGACAATAGTGGGGTGCTGGGTGTTTAAGAAGCGAAAGAGACGAGGGATGAGTAAAAGGGGGGCAGAACAGATGTGCGCTCACGGCTGGGCTTACCTACCGCTGCTCTTGCCTCAGGTGGCAATGCCTCCTGGCCTCCCTGCAATTTACTCGCCTGTAGCTTGGAGGGACAACTGTGAACTGGTCAGATCATGTCAATCTCTCACGTATAGCCTTTAATGGCAATTTCAAGGATGCTCCAGCCTGACACACAAGGTCTTCTCGTGAACTGGCTCTTGCCTACCGACCTGAGCTCTTCCTTCGCCATGACTCCTGCCCTCTGCTCTTCAGACCATTCTAGGTCCTCTTATCCCGCCTTTCTGCCTTCCCAGGCCCTCTGGTGTTCAGGCCTGTTCCACACACACCACCCTCACAGGTAGCTCCCCTTTGGCTTCCTTCCCCCAAATGATTCCCACACTTGATGCTTGATGCTAGATCCATCCCGGAAATGCTGTGCCTCGCCAAGAGGAATTTGTAGTTTTGTCCCCTTGCCTCGCCACAGCTCAGCATCCACACAAGGCTTGGCACAGAGTATGTTTTTAATGAGCACAATCCAGATTTGCTATGACCTTGGGCAAGCTGTCCAGCTCTTTTATATCTTTTTCTACAAGAGCAAGCCCTGGCCCACTGTATGAGCTCCAAAACGAGTCCGCTAGCTTCCATGTCTAGCCTTATCTCTCCTTACGGAAAGAACCCTACAAAGTCCTTTCACACTCTGGGTGAGAGACATTAACCTCCTGACCTTTGTCCTGACGCCAGCTGACCTCTGAGAGGAGTGTGAACTGGAGGGAGAGCGATGGTAAATCCACAGGCAGTGTGTGTGTGTTGGGGGGGGGCAGGTAGCTGGAGAGAGCCCGCCAATACCCAGGGAAGGTGGGGCTTCCTGGCTGGATTCACACCCCAGCTTCAGGCTTTCCCAGCTGTGTGACCTTGGGCAGCGTGGTTAGCAGAGGGCCCCAGTGTCCCCGATCTGTAGAAAAAAGGCCAGGAGCATCAGATGCTGTGGCCTTTCACGGCACTTGGCCTCAAGTAAAGGTTCCCCATCAGGTCGCTATTAATAGTGATGTCAGGATAAGAAAAAGGAAACTTTGGTGAGCTCACTGCATTGTCCCGGGTCTTTCATTTGAACACCATCTTCACTAGCTCCCACCCTGTTCCCACCTCCCTCTGGTCAATTCCATGAGCTGGCTGTGTCTCCAGTGACCCCTACTGACCTCGCCCATCTGCTGACTCATATTCTCATGCTCAGACCCTTCAATCTCTCTGAGGACCCTTCCTGGTACCCCCAGAAGACACCCAGCCCGGCAACCCCTTGCCCACCGACGTAGAGGACGCCCTCCTTGGTCTTCTCTGCTGCCTCGGTGACCCCCTGCTTGGTTTTCTCGGCTGCAGCCACAACGCCCTCCTTGGCCATGGATAGGCCCTTCATGAACACGTCCATCCTGGCGGCCTGGGGAGGGCGAATACACAAGTGCCAGGTCCTGGCTCCACACCTTCACTCCGGCCCTCCCAGGGGACCTGGTGCCCCCTCCCTCCATCCCTGAGAATTGGCGCGCTTCTGGGCCCAGAGTCCCCTCCTACCCACTTTACTCCCCAGCTCTAGGCCTCAGGGCCATGCTGCGGTGAGTCCTAGCGTCCTTGAAACCCCGGGACGCGGGAGGGGCCACCACCTCGGTTATCCGGAGATCTGCAACCTGCAGGCCCGCAGAACCGGAAGCTGGGCTCGGCGCGAACACCCGGACCCGACACACGCACACGACAGTCACACGGTCAGCATGCAAACACACACCATGGACATGCTCATGTGCACACACAAGACACGGGCGTTCAGAAGCGCATGGACACTCTGACACACGGGCACAGACGCACGTCCGCACATCCACCCAGACTGTAGCAACCGAGAGGACAGACACACGCATCCTGCAGTGCACCTGCCCGCGCCTGCCCAGCGCTTTCCACCTTCGTGCCCACGTTTCTCCCCAGTGCAGTTTCCATTTCCCTCCTCACCTCACGCTCGGTCCCTTTGGACCCCTGTTCGATCCGCTTCCCTGAGCCTCACCTGGGTTTCGGGGGCCGGGCTGGGGATGGAGCTGTGGTGGCGGCAGCGGCGAGCAGATGCCGAGGTTGGGCTACGCGGGGCAGGGTTGGGATTGGAGCCAGTGGGGTCCGGCCGTGGTCAGGAGCTTGGGTCACTGGCCCTGAACAGGAGCGCAGCAGTGGTCCGGCCTCTGGTGCGCTGCCTCCAAAGGATGCTACTCGCGCGCTCCGGCTCAGCTCCGGCTCCAGCTCTAGCGCTGCGGCAGCTCTGAGCTCAGCACCCCCCCTGGTGGCCGCGCCGCCCCTTCCGCCTGACTGACAGGGGGCGGGGAGGGTGACATCTCAGAGCAAGCAAGCCTCCCGGGGAGGGCCTCTGACGTGTAGTCGGGGACCCTGGTGCTTGAGACGCTAGTCTTTGGGAAGTATGGGAGGGGGCAATGCGGCGAGAGAGAAGGGGAAATGAAATGATGCGGTTGGCTTGGGAGTTGAGATAGATTCGAATCCTAGCTGGGTTTGTTAGTGACTGTGGGATCTTGAACCGCTTAGCTCTCCTTTTGAAATGCCAGTTCCCTCTTCTGTAGAACCAAGCAGGGAGTCAATGCCTGTCTGGGCAGCGCTTAGATGTGTAGTGCAGGTTTGAGGGTGGAGACTGGGCGGGGGCGGGGGGCAAGCAACACAAGGACCTGACCTCAGGGAGATGCCGCGTGTATGCGCTCATGCCCATGCAGATATGAGAGGTAGGAAACAAGATAAATGTATCCACACTTAAACCAAACAGGGTTATTTCAGCTGCGAGGGGTGCTGGGAAGATAGTAAGATGCTGGTGTGAGAGACAGGGCTTGAGGCAGAGTCAGCAGACAGCAAAGCCCTCTGCGAAGAACCTTCTTGGAGTAGAGAGATTCCCGAAGAAGCACCAAAGCAGACCAAAAAAGGCGAGGGTTAGATCCACATAGCTGAACCTTCAAGTGCAAAGGTCAGAGGCACTACCACGCCAAGGGGCAGTCAGAAGGCAGTGCCACCTACAGTAGGAGCTAAAGAGAAGAAGAGGACATGGACCTTTGAGTATAGTCACAGGCAGGGATTCCGATGCACCACGGGACCTCAGTCAGCTTGATGACAGAACTGTGCCCATGCAGGTGTGGAATGGCAGGTGAAAGGGATCCTGTCAGTTCAGGGAGTCGAGGGAGGAAGAAAAAGGAGGTGGCACTTAACGCGGGCTTCACCGAATGGGTAAGATGTTCCCTCGGGAACAAGGTCGGAAGGGTGTTTTAGGCTGTGGCTATTACACAGGCAGTGGGGACAGAAGCGCTGTGTGTGTGAGAGATGAGTGATGAGCTAAGGTGTGCCAGCAGCAGACAGCAGGGCACGGGCAGGAAAACGCTCATGGCTGCGGCAGGACTGTTGAGTTGGCAGAGGCCACGGGGTTGGCAGCATTTGTCGGGACTATGATGAATGCACAGTCCTTTGGGATCAGCAGCTCCCCTTCCAGGAACTCACTCTGTGGATCCCTATTCATGTGTGCACACCGACACATGTGTGCACAGGTGCAGGCATGGTCATTGTACACTACAACTGACAATGTTCTCTTAGAGGTCTGGGTACTTCCTTATAGGACACCCACCCCGTGGCACACTGTGATGTGGTTAGGAGCCAGGAGCCCGACCCCCATGTATCAACACACTAGTGAAATAAGACATGTTAGTGAGAAGCAGGCTGCAAAGCTTGTGGATACTGAACATGATAATTCTGATACATAGCAAAATTATATTACACACTTACATATTTAATAAGTTATATGTAAGAACAGTTTTTTGTATATCAATATGATTTTTATTTTATTAGTATAGCATATATTAATATATAAATGTATATGTACATATTACATGTATTTATCACATGCTATATGTATTAAATATAAATTTAAATAAATGTAATGTGATGTTTTTGTTTGTTTGATTGATTGTTTTTTTGAGACAGGATTTCTTTTTTTGAGACAGAAGTTCTGGCTGTCCTAGAACTCCCTCTGTAGACCAGGCTGGCCCCAAACTCATAGAGATCTGCCTGCCTCTGCCTCCCAAGTGCTGGGATTAAAGGCTTTGCTCCCCCGCCCCGTGTAAAGCAATTTTTAAATTAAAAAGCAGTTAAACATTTTTAAAAATATTTACTTATTTATTTGTTTATTATGTATACAGTGTTCTGCGTGCATGTATGCCTACAGACCAGAAGAGGGCATCAGATCTCAAACAGATGGTTGTGAGCCACCATATGGGTGCTGGGAATTCAGGACCTTTGGAAGAACAACCAGTGCTCTTAACCACTGAGCCATCTCTCCAGTGCCAGCAGTTAAACATTTTTAAAAATATACTTAATGCGTCTTTACAAAAGATTTCTTTATATCTTATGTGTATGAGTGCTTTGTCTGCATGCTTGCCTGTGCACCACAGCATGCAGTGCCTGTGGAGGCCAGAAGAGAGCATTGGATCCTTTGGTGCTGGAGTTACAGATGGTTGTTAGCTATGTGCATGCTGGGAATCAAACTTTGGTCCTCTGCAAGAACATCAAGTGCTCTTAACTGTTGAGCCGTCCCCTAGACCCCTAATCCACCTCCCTTGCTCACTTCTCACAGGCCTGCAGACAATCCTTTTTCACCCTCATCAAGATACAGGACCCTCCTTTAGATGATGGCTCAGTTACCCATCCAGACACACAGGGACACACAAGATTATATTTTGGTCCTGGTCAGGTTTTACCTACCTTCTCCTGCTGGCTTGTGCACCATCATACAGACCCTTGATTCTAGGACACACTGCCCTGTCCCCAAGGTCCTTCTTTACAAACTGCGGCAAAGGCAAGTTGACAAAAGGCAAGGAAAGAGAGGGTGTGGTTATCACAGAGCAGCGGTTCTCACCCTCCTAACGCTGCGATCCTCATGCCATGGCAACCCCCAGCCATAGAATTATATAATTGCTACATTATCATTGTAATTTTGCCGCTGTCATGAGTCTTAATGTAAATATCTGACATACAGCATATCTGATATGTGACCCCGAAGGGGTCGTGACCCACACAGGTTGGGAGCCGCTGTCATGGAGAGACTGGAATACCAAGTGGCTCAAGCTTTCTAAACAAAAGCAAAACCAAAGAGCCTCATAGCACGACTGACCAAAGTGTAAATACAAATAAAGTAAAAGATTTAAAAAGAAAGAAAAATCTCAGAACAGTGATGGGATTCAAGAGCCCCAGCTTGTCAACCCCACTTAGCTGATCCCTAAAGGCAAGCTGACCTTGGCAAAGAGCTAGATTCCCAGCAGGCCCAGGGACTTGTTTTAAATGCCTCCTGTTGCCCCCCCCCCCACAAGCCCTGCCTCCAGCCCTCCAAGAACTGTAGAAGGTTCCCTTAGGCCTGGAAGCCACCCTGTGCCAGGGAAGAGCCAGAGCTCTGATGGAGCCAAGACCACACCCACCCCTGGAGAGAGCAGCAACTCCCTTGGTCCATCAAATACAGATCAGTAGCATTGTCCCTGTCTGGGCCTTCTGCAGAGCTGCCTGACGTGAACCTGAAGGCTCTGGCAGCGTCTACTTCCTGTCTTTGGGGAATGTTTGTCCTAGGAACCCATGGGAACGGAGCCACCACACTGTGAAAGCTGAGCAGCTGCACATGGAGACGCCACACAGAGCTGAGGTTCCTCTGACAGCTGCATTAACTACCCCATGTGAGTGACAGAGGCCCTCAGCCCAAGCTGTGAGCAAGCCTAGCCTATCTGGCTTTGGAGCATAGTTGAACTGACCCCACAGGTACTGCAGATCTGCAGGCATAGTAAATGATTCTTACTGTTGTGGGTCACTGGGACAGGCGATGTGACATGGCAATAGGTAAGTGGACGGTTGTCCTTCTCTGTCTTTCAGTATTCTAGACATAGCACCTCTTCATCGTCTCTACCACCTCTGCCAAATGGCACACATTAACACCTCGGTGGGCATCCTCCCAATTATTTTCATGGTTACAGTCTGAGAACCTGGCTGTGGTGGTGAATTTCCCCACTCCACACACACCAAACAGGGTCTCTCAGTGTGGCCCTGGCTCTCCTGGAACTCACTCTGTAGACCAGACTGACTTCAAACTCAGAGGTCCTCCTTCCTCTGCCGAGTGCTGGGATTAAAGGTGTGTGCAGTCACACTCAGTTTTGGAGGTTAATTTTGAGTGTCTGTTAAGCTCGATTAAAAAGCATCTAGGCCCAGGGCATTAGTGAACTGTATCTTTTGGAGTGATACTTGACTGTGAGGGAAAAACTGACTGACTATGGGTAGCACCATTCTGTGGGTTAGCCTAGGGTCACAGGCTGAACAAAAAGGGAAAATAAAGCCAGCTGAGTACCCATGTATAGATAGAAGTTTCTGTCACATCCAGTCCTGCAGCCATTAAATCCCAAATAAACACACAGAGGCTTATATTAATTATAAACTGCTTGGCCTACTGATCAGGCTTATTACTAACTAGCTCTTATGGCTTAAATTTACCCATATTTCTTGTTTATGTTTAGCCATGTGGCTTGGTTCCTTTTTTCAGTGAGGCATTCTCATCTTGCTTCCTTTGTGTCTGACTGGTGACCGACTCTGCCTTTCCTCCTCCCAGAATTCTCCTAGTTTAGTTGCCCTACCTATACTTCCTGCCTGGCTACTAGCCAATCAGTGTTTTATTAAACCAAAGGAGTGACAAATCTTTACAGTGTACAAGAACATTATCCCACAGCACCCATGTTCCCCTTCCTCTGCTTCCATTCCATGAAAATGTGGGCCATGCCTCTCAGATGCAAAGGACTGGACCTTCTAAAGTGTGAGCCCAAATGAACCAATCAGATATTCAGGATGAACTTATATCTAAGCAACCGGAAACTTGGAGGGCAGGATCCAGTTGTCTTTAAATAAAAATAAAGATTAAAGTGTGTATGTGCACATGTGGGCGTGCATGCACGTGTGTGTGTGTGCACGTGTGTGTGTGTGTGCACATGTGTGTGCGTGCACGTGTGCACACCATCCTGTGGAGATCAGAAGACAATTTAAGGGGGCTGACTTTCTCCCACCGTGCAGGTTGCTGGGACTGTCAGTCCTCAGATTAGAGGCAAATGCCTTTACCTGCTGAGTCATGGTGTTAGCCCCTAACAGCCAGTTCTGGTCCATGCATACAAACCCCACACCACTCTAAGGCCCGGGTCAGATCCTAGACTTTCTCCTCCCAGCCCAGCTCTTGCTCCTTTCTGGCAGAAGCTTGGCCTGTGTGGACTGAGGTCTGTACTCAAGGTCACGGATGAGTCCTGTTCCCACCAGACCCCGGCACAGAGGGTACAGCTTAAAAAAATGGTGCTGGGGCTGGAAGCCAGGGCTGCTCAGCTCCACCCACCCATTTGGTGCCCATTATTGTGTGCCAGGACCTAGCCTCGCGCCCCAAGTACCGTGGTGTGGTTATAGGTATGGGTTGTCAACAGATTGTCAGCCTCCAGCCGAGCATTCCACCCTGCCCCTTCTGTGAGGGCTTAGCTTCTAGTCTCTTCTCTCTCCTCAGTTGGTCCCCTCCCTGCCCAGGCAGAGCTTTCACCTGACATCAATTGAGCCGTGAGCCAGGCCTCATTCTCTGGAGCCTCATGTGCAAGCTCTGAGTCATGTATTGACCTCCTGATCTGCCAAGTGGGGGTGGGGGGGGTGAGGCTCCATGGCTTCAGTAATTCGGATCAGTGCAGGGAAGGACTTAAACACATGCTGGATGACTGTGGCCCTGGGCCTCACCAGGGATGTCCAGGTGAGTGTTCTCGGCAGGAGGCAAGGAGGACACAGTGGATGGGGGCCCTACAAAGTGGAGCGCCTCAGGGTACCAAACCCTCCAACCACTCAGGACACATCAGCAGTGTGGCTTTTAATACAAAAGTCTGCCAGTCTCTAAACATAAGCAAATGGCTACTCTTCTGTTTGGCTGAGGCAGGCTGTCTTATAGCTCAGGCAGGTCTCAGACTCCCTCAGTACTTGAAACTGACCTTGAACTCCTGACCCCCCTGCTTCTACCACCCAGATGCTAGGATTGTAGGCACGTGCTACCCCGTTCAGTGATTACTGCTTTAAAAATCTCAGCTGCTTCTAGAGCCAGATAAATGTCACTGGATGATAGTGAAGGCACAAACTGAAGGTGTAAATGGAACCAGGGTGTGTGTGTGTGTGTGTTTTGGGGGGTGTGCTATGGAAGTGTTGCTACCTCTGTCACCTGTACAACAGCCTACTTCAAAGTCAGCTTTTGCTCAGTAGGTTCCAAATACCCTAAGAGCAGACCCCAAATATCGACTCTGACTCAATTCTCTGAGTCCCCACCGGCTGCCTGAGGATGGGTTTTTCTTGTCACAGCTGTGCAGAGTGGTGAGCACTTACCTTCTAAGAGAAGGATTCTGGTCAACCCCTATCCCATCCCACCCCACCCCCACCTCACAAGCTCCTCCACCCACCTGGCTGCCCAGGTGGGACTGGGCTCTCTGCTGGGTTAAAAGCAAGGCCCTGTGACCTTTTAGCTGCTGGTGGAGCTTTGCCATGGCTACCCCCGATGCTGTGAGTCTACCTACCTGCCTATCCCAGACCCACTGGCTAGCTGGGGTAAAAAACATAGGGAGAGGAGTCAGTCAGCCAGAACCGGGGCATATGGATCCAAAAAAGGATTTATTTTTTATTTTTTTTAAAAAAAATTTTAAAGACAAGGTTTCCCCGTGTAGCCTTGGCTGTCCTGGAACTTGCTCTGTAGGCCAAGCTGGCCTCGAACTCACACAGATCCACCTGCCTCTGTCTCCCGAGAGCTGGGATTAAAGGGGTGCGGCACCAGCTCCCCAGCTCTGGCTCACTGCCATTCTTTTCTCTGGTCAGACAATCAGCGCTGATGGTGAAGAGCACAAGAGGAAAGAGGAGGTGGAGAAAGAAAAGCCATCAGAAGCAGCGGTCAAGGTCCTCCCAGGAGAAGACACGGGAGACCCTCCTGCACTCCTGACTCCGAGGAGGAAGGCCCACAGAGAGCAGCATCCCCTGCATTATAGGTAGGGAGGCCACAGAGACCGCCAGAGTCTGTATCACTTGAGCTGCCCGAGACCCTTGGATCCTGCCTCACACGCAGTGGGCTTTTTAAAAAAATATGTTTTATTTATGTATATGAGTGTCCTGTCTTCCTGTAGGTCTGCACATCAGAAGAGGGCATCAGATTCCATTATAGATGGTTGTGAGCCACCACGAGGGTGCTGGGAATTGAACTCAGGACCTCCGGAAGAGCGACCAGTGCTCTTAACCTCTGAGCCACCTCTCCATCCCTTGGTGGATTTTTAAAATACCCTCTCACCCAGGCTGCAGGGATAACTGACTTCCCATACCTTTGGGGACTATGTCCCAAGTCTCAACCCCTATTTTACAAGCTTGTTAACCCAGTCAGGTACTGCAGGGGTGACATGTGGGGTCTTGACTCTCCTCTCTCCTCATTCCCCAGATGGGTTCTGTGGTTCTTCAAGAATGACCGGAGCCGGCCCTGGCAGGAAAATCTGCAGCCCGTCACTAAGTTTAACACTGTGGAGGACTTCTGGGCGTGAGTGCCCTGGGGGGCTCTGAGCTGGGAGTCAGAGGAATTAAAGTCTGCCACCTTTTCAGGGGCTATCAACATTTGCTGGGAGTTGTGGGTTGGTAGGCTCTAGACAGACCATGCCCTGCCCCAAAGTGTCTAGGGGTTTAGGGGGAACCTCAGGCCAGGAAGAAGCGGGAGTGAATGAAGCCTGCTACTCTGTGGCTTTGGGGCCCTGACCAGGTTCCTTTCTGTCTGGAAAGCTGGCTCAGCCATAGTAAGGATTAGGCTGATGCTCTAGCATTTATGTGCCAGAGAAGAGAGTGGAGGGAGGCCACACAAACTCAAGAAGGAGGCCAAGCTAGAATGCCCTATTGGTG